>NC_133106.1:7285980-7653569 GCF_022965805.1 Primulina eburnea | reverse complement strand
TTTTCATAACTTTATTGGGGACTAATTAAATTAATTCAAATGTTGAATTAATTAAACACTAGTGGACCTAGTAGAGTCTAAAATAATTAAATTAATTCAAGTGTTGAATTAATTAAATAATATTGAGTCTTGTAGAGCTCAATTAAAATAATTATTTAAACTAGTAGGACTTGAGTAAATTCAAGTAATATTTAATTTATCTCAAATGTGTTTGAGATAATTAAAAATTTAGTCCATGGTTTTTAATGTGATTAAAAACCATATTATATGCATGTAATTCTAGGGTTTGCATGCTTTGGGGAGGTGAAGGGTTGGAGACTAGGCATGCAACTTTTTTGCAACTTTTGAGAGACAACTTTTGTCAATACCTAGGCTAGTCTCCCACACTCCTCACTATCACACCTTGGCCGAAAATTTGAGACTAATTCTCTCAAAAATTTTTCTTTCCTTTGTTCTTCATTTTCTTGGAGAAAAATTCTTCTCTTTGATAAATCCTTAAGTTTTTCTAGTGCAAAACTTAAGGGGATTTACATAGCCAAGTGTTGGGCCTTATTCTTGAAGGGGAAAAGAAGGAGCTTGTAGATTTCTTTCATCCATACAAGAGCCAAAGTGTTTACACTTTGGTTGGTGCCATTCATCAACTCTAAGGGGTTGATAGGTAAACCTCTTTAAAACATCCTATGAATGTTTTGTTGATTTTGCAAATATTACACAAAACTTTTAAGGGGGCCGAAATTTTTGCTCTAAAAATTATATTTTTCGCTTCCGTTGCGTTTCCGGCCTCCGTAACCGGTCCGCTTTCAATTTTGGGGTTGCCTAGGACTAAGAAGGGGAGGGATTCTATTTTTGTTGTTGAAAATAGATTCTCTAAGATGGCACATTTTATAGCTTGTCATAAAACCGAAGATGCTTCAAACGTTGCGGATTTGTTCTTTAGAAAAGTAGTTAGGTTGCATGGAATTCCTAGGACTATTGTTTCTGGTCGCAATGTTAAATTCTTGAGTTACTTTTGGAAGACTTTATGGGCTAAACTTGGCAAAAAATTGTTGCTTTCTACTACTGGTCATCCTCAAACGGATGGACAAACTGAAGTTGTCAATAGAACTTTGGTAGCACTTTTGCGTGCTATTCTTAAAAAGAACTTGGATTGACATTTGTATGGACTTTATTTTGGGGTTGCCTAGGACTAAGAAGGGGAGTGATTCTAATTTTGTTGTTGTGGATAGATTCTCTAAGATGGCACATTTTATTGCTTGTCATAAAACCGATGATGCTTCAAACATTGCGGATTTGTTCTTTAGAGAAGTCGCTAGGTTGCATGGCTTGCCTAGGACTATTGTTTCTGGTCACGATGTTAAATTCTTGAGTTACTTTCGGAAGACTTTATGAGCTAAACTTGGCACAAAATTGTTGTTTTCTACTATTTGTCATCCTCAAACGGATGGACAAACTGAAGTTGTCAATAGAACTTTTAGAACACTTTTGCGTGCTATTCTTAAAAAGAACTTGGATTGATATTTCTATGAACTTTATTTTAGGGTTGCCTAGGACTAAGAAGGGGAGGGATTCTATTTTTGTTGTTGTAAATAGATTCTCTAAGATGGCACATTTATAGCTTGTCATAAAACCGATGATGCTTCAAACGTTGCGGAGTAGTTCTTTAGAGAAGTCGTTAGGTTGCATGGCATGTCTAGGACTATTGTTTCTGGTCGCGATGTTAAATTCTTGAGTTACTCTTGGAAGACTTTATGGGCTAAACTTGGCACAAAATTGATGTCTTCTACTACTTGTCATCCTCAAACGGATGGACAAACTGAAGTTGTCAATCGAACTTTGGGAACACTTTTGCGTGCTATACTTAAAAAGAACTTAAATTGACATTTTTATGGACTTTATTTTTGGGTTGCCTATGACTAAGAAGGGGAGTGTGGGGACCCGGACGCTAATCATCGTTGGGATTTAATTATCAATTAAGATAAAACAGGGTCTAAAAATTTTTCTTTTTATAATGCAAATGCGGAAGGTAATGGAATCTAAATAATATACATCTCAGTATACAATACTTTTCAGTATAAAAGTACAATACTGTACAATCTAAGGCTAAGGTTTAGTTACTAAATTCAAGTAAATAAACAAGTCTACAGTAAGTCCGGAATCACCATGCTAAACTCGTCTTCTCTCGTCGTTTTCTCGACCCTGATCTTGCCCCACCTGTTGTCATGCACACATACAAAACAAGACAACAGCCGGATAACTCCGGTGAGAATAAATCCCAGTATAAAACATGGTAAACATGCATATACACACATAATTCATGAAACATGCTGTCATGTATAAAAGCAATAACATTAGCAATAGAGTTCATCATCTATGAAATCTAATCTAACTGAACATGCAACTCAAATCAGATAAGCATGCATATACAATCTAAATCATAAACACATGCTATCATGACTGAAAGCAATAATAATGGGTTTCATAGTCTATGAAACCACATCTATAAACACATGCAGTTCTAGTCAAATCATGTCTAGACTCGACTCAACTATAACTCTAGGGATCCCGTGATGAATAAGACGTCAATGCCTGTTACCTACTCAACCGATCGTGGTAACCGTACGTCTTATTCCTAGACTTCGGTTCGAGCTGTATCAACGGCTGGCAATAGGAGTAATACCTGCTCCTAAGTTGAGATACACCGAACGTCTAGAAGTCTGACAATGACTGTCAAGACTTTCCTATCTTAAATGCAATGAATAACAATCTGTAAACAAAGCATAATCATATTCATAACTGAATATCACTTACATGCTTGAATACAATTCTATAATCAAAGCATAATCAGGTAACAATATAAACAATAATCTAGTATGTGATTTTATTGGGAAACTCAAAATGATATCTCATTTGAGTTGTGGCTTCCCGAATATCACATGAATTATACCTTTTTCGTCCCGGTCTGACGAAGACGATGACCTGTATCCAACTCTGTCCATCTCGAATCTGAAATGACAATATCGAATACTTTGTATCAATGAATAACTCAATACATAATCTGTTCTGACCAATACTCAAATCAGTATACAATCTGATCAATATCTGAACAAGATACAATCTAATTCATGTCATCGACATTACAATACAATCTGAATAATTACAGAGTCTGATCAATCTCAATCAATACTGAATCTGATCAATATCAATCAACTGATGTTTCGACGGTATAATAATACAAGTCTGAATAACCCCGTCAATCTGAACATCACAAATATAATACTGAACTCATAATCTGTGCCCACATAATTCATACTCTGAATATTAACACAATTCTGATATAAAATCTCAGTCAATATCTTTCAAAAATCATAACAATTACAGGAACAATCTGTTCTTTAATCTGACTTCAATTCTATAATGTCTACGGTAGCAGAAACATCATATCTGAATCACATTCAATTCTAGCAACATCATATTTTCAAAATATCTCAAAATGTAACAAAACTTACGTCCAAATGAAGCCTGCGTTGCTAGGAACTCAATACCGTAATCGGATTTAAAATCAGACGGACGGATTGCCAAAATCTTCAATCAAAATCAAGAGCTTCCCTCGGTTCTTTATTTCTGATTCTCCAAGAATTCTTGCATGTATATATATATATATATATACACTCGTAACATGCATAAAAGCAAGTGGCTCATTCTTCATTTTACACGTCGCTCGCTAGGGCGGTCAAAACCTACCGCTAGGGCGAGTCAGTTTCGGTCGAGATCCTCGGCTGAACATCTCCTGTCGCTCGGGCGGTCAAAAGTTGCTCGCTAGGGCGAAGAACTTTTGGCCCTCACAAATTATACCTGCGCGCTCGGGCGGTGCTTTTCTGCCGCTCGGGCGCGAGATGTTCGGCCTAATATCTTGAGATGTTCGGCCTAACATCTCGAGATGTTCGATTCAACATCTTGGATTAACATAAACCAACGCCCGGCTTCGTCATTTGAGTTCCTGTGACTTCCATTACGTCAATTAATCAACGTCTGATTAGAATGATTAAATCTCGGGCATTACATTTCTCCCCCTCTTAGATCTGAGTTCGTCCTCGAACTCACAACAATCAATTCAGATATATGAGAAGAAATGCGTACAGAGTTTAAACCAGAACTCAAATATCTGATTCCTAGCTGGAATAAGAATTCATTAAGTATCATATCATAATACTTCTTAAATTCTGACAGAATCTCCCTGTTGGTTATACAACGTCCGTATAAACCAATCTACAGTTCATCACATATCCGTATCATCAGCTGTTAACAAATCTGTTTACCTCAAACAAAGACATAAACAATCTTTAGCTTCAACTACCAATCGTCATCATCCGACGTTGGTTTCTTAAATCTGTCCATTCTGAACTATCTGCATCTTTTTTCGAATTGTCTTCAAAAGAAATCTGTAGTACTCATCGTATATTGTCTTGTCTATACTATCTCATTACCCCTCTGATAAGCTGATAGCTATTGTCACACAGTAATACTGAATTATATCAATTAGTGCTAACATCCAGCACTAAAGCTGTACAAAAATCTTCCAATCTCTGGATAACACATTCTGACTGCCTGTCAATCTGTGAAACAATCTAGGAGAGAATTCATGATATACTCTATCACGAATACAAATTCAAGCAAAATCACAATCTGATATAATCTACTTAAATTTTATGTTCCATCTGAACCTTTCTTTGACATCGATCTTATGTCATCTAGTTCTGTTTGTACGTAATCTGGTACAAATTGATAGATATAGATTGAACAATCTGTCAATCTTAATCATATCATATTACAATCTGTAAAATGACGGTAATTTCATTACGAAGGCTATAGAAATGTACTCCCATTTCTATTTAAAACTATACAATTCTGTAATGAATCTTCTGATTTCTATCCTTTCTGTCTTTTCTGTTGGCGATTCATACATATTGTGGGGACCCGGACGCTAATCAAGTTCTTAATCATCATTGGGACTAATTAATCAATTAAAACAGGGTCTAAATTTTTTTTTTTAACATGCGGAACGTAGTGACATACAACATATATACATATCAGTATATAACATACAAATCCTGTATTTCAACATTTATTCAAACTAAGGTTTAAAACTAAAGTCAAGTGTTTAACCCTACATCTAGTCCAAGTCCGGTGCCACCACTCTAATCACGATCTAGCTCTTCATCTCCTCGACCCTGGACTTGTCCCACCTGTTGTCAAGTACACATACAGACAAGACAACAGCCGGATATACCGGTGAGAATATAATCACAGTATAAATCAATGAAACATGCAATCATATAAACAATATAAGGCATGTAATCAGGTAACATGAATATGTATCAAAATCTGAAACATAAACAATATCAAATCAACCTGTCGACATCAATCGTAATTCAGACTAGACTCAATCCTAGTCTAGGGATCCCGGTTTCCAGATGTGGTATTCCTATATCGAATTCCGTAAAGGATGGAACCATAATATCTATTACTCGATATAACCAGTGCCCTGGTATTCCTATATCGAATTCCGTAATAGAAGAATTCCAATACCCTTTACTCGATATAACCAAATATGGTGTTCCTATATCGAATTCCGTAATAGATTCCATTACTCGATATAACCACACATCCAGTGTCCTGACCTAACCGTCAAGGACTGTAGCTCTATCACTAGCATCCTATCTTGAGACATAGTGCAATGTGCCGTGGTGATACCACCACTATCCGGCACTTCTGTCACAAGATAACTTGTCTAATACCTGTCATCTAAATACAAGAGAACAAGTACATTAATCAATGTAATGCAAATATCCATGCAATAAAATAAAGTATGTGATTTAGGGAAACCCAAGTCTAAACCGACTCAAGTCCATCTCCCAATACCACATTGACTTATACCTTTCGTTGCAGTCTCGGTTTCCTGCTCAGTCGAAGTCCTGAATTCACAGTCTGTCTGGTAATCACAATATCAATAATCTCATATCAATATACCTCCCAAATCGATAACAATCTGATCAATCTGAATTTAATTCAAAATCAACGGCATAACAGTATCATTTCACTATTCCCGTCAATACCATCTCAACATCTATCAATTACAATCTATAACCCATATCCAATATAAACTGTAATCGATTCATAATCCAAATCTGTCCGGTAGAAATCAATATACCCTAAAAATTCATAACAATTCCATAATCAGTCCGTTTCTTAACCTGACTTCGATTCTATGATGTCTAACATGTCAAGAACATCAAATATGAATCCTATTCAATTCTGACAATATCATAATTTCAAAGCATGTCAAAACGTAGTAAAACTTACGTCAAGTTGTAGCCTACGTTGCTAGGAACTCGGTACTGAAGTCGGATTTAAAATCAGACGGACGGATTTCTCAGAAAAGGCGTAAGGATTTTCGGTGAACTTTCCCTGACTCTTTTCTCGATTCTTACCTTTTGTTTCTAAAGAAAATGCAAAGATATACGTATATATATCAAGTTTGCATGTTACGCGACGCGTCACATTTTCATGAATCTCGGCTGGCGCTCGAGCGGTAATAAACTACCGCTCGAGCGCGGCAGTTTCTGTCTGATTCCTTTCGGATTACACATTGGCGCTCGGGCGGTCAAAAACTACCGCCCGGGCGCCACTTCTTCTGTCCAAGATGTGTTCCTATGGGACTTTGGCGCTCGAGCGGTCATTTCTTACCGCTCGGGCGCCAATGTTTCTGTCCAACAATTGCACCCTTCAAATATAATTTTATTTCGTGTCCCGATTAATCCTTTCGTATTCATATCAAATTATAAATCAATAATTACCGATTACTAGGATTAAATTTCCGGGCATTACACATATCAATACAATTTCTGCCAACATTTCCGTACCAATTCTATTCTAACTGATTTAATCTGTTTATATCCAAACTGTCTGTTATCCGAATAACAACTGAATCCACTAACGTGCATGTCTGACACTATCTGTGATATCTGATTCGAACTATTCGGCACAAACAATCAGTTAATAATATAAATCAAAGAAGAAATACCTACCTGGTATTCGGCTCTGACTCTCAATGTCAATTCTGTTATACAATTCTGAAACACTCTGACACATTCTGATCTCATTTCTGAACTGCTGTAATTCTTTAAATTAACTCGGATACAATTGAACTGTATATAATCTCAACGGTTCACAACAATCTGTATCATATACGGATTTAAAACAACAGTAATATCCAATCAGATACGAAATAGCAGTAACCTATACAGATCTAGTGAGTTCAAGGAACTCATAAAATAACGTTTGCTGGCAATACTGATAATTCTGACTACTGATCAATCTTCACAGTGCCCAAATCATCTGCTATATCTCATCTGCAAATAGACTATGCTCCAAACAATATAAGATGTCTCAAATACTGATTTAGATCAATCACAATACGCAAGCAGATATAACATAATAAGGGAATAAGAGAATAAGAAAATCTGTAAAACTCAGCAATTCTGACTTTCTGACATTTCTGAACTTTCTGGTCTTTCTGATATCGATTTCTTATCAATCCCTGATTGCAATCTCGACTGTATCAAAATCAATCTGTATACTAACTTCAGATATCGCATATTCTGAATACAATCTGTTTCAAGCGGGATTCTTATCTGAATAATTTCTGTATACAATCCTTACAGTTCTCAGAATATTCAATACAATCTGCAGATATTCTATTCAATCAATCAAATGCTGCCATTATATCAAAATCTCCTAGATACAATGAGCATAAAATCATCAGAACATTTCGGAAGATACTGAAGCATACCAAAGAGCAACACTAAATCAGGTGTAACTCCTGGTCGATATTCGTCTACTGATCTTCTAATTCATTCTGTTCATTCAATATCATTCTGTACTGAATCTAACATACAATCAATGTCTGATCTCAATTCAATTCTGATATATGAAAATCTAAAATCTTATCTGACAACATCAGTTAACTCATACATCATTGACATATCTGTCAATGTTAGGCTCGATTTCAGTAAATCTACTGAATACATAAGGATACTATCTGCTCCTTTCTGTATTAATCGAGTCATATACAATACAGATATCAAAGGAATTCTAAATCTAGACTCCTTACAGTGAAATCTCTACTCATCAGCCACATCTGGTCTGAATCTTATACTTTCCTGACTGGAATCCATAATAGTTCTGTACTTGTTTAGCATATTAATATCAATAGTGCGGTAAAATCAGAACACAAGTACAACATACTCTATCTCTATCTCATTCTCATCTTACTGTAGTATACAATATATACAGAAATCTCTGATATCAACATTTCCTTAACAAGCAAGGACATCAATACTACAGTACATACAAACCCAACAGAGACAGCATATCTCCATGCGGCTCAGTCAAAGATATTCTTAACAAATGCATTAGGATATATCAATATATATGCAATCTAATCATACAGAATAGTACCTGTTGTGCGTTCTGAATCTGTTTCTCAATTAAACTCTGTTCCCTAGAATCTTCGGGAACTTTTCTGGGTACAAACTCTAGCAAAGTGTCCCGACTATTTACAGATATTGCATCTACCAAGCACTCCTTGGCAGTGCTCTGTGGGATGTCTCCCTCCGTAGGTCCTGCAATATACTCCAGTATAGCTCGGACTAGGACTGCTGGAACTAGAGGAATCACTTCCTAACTTCTTGAACTGTTTCTTTTGAATCTTCAATGGTTCTTTCTTCCTATCACTGCTGCTGCCAATCTCAATTCTAGAAGGCAGTTGCTGTGGATTTGATGTGGGAAGATCATATGAGACTCCCTGTTGTCCTATCAGAACCGTTTCTGCTCTTTTGGCCTTGTTCAAGGTATCAGCAAAACTACTCGATTGCTTCACATTCACCAATGTACGTATTTCTGGATTTGATCCCTGAATGAACTGACTAGATATAGCATGATCATTTCTGGCTATAAGAGGGGCAAAACGTAACAAGGTGAAGAACTGTGCCAAATACTCATCGATACTCATCTGTCCTTGTCTTTGGTTCGTGAACTCTGCACTTCTGTCCTCTCTATATGATACGGGGAAGAATCTTTGGTAGAACTCAACCTTGAAGATCTTCCATGTAATCACTGAACAACTCTGCTCTAAAGCTCCTTTGGTGAGTAACCACCATCTTCTTGCTGTCTCATGCAACTGGTTCTCAATAAGCCTAATTCTACACTCATCTGTGAAATTTAGGAATTCAAATAACATTTCTGTCTCCTCAAGCCACTTCTCACAATCTGCTGACGTCTCATTTCCCTTCAGAACCGGCGGCTGAAACGACTAGAACCTCTGTACCTGTGTTTCCATCTGAATTTCTGACACGTCTATCTGAGGTTCTGACCTACCTGTCTGATCATATGAAGTACTGCCTCTTTCTGGAATTCTTCGAGGCGGTATATCTGAATATCAAACAGATTAGTACACCATCTATACAATCTGTCTCAGCCCTCCTCTAATCATATACCTCTGATTCAGACTCGGTTCTGATCCAGGCTTAGTAATTACATGCTGCAAACAACTCAGATAACAAGCAACATGTAATAGGGAAAGCAATAAATCATGCTAGCACACACAATGTAGTCAACATTGAAATAAATATCATGCTAGCAATCACATGCAAGGACAAAAAATTCAATCTACCCCGCTCATTCTCTGCTGTCTCAGTCTGAAGAATCTATCAACTCTGATTATCTCAATCTAAAGGATCTATCGTTCTGATAATCTAAGTCTAAAGGAACTATCAGCTCTGATACCACCTGTTGTGGGGACCCGGACGCTAATCATCTTCTTAATCATCGTTGGGATTTAATTATCAATTAAGATAAAACAGGGTCTAAAAATTTTTCTTTTTAAAATGCAAATGCGGAAGGTAATGGAATCTAAATAATATACATCTCAGTATACAATATTTTCAGTATAAAAGTACAATACTGTACAATCTAAGGCTAAGGTTTAGTTACTAAATTCAAGTAAATAAACAAGTCTACAGTAAGTCCGGAATCACCACGCTAAACTCGTCTTCTCTCGTCGTTTTCTCGACCCTGATCTTGCCCCACCTGTTGTCATGCACACTTACAAAACAAGACAACAGCCGGATAACTCCGGTGAGAATAAATCCCAGTATAAAACATGGTAAACATGCATATACACACATAATTCATGAAACATGCTGTCATGTATAAAAGCAATAACAATAGCAATAGAGTTCATCATCTATGAAATCTAATCTAACTGAACATGCAACTCAAATCAGATAAGCATGCATATACAATCTAAATCATAAACACATGCTATCATGACTGAAAGCAATAATAATGGGTTTCATAGTCTATGAAACCACATCTATAAACACATGCAGTTCTAGTCAAATCATGTCTAGACTCGACTCAACTATAACTCTAGGGATCCCGTGATGAATAAGACGTCAATGCCTGTTACCTACTCAACCGATCGTGGTAACCGTACGTCTTATTCCTAGACTTCGGTTCGAGCTGTATCAACGGCTGGCAATAGGAGTAATACCTGCTCCTAAGTTGAGATACACCGAATGTCTAGAAGTCTGACAATGACTGTCAAGACTTTCCTATCTTAAATGCAATGAATAACAATCTGTAAACAAAGCATAATCATATTCATAACTGAATATCACTTACATGCTTGAATATAATTCTATAATCAAAGCATAATCAGGTAACAATATAAACAATAATCTAGTATGTGATTTTATTGGGAAACTCAAAATGATATCTCATTTGAGTTGTGGCTTCCCGAATATCACATGAATTATACCTTTGTCGTCCCGGTCTGACGAAGACGATGACCTGTATCCAACTCTGTCCATCTCGAATCTGAAATGACAATATCGAATACTCTGTATCAATGAATAACTCAATACATAATCTGTTCTGACCAATACTCAAATCAGTATACAATCTGATCAATATCTGAACAAGATACAATCTAATTCATGTCATCAACATTACAATACAATCTGAATAATTACAGAGTCTGATCAATCTCAATCAATACTGAATCTGATCAATATCAATCAACTGATGTTTCGACGGTATAATAATACAAGTGTGGGGACCCGGGCTCTAATACTTTTCTTTGGGATTAAACGGATCATTACTATAAAAGTGGGTCAAATTTTTGCTTTTAACATTAATTCTAATGTTATATAACTCAAGCATACACCATAGATATTAACAACATAATCTATAACAAAAGATACAAATATGTCTGGTTCCAAACCATATTCGACAACTAGTAATTAAATACAGTACATGCCAAAAGTACAACTACTAGTTCTTCTGCTATGCCCGAGATCACCACGCTATGTCCATCTCTCATCCTCTGCGTGACCCAGATCCTGCCCCACCTGTTGTTATGCACACATACAGACATAACAACAGCCGGAAAACCGGTGAGAACAAATCCCAGTATAAACATGTATACATGCATATAATCAATTAAACATGAAACATGCTGTCATGAATGACATCATATGCACATGCAATGCAATGCGAATCAAACCATATCTGGACTCGACTCGACTAGAACTCTAGGGATCCCGATGTGAATAAGACGTCACTACCTACCCTCCAATCGGGGTAATGAACGTCTCATTCCTAGACTTCGGTCTGAGCTGTATCAACGGCGGCAATAAGAGTTAAAAGATTGAATATAACGCTATACATAAACATGTTACAATATATCACACTGATCATACATGCTTGAATACAATTCTGAAATCAAAGCATAAACATGTTAAAAGAATGAATATAATGCTATACACAATTCATCAACATGTTACAATATATCTAATAATACTCGTATGTGATTTTGGTTGGGAAACTCAAATAATATCTTATTTGAGTTACATCTCCCCAAACAAAACATGACTTATACCTTTCTTGTTGAACAGTCGGTGTCAAAGTCTCGAGATCAGTATGTCAACTCTGTCAAGTTTAGTTTGAAATGACAATGTGTAGATATATTCTATCAATGTACCACTCAACAAATCTTGTACAATTCAATTATCGGTCTCGGTATAAATTGACGGCATAACGACGTATTTCTTCAATACCGATAATTCAACAACACTAAACTCAATATAAACAATTCCTAATCTCCTCAAAATACAAAGTCTCACACTGAAATATCCCATCTCAACTCAATAAACATGCTGGAAATCGAAACTATAGCATATGACATCCGTTCTTTGATCCGTTTGCGATTCTACAATATCTATTATCTCAAGAACATAATATTTAGTTCAATTCATCATTTACACAACACATAAATATCAAAACATGCTGGAATTAAATGAAACTTACATTACTTTGAAGCTAGTAGCACAAGGATTACAAATCTAAGCTCGGTTTAAAAATCGGTTGATAAAATCTTGCACAACCACCATTTAAAAGCATGAAGGAACTTGTATTGCTCTGGAGCTCTCGGTCAAGTGCTGGAGTGAAAAGGAATGAATTGAAGACACATTATATATACTTTGCATGTCTAAGAACACATGGCTCATCCTTGGGTGTACACGGCTCTCGCTCGGGCGGTCAAAAGTTGCCGCCCGGGCGAGTAATTCTCGACCCTCGCCCATTCCAGCAGCCTCGATCGGGCGGTCAAAACATCCGCCCGGGCGAGTGACTCCCGGTCCTCTTCTCCGAGGCACTCTCGCTCGGGCGGTCAAAAATGTCCGCCCGGGCGAGTCACTTTCGCCCAACAGTTTACATATTTAAATTTTAAATCTCAAAATGATCTGGTTGCATTCATATCTACTCAACATCGATAATCTCAAACTAACGTGTTATAAAATCTTGGGCATTACATTTCTCCCCCTCTAAGACATAAGTTCGTCCTCGAACTTGATATAAATCAATTAGAGTGTTTAAAACAGCATTACCATCTAAAACCGAATAAATACTCACATCATATAAATAACTCGGGGTGTTTCTATCTCATGTCTGCCTCTGTTTCCCAAGTCGCTTCCTCGATGCCATGACGACTCCACTGAACTTTCACAAGTGGAATAGTCTTCGTTCTGAGTTGCTTATCTTTCCGATCAAGAATCTGTATCGGTTGTTCAACGTAGCTCAAGGTTTGATCAAGCTCAGCTTCGTCAGGACGAATGATATGAGAAACATCAGGCATGTATTTACGCAACATTGATACATGAAAGACGTCATGTATCCCAGATAGAGAAGGAGGAAGAGCCAGTCGATATGCTCGATCGCCAATCTTCTCTAGAATCTCGTAAGGACCGACGTATCTAGGAGATAACTTTCCACGCTTGCCAAATCTGACAACGCCTCTGAAGGGGGAAATTTTCAAGAACACTCTATCTCCTCGTTCAAATACCAACGGTCTACGTCTGATATTGGCGTATTTGGCTTGCCTATCCTGTGCTGTCTTCATTCTTTTCTGAATAACTTTCACCTTCTCAGTCATGTAACGAATCATATCTGGCCCAAGTTCTGGTACCTCTGAAATGTCATCCCAGTATAGCGGAGATCTGCACTTCTTGCCATACAAAGCTTCAAACGGTGCCATCTCGATACTCGTCTGATAGCTATTATTGTAAGAGAATTCGCAAAGAGGTAGAGACTCTTGCCAACCAACGCCAAAATCTAGCACGACGGCTCTCAACATATCCTCTAGAGTCTGGATAGTCCGCTCTGACTGTCCGTCTGTCTGAGGATGATAAGCAGTACTCAGGTGTAAAGTCGTACCTAAGGCCTGCTGTAAACTGTGCCAGAAGTGTGAAGTGAATCGTGGATCACGATCTGATACGATAGACTTCGGCACTCCATGCAATCTGACTACCTCACGAATATAAATCTCCGCCATCTGATCCTGTCTATACGTCATTCTGTATGGGATGAAACATGCAGATTTGGTCAATCTGTCAATAATAACCCAAATCGCATCGCAGCCTCTGGATGATCGTGGTAACTTCGTCACAAAATCCATGGAAATGTGATCCCATTTCCATTCTGGAATGGCTAAACTTTGAAGTAATCCACCAGGTTTCTTCCTCTCAGCTTTCACCTGTTGGCAGTTCAAACACTTAGACACAAATTCGGCAATGTCTGAATTTATTTGCTTCCACCAGAACTGTGTCTTCAAGTCGTTGTACATCTTCCTGCCACCCGGATGAATGCTGAACCGACTACAATGTGCCTCTGTCAGAATCTGCTGTCTCAAATCTGCAACATCTGGCACAACTAGACGGTTATTCACGTACAACACATGATCTCGTACCTGATATTCTGATACATGCCCTGATCTGACCATTTGGATTAATTTCTGCACAATCTGATCGGTTCTTTGTGCTTCCTTGAACCTCATAATCAAATTGGGCTCAACTTGGATCGTAAAAAGTCGTAGTGGCTTACTATCTGTATCAAATTCTAATCCAGATGTACAGCAATTTTCAACTAACTTGTTAACACCTATCGTCGATAAGGACAAAGAACATACCTTACGACTCAAGGCATCTGCTGCTGCATTTGACTTCCCTGGATAATATTTGATTTCACAGTCAAAATCTTTCAGAAGATCTAGCCATCTACGCTGCCTCATGTTCAGTTCTGATTGAGAGAATAGGTACTTTAGGCTCTTGTGATCGGAAAAGATCTCAAATTTTTCGCCATAGAGATAATGACGCCAAATCTTTAATGGAAATACGATGGCCGCCAATTCCAGATCATGAATGGGGTATCGGATCTCATGTGGCTTCAATTGTCTCGAGGCGTATGCGATCACATGGCCTCGTTGCATAAGAACACATCCCAAACCTCGACCTCAGTCTTTCAAGAAATCTGGTTCTTCTTCTTCTGGATCTGGATCAAGGTCTAGCGGTGTTGTTCGCTTTGGTGAGAAGAAGGATTCTTGTGCGCATTGTGGGAAGAACCATCCATCGGAGCAATGCCGATTAGCAGCAGGAGCTTGTTTTCAGTGCGGAGAGATGGGTCATCTCAAGAAGAATTGTCCTCAGCTGCGAGGTGGAGCAGGATCTGGTTCTGGATCCCAGACGACTGTTCAGCAGAGGAGACAGGGTCAGGCAGTGGGTAGTTCGAATCTTCGACCTCGTGCCCAAGGTCAGGTTTTTGCGCTGAACCAGGATCAGCCTGGGATGTAATTGTTATACAGTTGTAATGAAGAATATTTGCAGTGTATTACAATGGTGTTTTATTCTCTTGCCTAGATTTCGAGGACGAAATCTTTTTAAGGGGGGGAGAATGTAGTAGCCCGAATTCCAAATTGGGTAATTAACGGAGTAATGGTGATTAAGAAGGTTTAAGGTGTAATTTTGACCGAGTCATGATCGGACGGACCGAAGAGGGTTCGGAAGCACCGAAGAGTTCGGACGATCCGAAGTGTAGTTCGGTGAATCCGATCATAGGTGTCAAGTGTTGATCGACACGTCATTTTTCCATGCATGTTCGGACGGTCCGAAGTGTATAATCGGAGGATCCGATCATGAGTTGTCAAGAGCCAATGGACACGTAGCGTTCGGACGTTCCGAAGTGTTGTTCGGAGGATCCGAACATGGCCTATAAATAGTGCTCGGATTTCTCATTTTTGACTTGCCAATTTCTTGAGTTTTCTCTCATTTTGGAGAGTTTGGAAGGTTTCTAGGGTTAGTTGTTGGTCGAGCGATAGCCAAGAGCTGCCAGGAGTAGTAGCGTAGCGGCGCCTGAGTTACGAGGCAATCGACATCAAAGGGCTGTCGACGGACGAAGGTAAACCCTAAACCTTTGGTAGTACTAGGGAGTACTGGTTTTGCTAGTCGAGCATGGTAGTATTGATTGAGTATGCTTTTGATGCGTAGGCTTGTTCTAGACCTGATTAGCGGTGTTGCGTAAGGCTAGGCTTGCTGTGATAGAGGTACGAAAGTACTATCCGAGATATCCTGGTTGAGTATACATTCTTATATGTGTTGCATGATTATGTGGTGCATTGATATATGTCATATGATGCATGCTATTATGTCACGTTTATTACTGCACGTTGCATTTCATGTTGAGCCGTATCTTCTTCGAGATAGCCTTTACTGTTGAGCTGTATCTCTTTCGAGATAAGCTATATCTTGGGGCCGCTCAGCCCTGTCTTGTGGACGCATGGACACCGAGAGTACACAGTGGCCGACGGGTCGGGAGGGCTTCGGTGGTCCGGGACATTTTAGGTCCACGTCTGTCTTGTAGTGGATGCAGTGACCCAGAGGTGTACCGCGCGGCACTATCCACTTGGCGCCTCTAGACTGAGCATTGTTGAGATCCTTTTGTGACTCCTGTTTCTTGACTACCCCGGTATCATGATCATAGCATGTGCATTTCATATAGGTCTGTATACTCATACTTTTGTACTGGGCGTTCTTATCGCTCACGTCCTCGGTTTTGTTTATTCTTGGACACCCCATTCCCACGGGACAGGCCTCAGGTTGGACAGCTCAGGAGGAGCAGGAGGAGGACGTTGAGTAGCTGGTTGGTTTAGTTTATCGGTATTGTTTTGATTCGATATGGTTGTATTGGGTATTTTTATTTGGAGTTATTCTAGACTTCGATTGAGTTGTATAACCATTTTTTTTGTTGACTATTTCCGCTGTTATCTCTGATTATTGTTAATTAGGTTAATTGCATGCTTAGTTCTTGCCTAGTAGGTGATTCTGGAACGGGTCACTACAGTATCGTCAGTACTGGAGCACTGGTCAGCCTTTTCTTCAACTCTAGAAAGCTAGACTCGCACTCCTCTGACCAAACAAATGGTGCATTCTTTTGCGTCAATTGAGTTATTGGCTTTGCAATACTGGAGAAATCTTTGATAAATCTTCTGTAGTATCCGGCTAAGCCCATGAAACTGCGTATTTCTGGTACAGAAGTCGGTCTCGACCAACTGATCACAGCTTCCACTTTACTCGGATCAACAGAAATACCATCTCCAGAAATGATATGCCCCAAGAATACAACTCGGTTCAGCCAAAACTCACACTTTGACAATTTAGCATACAGTCGCTCGTTTCTCAACGTCTGCAAAACAATTCTGAGATGCTCTGCATGCTCATTTCTGTTCTTCGAATACACCAAAATGTCATCGATGAAGACAATAACAAATTCATCCAAATACCTCTGAAACACTTGGTTCATCGAGCCCATAAATACCGCAGGAGCATTGGTTAAACCAAAAGGCATGACAATAAATTCGTAATGTCCATACCTGGTTCGAAATGCTGTCTTCGGTATATCTACATCTCGAACTCGAAGCTGATGATATCCGGATCGCAAATCAATCTTAGAATACATAGAGGATCCCTGCAACTGATCAAATAGGTCATCAATCCTAGGCAAAGGATATTTATTCTTGATCGTTGCCTTGTTCAGTTGCCTATAATCTATACACAATCGCATCGAACCATCTTTCTTCCGCACAAACAGCACCGGAGCGCCCCAAGGAGATACACTAGGTCTGATATATCCCTTGGCCAGAAGATCTTCTAATTGTGCTTTCAATTCTTTTAGTTCGATGGGTGTCATCCTATACGGAGCTCTCGAAATAGGGACGGTACCTGGTGTAAGATCAATACTGAAGTCTACTTCACGAACCGGAGGCAATCCTGGGATCTCATCTGGAAAAATATCTGGAAATTCCCGCACTACTGGTATATCTGCCAATGTCGGGCTCGTCTTCTGCATGTCTACAGCATAAATAAAGAAACCATCCGCTCCTTTTTGCAACAATCTGTTCATAGTAAGAGCCGAAATCAAGGGAATACGAGATCTGGAACCCTTCCCGTAGAATTTCCACTCGTCTGTCATCTCGGGTCTGAATCTGACAATCTTGTGGAAACAATCCACGGTGGCTCTGTACTTTGTTAACATGTCAATCCCAACAATACAATCAAACTCATCCAGACCCAACACTATACACTCTAGGTCAATTTCATGCCCCTCAAACTGTAGAATGCAATGTCTAACCGTAGTTACAGATATCAATATACTTCCCAACGGAGAATTAATAGACACAACATCTAGCAAAGACTCAACAGGCAAAGAATGCAACAATGCAAATCGTTCTGATATGAATGTATGCGATGCACCCGTATCTATCAATATATAAGCAGGATAACCGTAAAGGAAACAGTTACCTGCAATGACATCATCTGGGCCATCCTGTGCTTGCTCTTCAGTCAAGGCAAACACCTGAGCCTGTTGTCTCTGAGGCTGACTCCCTGGCTGGCCACCTCTGGCTCGAGGCTGGGTCTGTGCTGGTGGCGGCTGAAATGAGTGAACAGATGAAGCTTGCCTCTCAGGCTGAGTCACGGAGGCAGACGATCCTGCAGCCGGAAATCTCGATGCACCACTCCTCTGAGGACAGACCTTGGCATAATGCCCCTGTTGTTTCCATACGCTACACCTGCCCACTACACCTTGACATTGTTCTGTGGCATGCTTACCTCCACAAGTACTGCAATATCCACTTGCCACCTCTAGATTCTGGCCAAAACCTCTCTGTCTTGACCCGCTGGAGCTCGAAGAACTGCTCCCTGCCCTCTTAAACTATTTACCCTTTGCTTTCAACTGATCTTTGCGTCCGCTGCTGCTACCACCACTTTCGAATCGGGGAGAAGGAGTTTGGGATGGAGGTAATGGCGGTTTCGGACTCGGAGCAACATACGGAACACTCCGTTGCCTAAGCAATCCTGCTTCTGCTCCTTTAGCACGGTTCAATGCTTCAGCGAAACTATTGGGTCTCCCAGTATTGACCAATGTAAAGACATCAGGATTTAAGCCGTTTATAAACTGATCTGCCATGGCCTCATCATTTCCTGAAACGTGAGGTGCAAAGCGAAGCAAAGAAGAAAATTTAGCAACGTACTCTTCAAAGAACTCCGTCTTGAATGCTTTCCATGTAACCTCGGTGTCACGATGTTCTAGTACTCTCCTTATATTCACCCACCAATACTTAGCCACATCTTGCAGTTGATGGCCAATGAGTTTCACTCGTTTCTCGTCACTATATTCCAGAGACTCGAATAACATCTCAATGTCCTCAAGCCAACTTTCACACTCGATGGCATTCTCGGTACCTTTTAATGTGGGAGGTCGAAAAGATTGGAATCGCTTCAGCAACGTCTCCATAGGGGTCGCCGTAACATCCATAGGATCTCCGGATGTGCTCCCCTGTTCTGGCGCTGCTGGTCGTAGAGGTACTGCTGCTCTTCTAGGAGGCATATCTAATAACCCAACGGATTAGTAAACAAGATATACTACTGTCTCAGCCATCCTCTAGTCAGTTACCTCTGATCTAGAATCAGTTCTGATTCAGTCAATCACATGCTGAAAGAAATCAAATAACAACAACATGTAATAAGGAAAGCAATAATCATGCTAGCACGTCATCAAGCAAGGAAGAAGACTCGATCTACCCCGCTCATTCTATCTTATCTTACTTTAAAGGAACTATCGCTCTGATACCACATGTTGTGGGGACCCGGGCTCTAATACTTTTCTTTGGGATTAAACGGATCATTACTATAAAAGTGGGTCAAATTTTTGCTTTTAACATTAATTCTAATGTTATATAACTCAAGCATACACCATAGATATTAACAACATAATCTATAACAAAAGATACAAATATGTCTGGTTCCAAACCATATTCGACAACTAGTAATTAAATACAGTACATGCCAAAAGTACAACTACTAGTTCTTCTGCTATGCCCGAGATCACCACGCTATGTCCATCTCTCATCCTCTACGTGACCCAGATCTTGCCCCACCTGTTATTATGCACACATACAGACATAACAACAGCCGGAAAACCGGTGAGAACAAATCCCAGTATAAACATGTATACATGCATATAATCAATTAAACATGAAACATGCTGTCATGAATGACATCATATGCACATGCAATGCAATGCGAATCAAACCATGTCTGGACTCGACTCGACTAGAACTCTAGAGATCCCGGTGTGAATAAGACGTCACTACCTACCCTCCAATCGGGGTAATGAACGTCTCATTCCTAGACTTCGGTCTGAGCTGTATCAACGGCGGCAATAAGAGTAATACCTACTCCTATGCTGAGATACACCGAAACGTCTAGCTATTTGACAATGCCTGTCAAAGACTCTCCTATCTTAGATGCAATGAATATCAATATGTAAACAAAGTATAATCATATTCATATCTGAATATCACACTGATCATACATGCTTGAATACAATTCTGAAATCAAAGCATAAACATGTTAAAAGATTGAATATAATGCTATACACAATTCATCAACATGTTACAATATATCTAATAATACTCGTATGTGATTTTGGTTGGGAAACTCAAATAATATCTTATTTGAGTTACATCTCCCCAAACAAAACATGACTTATACCTTTCTTGTTGAACAGTCGGTGTCAAAGTCTCGAGATCAGTATGTCAACTCTGTCAAGTTTAGTCTGAAATGACAATGTGTAGATATATTCTATCAATGTACCACTCAACAAATCTTGTACAATTCAATTATCGGTCTCGGTATAAATTGACGGCATAACGACGTATTTCTTCAATACCGATAATTCAACAACACTAAACTCAATATAAACAATTCCTAATCTCCTCAAAATACAAAGTCTCACACTGAAATATCCCATCTCAACTCAATAAACATGCTGGAAATCGAAACTATAGCATATGACATCCGTTCTTTGATCCGTTTGCGATTCTACAATATCTATTATCTCAAGAACATAATATATAGTTCAATTCATCATTTACCCAACACATAAATATCAAAACATGCTGGAATTAAATGAAACTTACATTACTTTGAAGCTAGTAGCACAAGGATTACAAATTTAAGCTCGGTTTAAAAATCGGTTGATAAAATCTTGCACAACCACCATTTAAAAGCATGAAGGAACTTGTATTGCTCTGGAGCTCTCGGTCAAGTGCTGGAGTGAAAAGGAATGAATTGAAGACACATTATATATACTTTGCATGTCTAAGAACACATAGCTCATCCTTGGGTGTACACGGCTCTCGCTCGGGCGGTCAAAAGTTGCCGCCCGGGCGAGTAATTCTCGACCCTCGCCCATTCCAGCAGCCTCGCTCGGGCGGTCAAAACATCCGCCCGGGCGAGTGACTCCCGGCCCTCTTCTCCGAGGCACTCTCGCTCGGGCGGTCAAAAATGTCCGCCCGGGCGAGTCACTTTCGCCCAACAGTTTACATATTTAAATTTTAAATCTCAAAATGATCTGGTTGCATTCATATCTACTCAACATCGATAATCTCAAACTAACGTGTTATAAAATCTTGGGCATTACAACAAGTCTGAATAACCCCGTCAATCTGAACATCACAAATATAATACTGAACTCATAATCTGTGCCCACATAATTCATACTCTGAATATTAACACAATTCTGATATAAAATCTCAGTCAATATCTTTCAAAAATCATAACAATTACAGGAACAATCTGTTCTTTAATCTGACTTCAATTCTATAATGTCTACGGTAGCAGAAACATCATATCTGAATCACATTCAATTCTAGCAACATCATATTTTCAAAATATCTCAAAACGTAACAAAACTTACGTCCAAATGAAGCCTGCGTTGCTAAGAACTCAATACCGTAATCGGATTTAAAATCAGATGGACGGATTGCCAAAATCTTCAATCAAAATCAAGAGCTTTCTCAAGAGAGATCATTAGGAGATTGGAGAATTCTTGCATGTATATATATATATATATATATACACTCGTAACATGCATAAAAGCAAGTGGCTCATTCTTCATTTTACACGTCGCTCGCTAGGGCGGTCAAAACCTACCGCTAGGGCGAGTCAGTTTCGGTCGGGATCCTCGGCTGAACATCTCCTGTCGCTCGGGCGGTCAAAAGTTGCTCGCTAGGGCGAAGAACTTTCGGCCCTCACAAATTATACCTGCGCGCTCGGGCGGTGCTTTTCTGCCGCTCGGGCACGAGATGTTCGGCCTAACATCTTGAGATGTTCGGCCTAACATCTTGAGATGTTCGATTCAACATCTTGGCTTAACATAAACAGACGCCCGGCTTCGTCATTTGAGTTCCTGTGACTTCCATTACGTCAATTAATCAACGTCTGATTAGAATGATTAAATCTCGGGCATTACAGGGAGGGATTCTATTTTTGTTGTTGTAGATAGATTCTCTAAGATGGCACGTTTTATAGCTTGTCATAAAACCGATGATGCGTCAAACATTGCGGATTTGTTCTTTAGAGACGTCGTTACCTTGCATGGCATGCCTAGGGCTATTGTTACTAGTCGCGATGTTAAATTCTTGAGACACTTTTGGAAGAATTTAATGGGCTAAACTAGGCACAAAATTGTTGTTTTCTACTACTTGTCATCCTCAAACGATGGACAAACTGAAGTTGTCAATAGAACTTTTGGAACACTTTTGCGTGCTATTCTTAAAAAGAACTTGGATTGACATTTCTATTGACTTTATTTTGGGGTTGCGTTGGACTAAGAAGGGGAGGGATTCTATTTTTGTTGTTGTAAATAGATTCTCTAAGATGGCACATTTTATAGCTTGTCATAAAACCGATGATGCTTCAAACGTTGCGGATTTGTTCTTTAGAGAAGTCGTTAGGTTGCATGGCATGTCTAGGACAATTGTTTCTGGTCGCGATATTAAATTCTTGAGTTACTTTTGGAAGACTTTATGGGCTAAACTTGGCACAAAATTGATGTCTTCTACTACTTGTCATCCTTAAACGGATGGACAAACTGAAGTTGTCAATAGAACTTTGGGAACACTTTTGCGTGCTATTCTTAAAAAGAACTTAAATTGACATTTCTATGGACTTTATTTTTGGGTTCCTAGGACTAAGAAGGGGAGGGATTCTATTTTTGTTGTTGTGGATAGATTCTCTAAGATGGAACAATTTATAGCTTGTCATAAAACCAATGATGTTTCAAACATTGCGGAATTGTTTTTTAGAGAAGTCGTTAGGTTGCATGGCATGCCTAGGACTATTGTTTCTGGTAGCGATGTTAAATTCTTGAGTTACTTTTGGAAGATTTTATGGGCTAAACTTGGCACAAAATTATAGTTTTCTACTACTTGTCATCCTCAAACGGATGAACAAACTGAAGTTGTCAATAGAACTTTGAGAACACTTTTGCGTGCTATTCTTAAAAAGAACTTAAATTAACATTTATGTGGACTTTATTTTGGGGTTGCCTAGGACTGAGAAGGGGAGGGATTCTATTTTTGCTGTTGTGGATAGATTCTCTAAGATGGTACATTTTATAGCTTGTCATAAAACCGATGATGCTTCAAACATTGCGGATTTGTTCTTTAAAGAAGTCGTTAGGTTGCATGGCATGCCTAGGACTATTGTTTGTGGTGGCGATGTTAATTCTTGAGTTACTTTTGGAATACTTTATGGGCTAAACTTCGCACAAAATTGTGGTTTTCTACTATTTGTCATCCTCAAACGGATGGGCAAACTGAAGTTGTCAATAGAACTTTGGGAACACTTTTGCGTGCTATTCTTAAAAAGAACTTGGATTGACATTTCTATGGACTTTATTTTGGGGCTGCCTAGGACTAAGAAGGGGAGAGATTCTAATTTTGTTGTTGTGGATAGATTCTCTAAGATGGCACATTTTATAGCTTGTCATAAAACCGATGATGCTTCAAACAACGCGGATTTTTTCTTTAGAGAAGTCGTTAGGTTGAATGGCATGCCTAGGACTATTGTTTTTGGTCGCGATGTTAAATTCTTGAGTTACTTTTGGAAGACTTTATGGGCTAAACTTGGCACAAAATTGTTGCTTTCTACTACTGGTCATCCTCAAACGGATGGACAAACTGAAGTTGTCAATAGAACTTTGGTAGCACTTTTGCGTGCTATTCTTAAAAAGAACTTGGATTGACATTTGTATGGACTTTATTTTGGGGTTGCCTAGGACTAAGAAGGGGAGGGATTCTATTTTTGTTGTTGTGGATAGATTCTCTAAGATGGCACATTTTATGGCTTGTCATAAAACCGATAATGCTTCAAACATTGCGGATTTGTTCTTTAGAGAAGTCGCTAGGTTGCATGGCTTGCCTAGGACTATTGTTTCTGGTCACGATGTTAAATTCTTGAGTTACTTTCGGAAGACTTTATGAGCTAAACTTGGCACAAAATTGTTGTTTTCTACTATTTGTCATCCTCAAATGGATTGACAAACTGAAGTTGTCAATAGAACTTTGATAACACTTTTGCGTGCTATTCTTAAAAAGAACTTGGATTGACATTTCTATGGACTTTATTTTTTAGGGTTGCCTAGGACTAAGAAGGGGAGAGATTCTATTTTTGTTGTTGTGGATAGATTCTCTAAGATGGCACATTTTATAGTTGTCATAAAACCGATGATGCTTACATTGCGGATTTCTTCTTTAGAGAAGTCGTTAGGTTGCATGGCTTGCCTAGGACTATTGTTTCTAGTCACGATGTTAAATTCTTGAGTTACTTTCGGAAGACTTTATGAGATAAACTTGGCACAAAATTGTTGTTTTCTACTACTTGTCATCCTCAAACGGATGGACAAAATGAAGTTGTCAATAGAACTTTGGGAACACTTTTGCGTGCTATTCTTAAAAAGAACTTGGATTTACATTTCTATGGACTTTATTTTGGGGTTGCCTAGGACTAAGAAGGGGAGGGATTCTATTTTTGTTGTTGTGGAAGATTCTCTAAGATGGCACATTCTATATCTTGTCATAAAACCGATGATGCTTCAAACATTGCGGATTTGTTCTTTAGAGAAGTCGTTAGGTTGCATGGCATGCCTAGGACTATTGTTTCTGGTCGCGATGTTAAATTCTTGAGTTACTTTTGGAAGATTTTATGGGCTAAACTTTGCACAAAATTGTTGTTTTCTACTACTTGTCATCCTCAAACGGATGGAAAAACTGAAGTTGTCAATAGAACTTTGAGAACACTTTTGCGTGCTATTCTTAAAAAGAACTTGGTTTGACATTTCTATGGACTTTATTTTGGTGTTGCCTAGGACTAAGAAGGGGAGAGATTCTATTTTTGTTGTTGTGGATAGATTCTCTAAGATGGCACATTTTATAGCTTGTCATAAAACCGATGATGCTTACATTGCGGATTTGTTCTTTAGAGAAGTCGTTAGGTTGCATGGCATGCCTAGAACTATTGTTTCTGGTCGCGATGTTAAATTCTTGAGTTACTTTTGGAAGACTTTATGGGCTAAACTTGGCACAAAATTATTGTTTTCTACTACTTGTCATCCTCAAACGGATGGACAAAATGAAGTTGTCAATAGAACTTTGGGAACACTTTTGCGTGCTATTCTTAAAAAGAACTTGGATTGACATTTCTATGGACTTTATTTTGGGGTTGCCTAGGACTAAGAAGGGGAGGGATTCTATTTTTGTTGTTGTGGATAGATTCTCTAAGATGGCACATTTTATAGCTTGTCATAAAACCGATGATGCTTCAAACATTGCGGATTTGTTCTTTAGAGAAGTCGTTAGGTTGCATGGCATGCCTAGGACTATTGTTTCTGGTCGCGATGTTAAATTCTTGAGTTACTTTTGGAAAACTTTATGGGCTAAACTTGACACAAAATTGTTGTTTTCTACTACTTGTCATCCTCAAACGGATGGACAAACACAAGTTGTCAATAGAACTTTGGGAACACTTTTGCGTGCTATTCTTAAAAAGAACTTGGATTGACATTTCTATGGACTTTATTTTGGGGTTGCGTAGAGTAAGAAGGGGAAAGATTCCATTTTTGTTGTTGTGGATAGATTCTCAAAGATGGCACATCTTATAGTTTGTCATAAAACCGATGATGCTTCAAACATTGCGGATTTGTTCTTTAGAGAAGTCGTTAGGTTGCATGGCATGCCTAGGACTATTGTTTCTAGTCGCGATGTTAAATTTTTGAGTTACTTTTGGAAGACTTTATGGGCTAAACGTGGCACAAAATTGTTGTTTTCTACAACTTGTCATCCTCAAACGGATGGACAAACTGAAATTGTCAATAGAACTTTGGGAACACTTTTGCGTGCTATTCTTAAAAAGAACTTGGATTGAAATTTCTATGGACATTATTTTGGGGTTGCCTAGGACTAAGAAGGGGAGGGATTCTATTTTTGTTGTTGTGGATAGATTCTCTAAGATCACACATTTTATAGTTTGTCATAAAACCGGTGATGCTTCAAACATCACGGATTTGTTCTTTAGAGACGTCGTTAGGTTGCATGGCATGCCTAGGACTATTGTTTCTGGTCGCGATGTTGAATTCTTGAATTACTTTTGGAAGACTTTGTGGGCTAAACTTGGAACAAAATTGTTGTTTTCTACTATTTGTCATCCTCAAACGGATGGACAAACTGAAGTCGTCAATAGAACTTTGGGAACACTTTTGCGTGTTATTCTTAAAAATAACTTGGATTGACATTTCTATGGACTTTATTTTGGGGTTGCCTAGGACTAAGAAGGGGAGGGATTCTATTTTTGTTGTTGAAAATAGATTCTCTAAGATGGCACATTTTATAGCTTGTCATAAAACCGATGATGCTTGAAACGTTGCGGATTTGTTCTTTAGAGACGTCGTTAGCTTGCATGGCATGCCTAGGACTATTGTTTCTGGTCGCGATGTTAAATTCTTGAGATACTTTTAGAAGACTTTAATGGGCTAAACTTGGCACAAAATTGTTGTTTTCTACTATTTGTCATCCTCAAACGGATGAACAAACTGAAGTTGTCAATAGAACTTTGGGAACTCTTTTGCGTGCTATTTTTAAAAAGAACTTGGATTGACATTTCTGTGGACTTTATTTTGGGGTTGCCTTGGACTAAGAAGGGGAGGAATTCTATTTTTGTTGTTGTGGATAGATTCTCTAAGATGGCACATTTTATAGCTTGTCATAAAACCAAAGATGCTTCAAACGTTGCGGATTTGTTCTTTAGAAAAGTCTTTAGGTTGCATTGAATTCCTAGTTCTATTGTTTCTGGTCGCAATGTTAAATTCTTGAGTTACTTTTGGCATGCCTAGGACTATTGTTTCTGGTCGCGATGTTAAATTCTTGAGTTACTTTCGGAATACTTTATGGGCTAAACTTGGCACAAAATTGTTGTTTTTTACTACTTGTCATCCTCAAACGGATCGACGAACTGAAGTTGTCAATAGAACTTTGGGAACACTTTTGCGTGCTATTCTTAAAAAGAACTTGGATTGACATTTCTATGGACTTTATTTTGGGGTTGCCTAGGACTAAGAAGGGGAGGGATTCTATTTTTGTTGTTGTGGATAGATTCTCTAAGATGGCACATTTTATAGCTTGTCAAAAAACCCATGATGCTTCGAACATGACGGATTTGTTCTTTAGAGAAGTCGCTAGGTTGCATGACATGCCTAAGACTATTGTTTCTGGTCGCGATGTTAAATTCTTGAGTTACTTTTGGAATACTTTATGGGCTAAACTTGGCACAAAATTTTTGTTTTCTACTACTTGTCATCCTCAAACGGATGGACAAACTGAAATTGTCAATAGAACTTTGGGAACACTTTTGCGTGCTATTCTTAAGAAGAACTTGGATTTACAATTCTATGGACTTTATTTTGGGGTTGCCTAGGACTAAGAAGGGGAGGGATTCTATTTTTGTTGTTGTGGATAGATTCTCTAAGATGGCACATTTTATAACTTGTCATAAAACCGATGATGCTTCAAACATCGCGGATTTGTTATTTAGAGAAGTCGTTAGGTTGCATGGCATGCCTAGGACTATTGTTTCTGGTCGCGATGTTAAATTCTTGAGTTACTTTCGGAAGACTTTATGGGCTAAACTTGGCACAAAATTGTTGTTTTCTACTACTTGTCATCCTCAAACGGATGGACAAACTGAAGTTGTCAATAGAACTTTGGGAACACTTTTGCGTGCAATTCTTAAAAAGAACTTGGATTGACATTTGTATGGACTTTATTTTGGGGTTGCCTTGGACTAAGAAGGGGAGGGATTCTATTCTTTTTGTTGTGAATAGATTCTCTAAGATGGCACATTTTATTACTTGTCATAAAACCGATGATGCTTCAAACATTGCAGATTTCTTCTTTAGAGAAGTCGCTAGGTTGCATGGCATGCCTAGGACTATTGTTTCTGGTCGCGATGTTAAATTCTTGAGTTACTTTTGGAAGACTTTATGGGATAAACTTGGCACAAAATTGTTGTTTTCTACTACTTGTCATCCTCAAACGGATGGACAAACTGAAGTTGTCAATAGAAATTTGGGAACACTTTTGCTTGCTATTCTTAAAAATAACTTAAATTGACATTTCTATAGACTTTATTTTGGGGTTGCCTAGGACTAAGAAGGGGAGGGATTCAATTTTTGTTGTTGTGGATAGATTCTCTAAGATGGCACATTTTATAGCTTGTCATAAAACCGATGATGCTTCAAACATCGCGGATTTTTTCTTTAGAGAAGTCGTTAGGTTGCATGGCATGCCTAGGACTATTGTTTCTGGTCGCGATGTTAAATTCTTGAGTTACTTTCGGAATACTTTATGGGCTAAACTTGGCACAAAATTGTTGTTTTCTACTACTTGTCATCCTCAAACGGATGGACAAACTGAAGTTGTCAATAGAACTTTGGGAACACTTTTGCGTGCTATTCTTAAAAAGAACTTGGATTGACATTTCTATGGACTTTATTTTGGGGTTTCCTAGGACTAAGAAGGGGAGGGATTCTATTTTTGTTGTTGTGGATAGATTCTCTAAGATGACACATTTTATAGCTTGTCAAAAAACCCATGAGCAACCTTTGGCAACCCCACGCCCCATGAACATATATTGGCCAAAAGCTTTGGTGGACTTAAAACCACCCATGATGTCAACAAGATCTATATCATGTAAAAATCAGTCATTTTCCTTTCATGTTCAAGTTCTTGTTCTTCACATAGCACCCATCTTCAATATTCATGAGTTCCTTACATATTTAATACATAACAATGGAATATGGTGCTATGTGCATGAAGCTCTCTGGTCTTGGAATAGATCAAGATGTCGTCGATGAAAACAATGACAAAGCTATCCAAATAAGGCTTGAACACTCGGTTCATAAGATCCATGAAGACTGAAGGGGCATTAGTCAGACCAAAAGACATAACCAGAAACTCGTAATGACCATACCTGGTCCGAAACGCCGTCTTAGAAATATTAGACTCCCTAACCTTCAACTGATAATAGCCAGATCGCAGATCAATCTTCGAAAACACGGTAGCCCCTTGCAGCTGATCAAACAAGTCATCTATCTGTGGCAACAGATACTTATTCTTGATAGTCACCTTGTTGATCTCTCTATAATCAATACATAGCCGCAAAGTCCCATCTTTCTTCCTGACGAAAAGAACCGAAGCTCCCCAAGGTGACGAACTCGGTCGAATGAAACCTTTATCTAAAAGATCTTGCAACTGCGTCTTTAACTCTTTCATCTCTGTAGGGGCCATTCTGTACGGAGCCTTGGAAATAGGAACCGTACCTGGAACTAGATCAATCAAAAACTCCACATCTCTGTCCGGCGGTAAACCCGGCACATCATCCTCAAAAACATCAGGGAACTCTCTCACCACATCAATATCATCAATATTCAATTTCACAGTCTTATCCACATCGACAATAGAAGCCAAAAACCCATCACATCCTCTAAACAACAACTTCTTAGCCTCAAGACACGAAATAAAAAGAAGGACCAGCGAAGTACCTGCACTGGCGAGCATACCTTCCTTATTGCCATCATCTGCAAATTTCACCGTCTTAGCAACGCAATCAATCACTGCACGATAGGTCGATAGCCAATCCATGCCAAGTATAATATCAAACGCAACCATTGGGATAACAATCAAATCAGCATAAACCACTCGTTCATCGATTTGAACAGAGCACGCGTACACAATAGATGTCGGGCACAACACATCCCCCGAAGGCAAACAACATTAAACTGGAGGGGAAGAACAGAAGGAACTATACCCGAAGATCTCAAAAATAGTTCAGACATAAAAGAATGAGTAGCACCTGTATCAATCAATGTCGTAGCTGCTCTGCCTGAAATTAAAATAGTGCTAAAGATCACAGAAGAATCATGGTTTATACCTTCCTTCGTCATGGTAAAGATGCGACCCTGCACCTTATCTTTACTCGCTCCTCTTGGACAATCTTTGGCAATATGGCCTGCAGTGCCACAACGGTAACAAGTATGAGTACCAAATCTGCACTCTCCTCTATGATGTCGACTGCACTTGGGACACAAAGGCTTCTCGGGATCAAACGGAACTGCCGGTGGTTTTGGACTCGGCTCTATCTTGCCTTTCCCCTTGAAACGATCCTTCCCTCTTGGACTTGAGCCTTGGCCTCTCTGAGCAATGGCCTGTTGTCTCGCTTGTATTTCTCTGGCAATGTCTTTCTCATCCTGTTCGGCCAAAAAAGCCTTAGCTACAATCTCCTTGAATGTCACAGCTTTGGACATATTGATATCCCTTCTGATCTCTGCTCGAAGGCCTCTAATGAAATGAGCGCCTTTATCTTTGTCGTTGGAAGCAATATACAGGGCAAAAAGACAACCCTCCTCAAACTTCGAGATGTACTCATCCACATTCATGCCTCCATGTCAAAGCTCTAGAAACTCAGTCACCTTCCGTGCTCGGAGTGCATCTGGGAAATACTTGTCATAGAAAAGATCGGTGAACTCTGACCACTTCAATGTCGGAACATCAGCACCCACCTTGGTAGCATTCCACCAAATGCGTGCAGCCTTGACCAACATGAACACTGCACAACTGATTCTGTCTTTGTCTTCGTAGTTGAGATGATCAAAAATCGCTTCAAGAGCTTTGATCCACTCTACAACTACCAAAGGATCAGTGCTACCTGGAAATTCAGGCGGATCCATCCTCTTGAAAGCAGTAAAGATCCCATCGGTACCAACTGCTTGAGCTACTTGGCCTCTACACTGACCTCTTCCTTGGCTTGTACCTTGCATACGGAGCAACTGCTGGATCTGCTCACTATGGACCTTGGCTTGCTTTTTCAACAACTTGCCGAACTCATCGACAACTCTAGAGGAAGAACTATCCTCACCCTCTACGGCTTTCCTCTTAGGAGGCATCTATTCCTACAATGTGCTCACACAATACAAATCAATAGATAACAATGAATAGATGTAGAAGAAAGCATACCCGGACTGTTGAAAGTAGACGAAGTCATATGCATTGGTCCGAAGAACGGTGCTCTGATACCACTAAATGTGACATCTCTGACCCATTTTATAAAATAACAGCGGAATTTAAAATTTTTCTTTGAAGGGAGGAAGGATTAAAATTTCATAGCATAAAAACATTTACAAATATTTGCAATTACATGATCAATGAAATGATAAAAGCCAAAATACAAAATATCATTTTGATCATGTATAACAAAATAATCTTCCACTTCCTTCCATCTCTTATGCATATGACCCCGGCTCCAATCGACGTCCTGGTCCGTCGCTCTTATCTGCATCACATGAAATAACTGAAATGAGTATAAAACTCAGCAAGTGAAACTCTTATATAGCAATGATACATAGCATACTCTGAAAATCATGACTTTGAAAACATTAAATACCATCAACTCTGAAATATGAATATCATAGCATGAATAATAATAACGATGGTATTTCTCTTTTCTCTCGTATGGATTGACATCTATATAGTATCTCTGTCTCTTACCTATATCCCATCGATATAAATCGACAAATCTGAGGGATATAAACCTATGGTCGTTGATCAACTAATTGCATGCAATCTCTGACTATGTATCTATCAATCCATAAAACATTTGAACTCTTTCTTTGACATTTCATCAAACACTTTGAAAGCATTAATCTCTTGTATTCCCTTTCACAAATTGAGACATAAAATGCCTCCAATATTTATATATCAAGTGTACCAATACATAATCATGAATCAAATGAAGGTAATAACACTTTAAAATCATTACAACACTATACATATAATATCATGTGAGCACAAGGAATGAAATTCCACTTACTACACTTGCAACCTCTTGATTCTAATCTCTTTGCTAGCAATCCTACAACAATAATCCATAAATAACACCATCAATAACCCAATAATCTAACAACAATATCAATAAATCCAATACACCAACACAATCCACAAACCCAAGAACTTTTCCAACACCAAACCAAGAAATAACCAAACCAAAAGCTTACCTTAGCTTCCTTGATCCCAAAATAACTTAGTTCCCTCAACAATAATCCACTAAGAGCCTTGAATCAAAGAAAGAAATTGAAAGGAAATGAGGAAACCCTAGCTCCAAGGAGAGAATTTCGAAAATGGGGAGAAAGAAATGAGAGAAATAAGACCAATTCTTCTATTTAAGCACTAAAAATCGCCAAAACACGCTTATACTGTGCCCGGCGCTCGGGCAGTCGAAAATTACCGCTCAGGCGCCGATGATTCTGCCCAAAACCCAAATTTCCAGAAGCAGTGGCGCTCGGGCGGCCATATATTACCGCTCGGGCACCACTCTGCGCACTGCCCGTTAAAGATCGCCTCAGAAACGCCTCTTTCTTTCCGAATTAGAAAATGTTGTAAACTACAAAGTTGTAGCCCTATGTCTTATCTTGAATCCCTCAAAATTTCAGATCCGTTGAATGTCTGAGTAAAAAGTTATGCCCATTATCCCAACATGTGTCACTAGAGGAACGACGAAACGCACGACACATTTCGGGGCTCTTTTGGCTTATCTTCCACAATGATTTGAACCAAACTCAAAATAAGAAAGTTACACCTCTATGTCTTATCTAATCATTCCAATTGGCCTCATACCAATTGGCTCAACATACGAATTATCATGAATTTAATCGTAACGCCGCTACAAAAGCACTACACATCATCTATAACCAACCATACTATAAATCCTAAATCGAAACTCTTAACATCCAAACTATACTTAAACTTGACCAAACAGTCAATAAACTTATGAAAACTTAAACCGTACCGTACATCAGGCTAGGCTATTACATTTCTGGTCGCGATGTTAAATTCTTGAGTTACTTTTGGAAGACTTTAGGGGCTAAACTTGACACAAAATTTTTGTTTTCTAAAACTTATCATCCTCAAACGGATGGACAAACTGAAGTTGTCAATAGAACTTTGGGAAGACTTTTGCGTGCTATTCTTAAGAAGAACTTGGATTTACATTTCTATGGACTTTATTTTGGGGTTGCCTAGGACTAAGAAGGGGAGGGATTCTATTTTTGTTGTTGAGGATAGATTCTCTAAGATGGCACATTTTATAGCTTGTCATAAAACCGATGATGCTTCAAACATTGCGGATTTGTTCTTTAGAGAAGTCGTTAGGTTGCATGGCACGCCTAGGATTATTTTTTCTGGTCGCGATGTTAAATTCTTGAGTTACTTTTGGAAGACTTTATGGGCTAAACTTGGCACAAAATTTTTGTTTTCTACTACTTGTCATCCTCAAACGGATGGACAAACTGAAGTCGTCAATAGAACTTTGGGAACACTTTTGCGTGCTATTCTTAAAAAGAACTTAAATTGACATTTCTATGGACTCTATTTTTGGGTTTCCTATGACTAAGAAGGGAGGGATTCTATTTTTGTTGTTGTGGATAGATTCTCTAAGATGGAACGTTTTATAGCTTGTCATAAAACCGATGATGCTTCAAACATTGCGGATTTGTTCTTTAGAGAAGTCGTTAGAATGCATGGCATGCATAGGACTATTTTTTCTGGTCGCGATGTTAAATTCTTGAGTTACTTTGGAAGACTTTATGGGCTAAACTTGGCACAAAAGTGTTGTTTTCTACTCTTGTCATCCTCAAACGGATGGAGAAACTAAAGTTGTCAATAGAACTTTGGGAACACTTTTGCGTGCTATTCTTAAAAAGAACTTGGATTGACATATCTATTGACTTTATTTTGGGGTTGCCTAGGACTAAGAAGGGGAGGGATTCAATTTTTGTTGTTGTGGATAGATTCTCTATGATGGCACATTTTATAGCTTGTCATAAAACCGATGATGCTTCAAACATTGCGGATTTTTTCTTTAGAGAAGTCGCTAGGTTGCATGGCATGCATAGGACTATTGTTTCTGGTCGCTATGTTAAATTCTTGAGTTACTTTTGGAATACTTTATGGGTTAAACTTGGCACAAATTTGTTGCTTTCTACTACTTGTCATTCTCAAACGGATGGACAAACTGAAGTCCTCAATAGAACTTTGGGAACAATTTTGCGTGCTATTCTTAAAAAGAACTTGGAGTGACATTTCTATGGACTTTATTTTGGGGTTGCCTAGGACTAAGAAGGGGAGGTATTCTATTTTTGTTGTTGTGGATAGATTCTCTAAGATGGCACATTTTATAGCTTGTCATAAAACCGATGATGCTTCAAACATTGCGGATTTGTTCTTTAGAGAAGTCGCTAGGTTGCATGGCATGCCTAGTACTATTGTTTCTGGTCGCGATGTTAAATTCTTGAGTTACTTTTGGAAGACTTTATGGGCTAAACTTGGCACAAAATTTTTGTTTTCTACTACTTGTCATCCTCAAACGGATGGACAAACTGAAGTCGTCAATAGAACTTTGGGAACACTTTTGCGTGCTATTCTTAAAAAGAACTTAAATTGACATTTCTATGGACTCTATTTTTGGGTTTCCTATGACTAAGAAGGGAGGGATTCTATTTTTGTTGTTGTGGATAGATTCTCTAAGATGGAACGTTTTATAGCTTGTCATAAAACCGATGATGCTTCAAACATTGCGGATTTGTTCTTTAGAGAAGTCGTTAGAATGCATGGCATGCATAGGACTATTTTTTCTGGTCGCGATGTTAAATTCTTGAGTTACTTTGGAAGACTTTATGGGCTAAACTTGGCACAAAAGTGTTGTTTTCTACTCTTGTCATCCTCAAACGGATGGAGAAACTAAAGTTGTCAATAGAACTTTGGGAACACTTTTGCGTGCTATTCTTAAAAAGAACTTGGATTGACATATCTATTGACTTTATTTTGGGGTTGCCTAGGACTAAGAAGGGGAGGGATTCAATTTTTGTTGTTGTGGATAGATTCTCTATGATGGCACATTTTATAGCTTGTCATAAAACCGATGATGCTTCAAACATTGCGGATTTTTTCTTTAGAGAAGTCGCTAGGTTGCATGGCATGCATAGGACTATTGTTTCTGGTCGCTATGTTAAATTCTTGAGTTACTTTTGGAATACTTTATGGGTTAAACTTGGCACAAATTTGTTGCTTTCTACTACTTGTCATTCTCAAACGGATGGACAAACTGAAGTCCTCAATAGAACTTTGGGAACAATTTTGCGTGCTATTCTTAAAAAGAACTTGGAGTGACATTTCTATGGACTTTATTTTGGGGTTGCCTAGGACTAAGAAGGGGAGGTATTCTATTTTTGTTGTTGTGGATAGATTCTCTAAGATGGCACATTTTATAGCTTGTCATAAAACCGATGATGCTTCAAACATTGCGGATTTGTTCTTTAGAGAAGTCGCTAGGTTGCATGGCATGCCTAGTACTATTGTTTCTGGTCGCGATGTTAAATTCTTGAGTTACTTTTGGAAGACTTTATGGGCTAAACTTGGCACAAAATTGTTGTTTTCTACTACTTGTCATCCTCAAACGGATGGACAAACTGAAGTCGTCAATAGAAATTTGGGAACAGTTTTGCGTGCTATTCTTAAAAAGAACTTGGATTGACATTTCTATGGACTTTATTTTGAGGTTGCCTAGGACTAAGAAGGGGAGGGATTCTATTTTTGTTGTTGTGGATAGATTCTCTAAGATGGTACATTTTATAGCTTGTCATAAAACCAATGATGCTTCAAACATGGTGGATTTGTTCTTTAGAGAAGTCGCTAGGTTGCATGGCTTGCCTAGAACTATTGTTTCTAGTCGCGATGTTAAATTCTTGAGTTACTTTCGGAAGACTTTATGGGCTAAACTTGGTACAAAATTGTTGTTTTCTACTACTTGTCATCCTCAAACGGATGGACAAACTGAAGTTGTCAATAGAACTTTGGGAACACTTTTGCGTGCGATTCTTAAAAAGAACTTGGATTGACATTTCTATAGACTTTATTTTGGGGTTGCCTTGGACTAAGAAGGGGAGGGATTCTATTTTTGTTGTTGTGGATAGATTTTCTAAGATGGCACATTTTATAGCTTGTCATAAAACCGATGATGCTTCAAACATTGCGGATTTGTTCTTTAGAGAAGTCGCTAGGTTGCATGGCATGCCTAGGACTATTGTTTCTGGTCGCGATGTTAAATTCTTGAGTTACTTTTGGAAGACTTTATGGGCTAAACTTGGCAAAAAATTATTTTTTTCTACTACTTGTCATCCTAAAACGGATGGACAAACTGAAGTTGTCAATAGAACTTTGGGAACACTTTTGCGTGCTATTCTTAAAAAGAACTTGGATTGACATTTCTATGAACTTTATTTTGGGGTTGCCTAGGACTAAGAAGGGGAGGGATTCTATTTTTGTTGTTGTGTATAGATTCTCTAAGATGACACATTTTATAGCTTGTCATAAAACCGATGATGCTTCAAACATTGCGGATTTGTTCTTTAGAGAAGTCGTTAGGTTGCATGGCATGCCTAGGTGTGGGGACCCGGGCTCTAACTCAATTCCTTTGGGATTTATCGGATCTTTGCTCGAAAATGTGGGTCAAAATTTTGCATTTAACATTAATTCAAATGTATAATTAAAACATAATCTGTCTCTATAACAATTAAACAACATAAGGTACATACGAATCTGTTTAGTACAATCATACACTAGGGTTTAAGAGTTTCAGTACAAATCTAATACCAACAACTAGTAATCTGCATTGCCCGAGATCTCCACACCATCAACAATCTCTCAACTTCCTCGTGACCCAGATCCTGCCCAACCTGTCGCCATGCACACATACAGACACGACAACAGCCGGATAACTCCGGTGAAACAAATCCCATTATAAAACATTTATGCATGCAATGTAATAATCATGTACAAAAGCGTAGCATATATCAATTAACATGAAGTATAATCTAAGACATGTAAAGGAATACAAATCTGTATTCAACATCTAGTTCTTGACTCGATTCATTTCTAATCTAGGGATCCCGGTGTGAATAAGACGTCACTGATCTGTCAACTACCCTCCCAATCGGGGTAACTGTACGTCTTATTCCTAGACTTCGGTCAAATCTGTATCGAGTGGCTACACGTAGAGATGATCTGTTTCTACGCGTCGATACACCGAACGTCTAGTTTGACAAATCTGTCAATGATTCCTATCTCAAAGGCTTGAATATAAATCTATAAACAAAGCATAATCATAATCAAATATAAATAACAATCTAGTATGTGATTTAGGGAAACTCGTATCAAATCTGAATCGAGTTGTGCAATCCCGTGACCACATGAATTATACCTTTCTTCGAACAATGTCTGTCGAGATCTTGAAGTCGGAATGTCGAGTCTGACAATAATAACTCTGAAAGGCAATGTAGACATACATTTTATCCATATACATCTCAAGCAACTCCTATACAAATCAATACTTGGTTTTGATACAATTCGACGGCATAACGGCGTAGTCTCGCGATACCGATAACTCAAACAATAATAATCTCTCATCAAAACCCAATGTAACATGCTCAATTCTTCCCATCCAATTCGATATACATGCTTGAATTTCGAAATAATAGCACACGACATCCGTAATTCGATCCGTTAGCGAATATATCAAGTTCAACATATCAAGAACATAATATAAAGCTCAACTCTGAATTTCTTTCAACATGCATAATTCGAAACATGCTGCAAGGTAATAAAAAGTATACCCTTTTGAAGCTTATGATGCAAGGAACAAGAATCTATGCTTGAATCAAACTTTGGATGGTTAAATCTTGCACAATCTTGCCTTTAAACATTGAAGAAGCTTGAAGATAGTGAAGGGATTCTCGATTCAGTCTGCTGGAGTAGAAAAATGAAGACTCAGCACACAATATATATATATACCCTGCCATGTGTCAACTAAAGAAACAAAGGTGGCATTTTCGCATGCAGCACCGCGGGTGCGGTTCTCTTGCACCGCGGGTGCGCTTAGCTCTCGGCCTCCTCTTCATTTCCAGCAATTAGTTGACCGCGGGTGCGCTGGGTTTTTCACTGCGGGTGCGGTGTCTCTTCGGCCTGCATCACTAAATTCTGAATACTGCACCGCGGGTGCGGTGTCTCCTAGCAACGCGGGTGTGGTATGGCTTTGGCCAAACTTCATAATTCTGATATTCTTGACCGCGGGTGCACTCCTACTCTAGGCGCGGGTGCGGTCTATTCAATTTCAAAATTCTGATTTTATGTCATGCATTCTCATATCTTCACATCTAACATCAATGACAACTGATAATTCTCGAGCCTTACATTTCTCCCCCTCTTAGATAGGAGTTCGTCCTCGAACTCATAAACCAGTAATCATGCAAGTATATACAAAAGCAGTATAAACAAAACTAAAGGAAATACTTACATCATATAAATAGCTCGGGATGCCTCTGTCTCATATTAGACTCTGTCTCCCAAGTTGCTTCTTCAATGCCATGACGACTCCACTGAATATTTACAAGCGGAATGGTCTTTGTTCTGAGTTGTTTCTCTTTCCGATCAAGAATCTGTATCGGTCGCTCAACATAGCTCAAAGTCTGATCTAACTCAGCTTCATCAGGCTGAATAACATGAGAACTGTCTGGCATATATTTACGCAGCATCGATACATGAAATACGTCATGTATCCAAGACAAAGAAGGAGGAAGAGCAAGTCTGTAAGCTCGATCGCCAATCTTCTCAAGGATTTCATACGGACCGACGTATCTAGGAGACAATTTCCCACGTTTGCCAAATCTGACAACGCCTCTGAAAGGAGAGATCTTCAAGAATACTCTGTCTCCTTGCTCAAATACTAACGGTATGCGTCTGACATTGGCGTATTTGGCTTGACTATCTTGTGCTGTCTTCATTCTCTTCTGAATGATCTTAACTTTCTCAGTCATCTTACGAATCATATCTGGCCCCAATTCTGGTATCTCAGAAATATCATCCCAGTATAATGGAGATCTGCACTTCTTGCCATACAAAGCTTCAAACGGTGCCATCTCTATGCTCGTCTGATAGCTGTTGTTGTACGAGAATTCACATAAAGGCAATGAATCCTGCCAACTAGTACCAAAGTCTAGTACTACAGCTCTCAGCATATCCTCTAAAGTATGGATAGTCCGCTCTGACTGTCCGTCTGTCTGAGGATGATAAGCAGTACTCAGGTGTAAAGTCGTACCCAAAGCCTGCTGCAAACTGTGCCAAAAGTGAGAAGTGAATCGTGGATCACGATCTGATACGATAGATTTTGGCACACCATGTAATCTAACGACCTCTCTGACATACAACTCTGCCATCTGATCGTGTCGGTATGTCATCTTGTATGGAATAAAACAGGCAGATTTGGTCAGTCTGTCAATAATGACCCAAATCGAATCACAGCCCCGAGAAGATCGAGGTAACTTCGTCACGAAATCCATGGAAATGTGGTCCCATTTCCATTCAGGAATAGACAAACTTTGAAGTAAACCTCCGGGCTTCTTTCTTTCTGCCTTCACCTGTTGGCAATTCAAGCATTTAGACACAAATTCTGTGATATCGGTCTTCATCTGTTTCCACCAGAACTGTGTCTTCAAGTCGTGATACATCTTCCTGCCACCAGGATGGATACTAAACCGGCCACAATGCACTTCTGATATGATCTGTCGTCTCAAATCTGAAACATCTAGCACTACTAGACGGTTATTTACATACAGGACAAAATCTCTAACCTGATATTCAGAGATATGTCCAGCTCTGACCATATCAATCGATCTCGGAATACTCGGGTCAGTTCTCTGCGCTTCTCTGATCCTCTTAATCAGCTCTGGCTCAACCTGAATTGTCGCAAGTCGTAGTGGTCTACTATCTGTATCAAAAGTCAATCCAGACAAGCAACAATCTTCAACTAAATTCGACACACCTATCGTCGACAAGGATAGAGCACATACCTTCCGACTCAAGGCGTTGCTGCTGCATTCGACTTCCCTGGATAGTACTTGATTTCGCAATCAAAATCTTTCAACAAATCAAGCCATCTACGTTGCCTCATGTTTAACTCTGATTGAGAAAATTGGTATTTCAGACTCTTGTGATCAGAGTAGATCTCGAATTTCCCGCCATACAAATAATGACGCCAAATCTTCAACGCAAATACGATAGCAGCCAATTCAAGATCATGAATCGGGTATCGTGTCTCGTGTGGTTTCAGCTGTCTAGAGGCGTACGCAATCACGTGCCCTCGCTGCATAAGAATACATCCTAGCCCTCTGTGAGATGCATCACAGTACACAACGAAATCACCTGTACCGGAAGGAATCATCAAAACAGGTGCACTAGTCAGCCTCTTCTTCAGCTCAACAAAACTAGACTCACAGTCTTCAGACCACACAAACAGTGAATTCTTCTGTGTCAACTGGGTAATTGGCTTCGCAATACTGGAGAAATCTCTGATAAAACGGCGGTAGTACCCTGCTAGACCCATGAAACTGCGTATCTCAGGCACAGAAGTCGGTCTCGGCCAGCTGATCACAGCTTCAACTTTACTCGGATCTACTGCAATACCGTCCCCAGATATGATATGCCCCAAAAACACAACTTGTCTCAACCAAAATTCGCACTTGGACAGTTTGGCATACAACTACTCTTTTCTCAAAATTTTCAATACCGTTCTCAGATGCTCTGCATGCTCAATAAAATTCTTCGAGTATACCAAAATGTCATCAATAAAAACAATCACAAACTCGTCTAAATATTTCTGAAAGATACGGTTCATCAAACTCATAAAAACCGCTGGTGCATTCGTCAAACCAAAAGGCATAACCACAAAATCGTAATGTCCATACCTGGTTCGGAATGCTGTCTTCGGTATGTCCACATATCTAACTCTGAGCTAATGATATACGGATCTCAAATCAATCTTCGAGTAAACCGAAGATCCTTGAAGCTGATCAAATAAGTCATTGATGGGAGGGAAATGATACTTGTTCTTTACTGTTGCCTTGTTCAACTGTCTGTAATCAATACATAACCGCATCGAGCAATCTTTCTTTCGAACAAATAGCACCGGAGCACCCTAAGGTGATACACTCGGTCTGATGTATCCCTTGGAGAGAAGGTCTTCTAACTGTGCTTTCAACTCTTTCAGCTCTATCGGTGCCATCCTATACGGAGCTCTCGAAATAGGAACAAAACCGGGCATAAGATCTATGCTGAAATCAACCTCTCGAGCTGGAGGTAACCCCGGTATCTCATCTGGAAATATATCTGCAAACTCACAAACTACAGGCAAATCTGCCAAAGTAGGGCCCGAATTCAGTAGATCTACTGAATAAATAAGGAACCCCTCTGCTCCTGTCTGTAACAATCTACTCATAGTCAGAGCAGATACTAATGGAATCCGAGATCTGGAACCCCTGCCGTAGAATTTCCACTCTTCTGTCCATTCAGGTCTGAATCTGACAATCTTTTGGAAACAATCTACAGTGGCCCTGTACATGGTTAACATGTCTATACCAACTATACAATCAAAATCAGCTAAACCAAGTACTATACAATCTAGATCAATCTCATGCCCCTCAAACTGAAGCATACAATGTCTAACTGTAGTCACAGATATCAAACCACTTCCCAACGGAGATGTGATAGACACTGCAGTAGACATCGACTCGACAGGCAAAGAATGCAATAATGCAAAACGTTCAGAGATGAATGTATGGGATGCACCTGTGTGTATCAACACATATGCAGGATAACCGCAAAGGAAACAGTTACCTGCAATGACATCGTCTGGTGCCTCCTGCGCCTGCTCCTTTGTCAGCGCAAATACCCTAGCCTGCTGCCTGGGAGGTTGACTCACTGTTTGACTACCTCCTGGTCTCTACTGGGTCTGTGTAGATGGTGGCTGGAAGGAGTGTACAGAGGATGCCTGTCTCTCAATCTGTGGCACTGGTGCTGATGACCTTGTACTCTGGAATCGTTGTGCACCTCTCTGGGGACAAACTCTGGCAAAGTGTCCTGGTTGCCTACAGATGTTGCAGCGTCCCATAACTCCTTGACACTGCTCCGTGGCATGTCGCCCTCCGCACGAACTGCAATACGCGCCACTATAATCTGAACCCTGACCTCTCTATCGAGATCCACTTGAGCTCGATGAACTACTCCCGGATTTCTTAAACTGCTTACCCTTAGCCTTCAGAAATTCCTTATTGCCACTACTACCAGATCCACGGTCAAATCGAGGAGGAGGTGGTGGAAACTGAACGACGGTAAGCTGTGGCTGTCTCTGCCCCTGAACACTGTAAGAAGCTCCTCGCTGCCTGATCAAGCCAGCCTCTGCTCCCTTAGCTCTGTTCAGTGCCTCTGAAAAAGTATTGGGTCTACCAGTATTTACCAAAGTAAAAATATCTGGATTCAAGCCATTGACGAACTGGTCGGTGGCCGCTTCATCATTCCCTGCCACATGAGGTGCAAAACGAAGCAAAGCAGAGAATTTAGAAACATACTCTTCAATGTTCAATGGCCCCTATCTCAAATTTGTAAATTCTGCTCCTTTATCTTTTCGGTAGGAGTTTGGGAAGAAACGCTGATAAAACTCGTCCTTGAACACCTTCTGTAATGCCCGAGAATTAATTCCTGTAATCAGACGTTGATTAGTTGTCAGAATTGTGATTAGAAAATATCACATGAGCCAAATAAGACATGATAGGTGAAGCCGGGCGTCGGTACATTATAAGCTAAAATGTTGGACAGATCATCTAGCGCCCGAGCGGTAGAAAAGAACTGCCCGAGCGCCAATGCACCATAATTATAGAATTTGGGCAGAACATATGGCGCCCTAGCGGTAGAATGTTACCGCCCGAGCGCCATTGGATAACAAGCTAAGCTCGGACAGAAGGTCCCGCGCCCGAGCGGTGATTTATTACCGCTCGAGCGCCGCTGAATTTTTGTGGAAATCAGCCACGTTTCAATTCCATGCAAAGGGATATATATATACGGATGTAACTTTGCAATTCTTCAGAATTTAATTGCAAGACACGAGAAGAGCTCTTGGGAAACTACGAGAAATCCTTACGCCTTCATATCTCAATCCGTCCGCTAGATTTTGAATCCGAAAGCAGTATCGTGCTCCTTTCGCTACGAGCTACACTAGGACGTAAGTTTTGTTACGTTTTGAGATGTTTTGAAAATATGATGTTGCTAGAATTGCATGTGATTCAGATATGATGTTTCTGCTACCGTAGATATTATAGAATTGAAGCCAGATTAAAGAACAGATAGTTTCTGTAATTGTTATTATTTTCGAAAGATATTGACAGAGATTCGATATCAGATTTGTGTTATCGTTAAGATTATGAGTTATGTCATTATTGATTATGAGTTCTGGTATTATATATGTGATGTTCAGATTGACGGGGTTATTCAGATTGTATTGTTATGCCGTCGAAACATCGGCTGATTTAGATTAATCAGATATGATATTGATTGAGATTCATTGTTATATTGTTGACTTGGATCAGATTGTAATACCCAGTTGAGTATTGATCAGAACAGATTCTGAACTGAGATATACTAATGGACCGTGTGAGCTAAACACGGGCCTAGGTCCAATCCTAGGGTAAATGCAAGGGATGCAATGCAACTATTACATTAGCTTCCAATATTTACATGTCTTCGATCTTCATAATCATCATGGCCACCATCTTCCAATCTTGATCATCCACTATACTAATATTTACAAATAAATATCCATGGCAAATAGGGATACATCTCATGGGGTGGGAACGGGCCATAAACCAAGCCCACTTTAAATTTGATAATTATTACAATCATTCAACACAAAATATCCTAGCATACACCTGAAAGCGGACCGGTTACGGTGGCCGGAAGCGCAACGGAAGCACAAAAATCGAATTTTTGAGGAAAATTTTCGGCCACCATAGTATTGTGCAATATTTACAATAAAAACACATTCATAGGGTGTTTTAGAATTTTTTACCTATCAATCTTTAAAAGATTGATTGTGGCTCCAACTTTGTTGTCAAACAACAAAGCACTTCAAGGCATGAAGATCTACAAGCTCCTCCTCCAAGTCCTTGAATCTTTCCTTCAAATTAGGCCCACCACCAACTAGGTAGATCCCCTCTTAATTTGCACTAGAAAACTAAGAGGAATTTTCAAAGAGAAGTGTAGTGTTCCTAAACAAATTGAAGATCAAGAAAATGAAGAAAAATGGAGAGAATTGGGAGAGAAGATTTTCGGCCATCTCATGTTGGAGGGGAAGGAGAATGAGTTAATTTTCTTGTCTTGGTTGTGAGAAAAGCAAAAAGCAAAAGATGCATGCCTTGCATTATTTTAATAAAAAGTAATCTCCAACCCTTCACCTCCCATGCATGCATATAATATAGTCTTTAATCAAATTAAAAACTTTGGACTAAATTTAATTATCTCAAACATATTTGAGACTATTTAAACATTACTTGAATTTACCCAAGTCCCACTAGTTAAATAATTATTTTAATTGAGCTCTACAAGACTCAATATTATTTAATTAATTCAACACTTGAATTAATTTAATTATTTAGACTCTACTAGGTCCACTAGTGTCTAATTAATTCAACACTTGAATTAATTTAATTTAGTCCATAATAATGTTTATGAAAATCACAATTTTCAAATACATTATTCACTTGGCCAAATTTTAATTTTAGGAACACTTCCATAAATCAAAATTTACATTTCTCTCATAGAAGTCATACTTCTATTTTTCTTTACACTTATAAACTCATTTATAAGTCGTTCAACACATTGAACTATTTTCTCCTTTATAGAAGTCATACTTCTAATTTTCCTTACGCTTATAAACTCCTTTATAAGCCGTTCAACACATTGAACTATTTTTACTTCTCAACGGGATCTAGAAAGCTAGTACTTGTGTGGCCCTCAATGGTTCATTGATACGAATAGCCGTGGGTTCACATCTCCATGTGATTCGGACTAAACATGTCCTTATATGAGCATACCCCAATTGCTCCATTCTTACTTATCAACACCTTGATAACAAGAACGTCAGAACTCAAGTCTGATAGTACCCAACCAATCATGTTAAACGCCTAGCAGCATCGCTTACATGATTCCCTAGGTATCAAATGATAGTGCCTGCAAGAACCATTCAATTATGGTTAGCGTACAGTACGGTCCCTTCAACTCATATATCCCGATCGATTCGACAACCATTGGTTTATCGAGAGTTGTCAATGAATCGATACTATGTGTCATGTCGTAGTTGCATCGATGGTGTAATCTATGAAACACATTTCATAATTACAACCATACTCTGGCCAGAGATTTCGATCTACATACACATGATAACACATAGGATATCCATAACCAAAGGTAAGCGGTGAATCCCCGACTACAATGCATCGACTCCTATGTGTGTCGACAGAACACCCAACCTTGCCACCTGATGACCCCATAAGAGTCGGTAAACAAGTCAAAGTGTAATTCCAGCACATAGAGTCTCAATGTTGTCCCGGGTCATAAGGACTAATTCTGTACAACCATAAACTAGGACATTTCCACTCGATAAGTGAGAACCACTTGGAAAGTCCTTTTATGGAGGGTTGTTCAGTGCATTCTACAAGGAGCACCTATCTGCATGTTCGGACATCACAATGTCCCCTACCAATGAAACATGGTACTCACATCGCAGATACTAGTCTCGAACTCGAGCGGCCTATATCCTTCTTAGTGGCGGCTGAATCGACTAGGAACCGTTTAGAATATACAGTATTACAAATATGAGTTTCATGATCCTCATCATATGAGCATCTCATATTCTTTCTACTATTTGTATATTCAAGGGCTTTATCTATGCAACTAGTATGGGTATACAGATAAAGATGTGCCAAAATAATAATATCAAATATTACTAAAATAAAGATTGCTTATACATAGAGTTTCATTGTGAACACTCGGCCAACACTTGGCTCGACGGGCACCTACTCTAACAATCTTCCACTTGCACTAGAGCCAACTACCCATATGCTTTAAACCCATTGATTCGCGATGCTTGTCGAATAATGGTCCAGGTAAAGGCTTAGCTAGTGGATCAACAACATTGTCTGCGGAGCCGACTGTTTCAATCGACACTTCTCCTTTTCCCACAATCTCTCCGAGGATGTGGTACTTTCTCAATACATGTTTGGACTTCTGATGAGACCTTGGCTCCTTTGCTTGAGCTAAAGCTCCCGTGTTGTCACACAACACCGGGATAGGAGCAACTCCATTAGGAATGACGTCTAACTCTTAGACGAAATTCCTTATCCAAACAGCCTCCCTTGCTGTATCTGATGCAGCAATGTATTCGGCCTCTGTGCTGGAATCCGTAATATTGTCTTGCTTGGAACTCTTCCAAGAGACATCAGCACCATTGAGCATGAATACAAATCCAGAGGTTGATCGATATCGCTTTGGAAGCTAGAGTCGGTATAGCCTTCCAATCTCAGTTCTCCACCCCATAGACCAAGAACAACTTATTGGTCCTTCTCAACTACTTGAGGATGTCGTTCACAGCTTTCAGGTGTGGAAGACCAGGGTTCGATTGATATCTACTCACTATACTTAGTGCGAAAGCCACGTCAAGACGTGTAGATATCATCTCATACATGATGCTACCAATTGCCGAAGCATACGGAATGCATGTCATCGCCACTATCTCTGCATCAGTCTTGGGAGACAGACTTGGATAGGGACACGCCATGACACATTGGTTGATGTCCTCCCTTGGACTCATCCATCGAGAACGGCTTCACGATGGTATCAATATATGTGGACTGGGTGAGACCAAGCAATCTTCTCGATCTATCTCTATAGATCTGTATTCTCAATACAAAAGATGCTTCACCCAAGTCGTGCATCGAGAACTTACTCGCTAACCATATCTTAGTTGGTTGCAACATTCTTACATCATTCCCAATGAGTAGAATGTCATCAACATACAACACCAGGAATGTCACAACACTCCCACTGACCTTCTTATGCACATAGGGTTCCTCAAGATTCTTAGTAAATCAACTCTTTGATTGTACTATCGAATCTAAGGTTCCAACTCCTAGATGCCTGCTTTAGACCATAAATAGATCTCTGAAGTTTGCATACCATATGCTCACTTCCGACAGATGTAAACCCTCCAGGTTTGAGACATGTAAATCACTTCCTTAATATCCCCATTAAGAAAGGCTGTCTTGACATCCATCTGCCATATCTCATAGTCATACTATGCAGCCATGGCTAGCAATATCCTTATAGACTTGAACATTGCAACTGGTGAAAAGGTTTCCTCAAAGTCAACTCCTTGTCTTTGAGTATATCCTTTTGCCACCAATCGCGCCTTGAAGGTCAATACCTTCCCATCCGCCCCAAGTTTCCTCTTGTAAATCCATATACACCCTGTGGGAACAATTCCCTCAGGTGGATCCACGAGATTCCACACTTGGTTCGAATGCATGGAATTCATCTCAGATTCCATCGCTTCAAGCCATTTGGATGAATCGGCATCAGATAACGCTTCCTTGAAGGTCCTTGGATCACATCCATGGTTAGGCTCATCATGGCCCTCTTCAAGAAGCTGACCATACCTCATAGGTGGTCTCGAGACTCTCTCGAATCTTCTAGGAGCTTGTATCTCCTCTCTTGGCTCTTCGGGTGTGGGTTCTTCAATTGTGGGTGTCTCTCGAACCTCTTCGAGTTCTATCATCTCCCTTTTTCTATCCAATAGAAATTCCCTTTCAAAAAGGTCGCATTCCTAGAAACAAACACTTTTGTTTCTTGGGGATGATAGAAGTAGTATCCAATCGAATTCATTGGATATCCCATAAATTAGCATAAAATGGATCGACTATCCAATTTATCTCCCACTACCTGCTTCATAAGCAGGGCACCCCATATTCTAGGTCCAATCCTAGGGTAAATGCACGGGATGCAATGCAACTATTACATTAGCTTCCAATATTTACATGTCTTCGATCTTCATAATCATCATGGCCACCATCTTCCAATCTTGATCATCCACTATACTAATATTTACAAATAAATATCCATGGCAAATAGGGATACATCTCATGGGGTGGGAACGGGCCATAAACCAAGCCCACTTTAAATTTGATAATTATTACAATCATTCAACACAAAATATCCTAGCATACACCTAGCAAATTGGGCTTGGGCTTTTGATCATCCTTCATGCATAATATCACATATCATACACCATCAATTAATTATCACAATAATTAATTGATCCAATATTATATATCTTGATCCAATCACTAACCGCCACGATTATAAACTAAATTAACAAAGTATACAAACACCTTTGTCTACTTTCAAATTAATTTATTTATAACCGAATTTCTTGTAAATAACCATTTACTATAAATAATTAAAGTCCAACTTAAATTATTTATTTCATTTGAAAAATTTGCAACTTTTGTAATTTTAAACTTAAGGGCCCAAAAACTTATTTTTCACCAAAAACATTTTGGCCCATTTAAAATCACAAACATGTTAGCCATCCAATGGCCCAACAACTCAAGGCCCATGACCCTTTGATATTCCAAAACACTTTTGGAAACCCTAGCCGTCATCGCCGTCGCCGGAGCTCTGTCGCCGGATTCCGGCAACCAAAAATATTTTTTTTTTATTAAAACATAGGGGTGTTCGGGCAGCTCTTCGGGCTGCCCTAGCTGCCCGAAATGGGCAGCCCCTCGGGCAGCCCGAAACGGGCAGCATGTTGCTGCCCGAAACATGCCCCAAAAATCCTCGACTTTTGTTGCAAAATTTCATTCTCATGCGGTTAGAAATCGACCTCAATATAATAACTTGTATTTGCTACACAAAATCGTAACCATAGCTCGGATACCACTTGAAAGAGAATCGGTTACGGTGACTGGAAGCGCAACGGAAGTTCAAAAATCAAATTTTTAAGGAAAAATTTCGGCCACCACCTCATTTTGTGCAACAAATACAATAAAACACCAAATAATGACATTCATAGGGTATTTGAGAGATATACCTATCAATCTTTAAAAGATTGATTGTGGCTCCAACTTTGTTGTCAAACAACAAAGCTCTTGAAAGGATGACAATCTACAAGCCTCCTCCTCCAAGTCCTTGAATCTTTCCTTCAAATTAGGCCCACCACCAACTAGGTAGATCCCCGCATATTTTGCACTAGAAAAATATGACGATTTTTCAAAGAGAAGTGCAAGATTTCCTCAACAAATTGAAGAACAAAAATGAGAGAAAATGGAGAGAAAAGCCCTTGAAGATTTCGGCCATGTGTGTGTGCAATGGGGGGAAAGGAGACTAGTCTTGGTTGTGGGAAAAGGTGTTCCAAAAAATTGCATGCCATGCCTTGAAAACTCATAAAGTAGTCTCCCAACCTTTCACCTCCCATGCAAGCATATTATATGGTTTTTTTTTATCAAAATAAAAAAAAACCATGGACTAAATTTAATTATCTCAAACATATTTGAGACTAATTAAACATTTCTTGAATTTATCCAAGTCCCACTAGTTAAATAATTAATTTAAATTGAGCTCTACAAGACTCAATATAATTTAATTAATTCAACACTTGAATTAATTTAATTATTTGGACTCTACTAGGTCCACTAGTGTTTAATTAATTCAACACTTGAATTAATTTAATTTAGTCCATAATAATGTTTATGAAAATCACAATTTTCAAATACATTATTCATTTGGCCAAATTTTAATTTAGGAACACTTCCATAAATTAAAAATTACATTTCTCTCATAGAAGTCATACTTCTATTTTTCTTTACACTTATAAACTCATTTATAAGTCGTTCAACACATTGAACTAGTTTCTCCTTTATAGAAGTCATACTTCTAATTTTTCTTACGCTTATAAACTCCTTTATAAGCCGTTCAACACATTGAACTATTTTACTTCTCAACGGGATCTAGAAAGCTAGTACTTGTGTGGCCCTCAATGGTCCACTGATACAACTAGCCGTGGGTTCACATCTCTATGTGATTTGGACTAAACATGTCCTTATATGAGCATACCCCAATTGCTCCATTCTTAATTATCAACACCTTGATAAAAAGAATGTCAGAACTCAAGTCTGATAATACCCAACCAATCATGTTAAACGCCTAGCAGCATCGCTTACATGATTCCCTAGGTATCAAATGATAGTGCCTGCAAGAACCATTCAATTATGGTTAGCGTACAGTACGGTCCCTTCAACTCATATATCCCGATCGATTCGACAACCATTGGTTTATCGAGAGTTGTCAATGAATCGATACTATGTGTCATGTCGTAGTTGCATCAATGGTGTAATCTATGAAACCCCTTTCATAATTACCACCATACTCTGGCCAGAGATTTCAACCTACATACACATGATAATACATAGGATATCCATACCCGAAGGTAAGCGGTGAATCCCCGTCTACAATGCATCGACTCCTATGTGTTTCGACAGAACACCCAACCTTGCCACCTGATGACCTCATGAGAGTCGGTAAACAAGTCAAAGTGTAATTCTAGCACATAGAGTCTCAATGTTGTCCCGGGTCACAAGGACTAATTCTGTACAACCATAAACCAGGACTTTTCCACTCGATAAGTGAGAACCACTTGGAAAGTCCTTTTATGGAGGGTTGTTCAGTGCACTCTACCAGGAGCATCTATCTGCATGCTCGGACATCACAATGTCCCCTACCAATGAAACATGGTACTCACATCGCAGATACTAGTCTCTAACTCGAGCGGCCTATATCCTTCTTAGTGGCGGCTGAATCGACTAGGAACCGTTTAGAATATACAGTATTCGAAATATGAGTTTCATGATACTCATCATATGAGCATCTCATATTCTTTCTACTATTTGTATATTCAAGGGCTTTATCTATGCAACTAGCATGGGTATACAGATAAAGATGTGCCATAATAATAATTTCAAATATTATTAAAATAAAGATTGCTTATACATAGAGTTTCATTGTGAACACTCGGCCAACACTTGGCTCGACGGGCACCTACTCTAACACCAACATCGGATGAAGATGCTTGGTATTGGATGTTGAAGATTTAATATATCCTTGAATGGGATAAACATATTTGATAACAGCTGATGATAGTGATTTGTTATAAGCTGTGGTTGGGTATATACGGATGTTGTATAGCCAGTATTGCAAGATTGATTTTGTCAGAGTTATTTTGAGAGATAGAATCTAATATAAGATTGAGATTTCAAAATAGATTTATTGAGATGAGTTCTGATTTAAACCCTGTTATCCATTTCTTCTGATATATCTGAATTGATTGCTTGCGAGTTCGAGGACGAACTCAGATCTAAGAGGGGGAGAAATGTAATGCCCGAGAATTAATTCATGTAATCAGACGTTGATTAGTTGTCAGAATTGTGATTATCAAATATCACAGGAGCCAAATAAGACATGAGAGGTGAAGCCGGGCGTCGGTACATTATAAGCTAAAATGTTGGACAGAACATCTGGCGCCCGAGCAGTAGAAAAGAACCGCCCGAGCACCAATGCACCATAATTATAGAATTTGGGCAGAACGTATGGCGCCCGAGCGGTAGAATGTTACCGCCCGAGCGCCATTGGATAACAAGTTAAGCTCGGACAGAAGGTCCCGCGCCCGAGCGGTGATTTATTACCGCTCGAGCGCCGCTGAATTTTTGTGGAAATCAGCCCCGTTTCAATTCCATGCAAAGGGATATTTATATACGGATGTAACTTTGCAATTCTTCAGAATTTAATTGCAAGACACGAGAAGAGCTCTTGGGAAACTACGAGAAATCCTTACGCCTTCATATTTCAATCCGTCCGCTAGATTTTGAATCCGAAAGCAGTATCCTGCTCCTTTCGCTACGAGCTACACAAGGACGTAAGTTTTGTTACGTTTTGAGATGTTTTGAAAATATGATGTTTCTAGAATTGCATGTGATTCAGATATGATGTTTCTGCTACCGTAGATATTATAGAATTGAAGTCAGATTAAAGAACAGATTGTTTCTGTAATTGTTATGATTTTCGAAAGATATTGACAGAGATTCGATATCAGATTTGTGTTATCGTTAAGATTATGAGTTATGTCAGTATTGATTATGAGTTCTGGTATTATATATGTGATGTTCAGATTGACGAGGTTATTCAGATTGTATTGTTATGCCGTCGAAACATCAGCTGATTTAGATTAATCAGATATGATATTGATTGAGATTCATTGTTATATTGTTGACTTGGATCAGATTGTATACCCAGTTGAGTATTGATCAGAACAGATTCTGAACTGAGATATATACTGATATTGTATTTAAGTGATTTGTCATTATCAGATTGATATGGACATAATTGACTTCGAGACTTCGTCTTCGTCAGACCGGGACGACAAAGGTATAATTCATGTGATATCTGGGAAGATATAACTCAAATCAGATCTCATTTGAGTTTCCCAATAAAATCACATACTTGATTATTGTTTATCTTCTGATATGATTATGATTTGTTTATAGACTTTATATTCAAATCTTTTGGAAATGAGCATGCTTTGTTTACAGATTGTTATACATTGCATTTGAGATAGGAAAGTTTGACAGATAGTCAGACTTCTAGACGTTCGGTGTATTGTTACGTAAGAGCAGACACCCTCCTATTGTAGATTACTCGATACAGCTCAGACCGAAGTCTAGGAATAAGACGTACAGTCACCCCGATTGGGAGGGTAGGTGACAGCCATTGACGTCTTATTCAAACCGGGATCCCTAGAGTTATAGTTGAGTCGAGTCTAGACATGATTTGACTAGAACTGCATGTGTTTATGGATATGGTTTCATAGACTATGAAACCCATGTGTATTGCTTTCAGTTATGACAGCATGTTTATATGATTTGATTTAAATTGCATGTTTATCTGAATGGAGTTGCATGCTTATTTTGATTTGATTTCATAGATTATGAAATCTATTACTTTTGAATATGATCATGATAGCATGTTTTAAGATTTAGATTGTTACTATACATGCCTACCATGTTTTATACTGGGATTTATTCTCACCGGAGTTATCCGGCTGTTGTCTTGTTTTGTATGTGTGCATGACAACAGGTGGGGCATGATCGGGGTCGAGAAGATGACGAGAGAAGACGAGTTTAGCGTGGTGATTCCGGACTTACTGTAGATTTGGTTTATTACTTGAACTTAGTAACCGAACCTTAGACTTAGATTGTACAGTATAGTACTTTTATACTGAAATGTATTTTATACTGAGATGTATATTATTTAGATTCCATTACCTTCCGCATTTACATTTTAAAAAGAAAAATTTTTAGACACTGTTTTATCTTAATTGATGATTAAATCCCAAAAGAAGATTAAGAAAAAGATCAGCGTCCGGGTCCCCACAACAGGTGGTATCAGAGCGATAGATTCTTTAGATTGAGATAGTCAGAACTGATAGATCTTTTAGAAGGAGATAGTAGAGAATGAGCGGGGTAGATTGAATTGTCTTCCTTGCATGTGATTTCTAGCATGAGATTTATATCAATGTTGACTTACATTATGGGTTCTAGCATGATTTATTGCTTTCCCTATTACATATTGTTTGTATCTGAGTTGATTGCAGCATGTAATTGTTAAGCCTGAATCAGAACCGAGTCTTGATCAGAGGTATATGATTAGAGGAGGGCTGAGACAGATTGTATAGATTATGTACTATTCTGTTTGATTATCAGATATACCGCCTCGAAGAATTTCAGAAAAGGACAGTACTTCGTCTGAACAGATAGATGCATCAGAAACTCAGCTAGAAGAAAAGATGAAAGAATTTCAGTTATTACAGCCTCCGATTCTGAGTGGTTTCGAGACATCCGAAGATTGTCAGAACTGGTTTGATGATAAAGACGTACTGTTCAAATGACTTGATTGTACAGATGAACAGAGAGTTAAAATGGTACCTTATCAGTTACGAGAAGCCGCCAGGAATTGGTGGATTACCAGTCGAAGAATGTGGGAACAGAGAGGTACAGTGATTTCGTGGGAAATATTCAGAACTGAATTTTATCGACGATTTTTCTCAGTCTCGTACCGAGATTACAAGAAAGCAGAGTTTGAGAATTTGAGCCAAGGTCAGTTGAATATTGATGAATATACCGCCAAATTCTATACTCTACTGCATTTTGCTCCTCAGATAGCTGGAAATGATGAAGCTATAGTAAATCAGTTCATCAGAGGGTTGAATTCGGAGGTAGTTGCATTTATGAATCTGCAGCGACCTTACCATTTTGCTGACATCCTGAGTAGAGCGAAGAGAGCTGAGGCGAGTCTGATTAGACAGCTAGGGAGGTTGTGTGTGAAACAACCCCAGACACAGCAATCCCCTCTCAGATTTGATCAAGGCAGTACGAGTGGAAAGCAAGATTTGCTGAAAGCTCGGAAGAAACCATTTAAGAAACTAGGAAGTGGTTCATCTAGCTCCGGTGTTTCTGGTCCAAGCCATACTGGAGTGTATTGCAGGAGTTGCGGAGGGAGACATCCCACCGAGCAATGTCAGGGAGTGACTGGTAGATGCAATATTTGTGGACAGCCGGGACACTTTGCTAAAGTCTGTCCCCAGAAGCGTTCCCGAAGATTGTAGGGAACAGAGTTCAATTGAAAACACAGATCCAGAATTCACAACAGGTACTATTCTTTATGATTCTATTACATATGTATTGATATATACTAATGCATTTGTTAAGAATATCTTTGACTGAGTTGCATAGAAATATGCTGTATCTGTTGGGTTTGTATGTACTGTAGTATTGATGTCCTTGCTTGTTGAGGAAATGTTGATATCAGAGATTTCTGTATAGATTGTGTACTACAGTAAGATGAGCATGAAATAGAAATAGATTATGATGTACTTGTGTTTTCTGATTTGAACGCATTATTGATATGTGTATGCTGAACAAGTACAGACATATTGTAGAATTTTTCCGGAAATGGTAAGAGTCAGATCAGAGATGACTGATCAGTGGAGATACCACGATAAAGATTCTAGATTTAGAATTCCTTTGATATCTGCATTGTATATGACTCGATTAATACAGAAAAGAGCAGATTAAATCTCTATGTATTCAGTAGACCTACTGAAATCGAGCCTAGCATTGGCATATTTGCCAGTGATATATGAATTGGCTGATGCTTGCCTAGATAAGATTTTAGATTTGCTTTATATCAGAAAGATAGATTTCAGAATTGAAGTCAGATTAGAAATTGAGTGTGTTTTAGAATTCAGCACAGAATAACATTTAATGTACAAAATGATACAGAATGAATTGAAAGATCAGTAGAAAAGTACCAACCAGGAGTTACATCTGATTTAGTGTTTCTCTTTGTCATATGTCAGTATATTCAGAGATGTGCTGATGATTCTATGCTTGTTATATCTATGAAGATTTTGATATATTTACAGCATCTGATTGATTGAATAGAATATCTGAAGATTGTATTGAATATGTTGAGAACTGTAATGAATGTATACAGAAATTATTCAGATAAGAATCCTGCTTGAAACAGATTGTAGTCAGAGTATGCGATATCTGAAGTTAGTATACCGATTGAGTTTGACACAGTTGAGATTGTGAGCAGTGGCTGATAAGATATCGATCTCAGAAAAGATCAAAAATGTAAGGCTCGAGATTTATTAATCTTCATCTATGCGATATTCGATAGTGTGAGAGTGCATGACATTGCATGAGAAACACTAAGTAAAATGAGGGTAGGAAAGACATGAGAAAAGATGTGAAAGGTGAAGAATGGGCCGAAGCTATGGCGCATATGCGCGAAGGAATGCGCGCATATGCATGAGAATTCCAGTAGCAGTGGCGCATATGCGCGGAAAGAGTGGCGCATATGCGCGACATGTACAGTAGCCTTGGCGCATATGCGCGAGAGTAGTGGCGCATATGCGCGGAGCGTCCAGAACCATTGGCGCATATGCGCGAGTTGAGTGGCGCATATGCGCGAGTGCTAAATTTGCCGAGACAGTAGGTTCGGCGCATATGCGCGAGTAATGCCGCGCATATGCGCGAGACGTGTATTGCAAAGAACAAGCCATGTGTTCGAAACATGCAAAATATATATAGCATTGCACGAATTCCTCTCCATTTTGCAGCAAGACTCGGAAGTTTCAGAAGAAAGCTCAACTTTTCTTTATCCTTTTAAATTGTGGTTTAACAAGATTTAGCCATCCAAATTTAAATCCGACTTTGGTTTTGAGCTCCTCTCGTTATTAGCTACAAAGTGATGTAAGTTTCATTTAATTTCAGCATGGTTCGAAATTCAGATGTTTAGGAAATTAGAATATGATAGTTATATTGTGTTCTTGACGTATTGAGCATGATATATTCGTAAACGGATCAAAGAAATGATATCATATGTATTTCCTATGACTTTCAGTATGATTTATGAATTGTTGGGATAGAATTATTGTGTTTTGGAGGAATATTGTATTAGATTATGACTGAAAATGAGATAGTGTTGATATTTGTTGAGAATTGGATTGACCGGTATCGAGAATTACGCCGTTATGCCGTCGACATGTATTGAGATCGCGTAGTGACTTGGATATATGTTGATTTAGATTAGAAATTGATAGAGTGCGTATCCACATTTTCATTTCAGATTCGTATTGGCGACCGTGACAGCGATTCTACGACGAAAGGTATAGTACATGTTTTGTTTGGGGAATTACGACTCAAATGAGATCACATTTGAGTTTCCCAACCAAAATCACATACTTGTTTTATTGTTCATACCTTGATATGATTATGATTGTTATAGATTTGTTTATAGAACTTGTATTCAAATCTTGCTATGCTTTGTGTACAGATCGTGTAGCATTGCATTATGCTTGTTTACAGATTGTGTATTCATGCATTAAGATAGGGCAGTCTGGAGATCAGGCAGACTACTAGATGTTCGGCGATATCTCAGCTTAGGGGAAGATCACCGCCCCTATTGTAGATGCGGATACAGATCAGGCCGAAGTCTAGGAATAAGACGTACAGCACCTCGATTGGTAAGGTAGGTGAAAGCCAGTGACGTCTTATTCACAACGGGATCCCTAGAGTTTTAGTCGAGTCGAGTCTAGACATGATTAGATTCGCATTGCATGAGTTTATATGAATGACATTCATTTCAGCATGTTTCATGTTTAGATTGTTTATATGCATGTTACATGTTTATACTGGGATTTGTTCTCACCGGTTTTCCGGCTGTTGTTATGTCTGTATGTGGGCATAACAACAGGTGGGGCAGGATCTGGGTCGAGACAGAGATGATCGGGATAGCGTGGTGATCTCGGGCGCAGCAGAGGACTAGTGGTTCTTTTGTTAGACTTGTACTACCGTTTGTTTATAGATGGTATTGAACACTAGTTGTAAGAACAAGACTTGTACTTCATGTTTATATTGTATGTTAAGCTAAGAATTATGTTTGTTTAGTTACATTTGATTTAATGTAAAAAGCAAAAATTTGACCCACGTTTTCAATAACAATCCATTTAATCCCAAGAAAAAGAATTAGAGCCCGGGTCCCCACAACAGGTGGTATCAGAGCAGAGAGTTCCTTTAGACTGAGATAGGATAGAATGAGCGGGGTAGATCGAGTCTTCTTCCTTGCTTATGATGTGCTAGCATGATTATTGCTTTCCTATTACATGTTGTTTGTGTTTGATTTCTTTCAGCATGTGATAAACTGAATCAGAACTGATTCTAGCTCAGAGGTAACTGACTAGAGGATGGCTGAGACAGTTGTATATATTGTGTACTAATCCTTTGGATTATTAGATATGCCTCCTAGAAGAGCAGCCGTACCTCTACGACCAGCAGCGCCAGAACAGGGGAGTACATCCGGAGATTCTATGGATGTTACGGCGACCCCTATGGAGACGTTGCTGAAGCGATTCCAATCCTTTCGACCTCCCACCTTAAAAGGTACCGAGAATGCCATCGAGTGCGAAAGTTGGCTTGAGGACATTGAAATGTTATTCGACTCCTTGGAGTACAGTTACGAGAAGAGAATAAAGCTAATTGGCCATCAATTGCAAGATATAGCCAAGAATTGGTGGTTGAACATTAAGAGAGCTTTAGAGCAGCGTGGCACTGAGATTACATGGAAGATATTCAAGACGGAGTTCTACCAGCGGTTCTTCCCTGTATCCTACCGTAAAGATAAAGGCGCTGAATTCGCAAACCTGAGGCAAGGGCAATTGAACATTGAAGAGTACGTTGCTAAATTTTCCTTTTTGCTTCGTTTTGCACCCCATGTTTCAGGGAATGATGAGGCCATGGCAGATCAGTTTATAAATGGCCTGAATCCAGATATCTTTACGTTGGTCAATACTGGGAGACCCGATAATTTCTCGGATGCATTGAATCGTGCCAAAGGAGCTGAAGCAGGATTGCTTAGGCAACGGAGTGCTCCGTATGTTGCACTGAGTCCGAGACCGCCACTACCTCCATCCCAAGTTCCTCCTCCTCGATTCGAAAGCGGTGGTAGTAGTAGTGGACGCAAAGAACAGCTGAAGGCGAAGGGGAAACAGTTTAAGCGACCTGGGAGCAGTTCGTCGAGCTCCAGCGGATCCAGACAGAGTGGTTTTTATCAAAGTTCAAGGACTTCAGGTGTATATTGCAATAATTGTGGAGGTAGGCATGCAACTGAACAGTGCCAGGGAGTTACAGGCCGATGTAACATTTGTAGGCAACCGGGGCATTTTGCCAAAGTCTGTCCCCAGAGGAGTGTACAGCAAGGCCAGAGTGGAAGAGCATCCGGGCCAGTACCTCAGTTTGAGCGGCAGGCATCATCGGTTCACTCCTTTCAGCCTCCACCAGCATCGACTCCATCCAGAGGTCGTGGTAGTCAGACAGTGACTCAACCTCCGAGGCAACAGGCCCAGGTGTTTGCGTTGACAGAGGAGCAAGCACAAGATGCACCAGATGATGTGATAGCAGGTAACTGCTCTCTTTATGGTTATCCTGCTTATATCTTGATAGATACAGGTGCATCACATACATTCATTTCAGAGCGATTTGCATTATTGCATTCATTGCCTGTTGAGTCTTTGTTAGATGTTGTGTCGATTAATTCTCTGTTGGGAAGTGGATTGATATCTGTAACTACGGTTAGACATTGCATTCTATAGTTTGAGGGGCATGAGATTGACCTAGATTGTATAGTGTTGGGTCTAGCTGATTTTGATTGTATAGTCGGTATTGACATGCTAACGAAGTACAGAGCTACCGTGGATTGTTTCCATAAGATTGTCAGATTCAGACCCGAGATGACAGACGAGTGGAAATTCTACGGGAAGGGTTCCAGATCTCGGATTCCCTTGATTTCGGCTCTTACTATGAATAGATTGTTACAGAAAGGAGCAGATGGTTTCTTTATTTATGCTGTAGATATGCAGAAGTCGAGCCCGGCGTTGGCAGACATACCAGTAGTGCGGGAATTTCCAGATATTTTTCCAGATGAGATCCCAGGATTACCTCCGGTTCGAGAGGTAGAGTTTAGCATTGAACTTACACCAGGTACCGTCCCTATTTCGAGAGCTCCATATAGGATGGCACCCATCGAACTTAAAGAATTGAAAGCACAATTAGAAGATCTTCTAGCCAAGGGATATATCAGACCTAGTGTATCTCCTTGGGGCGCTCCAGTGCTATTTGTGCGAAAGAAAGATGGATCGATGCGTTTGTGTATTGATTACAGGCAACTGAACAAGGCAACGATCAAGAATAAATATCCTTTGCCTAGGATTGATGATTTATTTGATCAGTTGCAGGGATCCTCCGTGTATTCGAAGATTGATTTGCGTTCTGGATATCATCAGCTCAGAGTTCGAGATATAGACATACCAAAGACAGCATTTCGAACCAGGTATGGACATTACGAATTTATTGTCATGCCTTTCGGGTTAACCAATGCTCCTGCGGTATTTATGGGCTTGATGAACCAAGTGTTTCAGAGATATCTAGATGAATTTGTCATTGTTTTCATTGATGACATTTTGGTGTATTCAAAGAACAGAAATGAGCATGCAGAGCATCTCAGAATTGTTTTGTAAACGTTGAGGAACGAACGACTGTATGCTAAATTGTCAAAGTGTGAGTTTTGGTTGAATCGAGTTGTATTCTTGGGGCATATCATTTCTGGAGATGGTATTTCTGTTGACCCAAGTAAAGTGGAAGCTGTGATCAGTTGGTCGAGACCGACTTCGGTACCAGAAATACGCAGTTTCATGGGTCTGGCAGGATACTACAGAAGATTTATCAAAGATTTCTCCAGTATTGCAAAGCCAATAACTCAATTGACGCAAAAGAATGCACCATTTGTTTGGTCAGAGGAGTGTGAGTCTAGCTTTGTTGAATTGAAGAAAAGGCTGACCAGTGCTCCAGTACTGACGATACCTTCAGGTACGGGTAATTTCGTTGTATATTGTGATGCTTCGCATAGAGGTTTGGGATGTGTTCTTATGCAGCGAGGCCATGTGATCGCATACGCCTCGAGACAATTGAAGCCACATGAGGTACGATACCCCATTCATGATCTGGAATTGGCGGCTATCGTATTTGCATTAAAGATTTGGCGTCATTATCTCTACGGTGAAAAATTTGAGATATTCTCTGATCACAAGAGCTTAAAGTACCTATTTTCTCAATCAGAATTGAATATGAGGCAGCGTAGATGGCTAGATCTTCTAAAAGATTTTGATTGTGAAATCAAATATTATCCAGGAAAGTCAAATGCAGCAGCAGATGCCTTGAGTCGTAAGGTATGTTCTTTGTCCTTATCGACGGTGGGTGTTAACAAGTTAGTTGAAAATTGCTGTTTCTCCGGATTAGCATTTGATACAGATAAAAAGCCATTACGACTTGCTGCTATCCAAGTTGAGCCCAATTTGATTATGAGGATCAAGGAAGCACAAAGAACCGATCAGAATGTGCAGAAATCAATCCAAATGGTCAGATCAGGGCATGTATCAGAATATCAGGTACGAGATCATGTGTTGTACGTGAATAACCGTCTAGTTGTGCCAGATGTTGCAGATTTGAGACAGCAGATTCTGACAGAGGCACATTGTAGTCGGTTCAGCATCCATCCGGGTGGCAGGAAGATGTACAATGACTTGAAGACACAGTTCTGGTGGAAGCAAATGAAGTCAGACATAGCCGAATTTGTGTCTAAGTGTTTGAACTGCCAACAAGTGAAAGCCGAGAGGAAGAAGCCTGGTGGATTACTTCAGAGTTTATCTATTCTAGAATGGAAATGGGACCACATTTCCATGGATTTTGTGACGAAGTTACCTCGATCATCGAAAGGCTGTGACGCGATTTGGGTCATTATTGACAGATTGACCAAATCTGCTTGTTTCATTCCGTACAAAATGACGTATAGACAAGATCAGATGGCGGAGATTTATATTCGTGAGGTAGTCAGATTGCATGGAGTGCCGAAGTCTATCGTATCAGATCGTGATCCACGATTCACTTCACACTTCTGGCACAGTCTACAGCAGGCCTTAGGTACGACATTACACCTGAGTACTGCTTACCATCCTCAGACAGACGGACAGTCAGAGCGGACTATCCAGACATTAGAGGATATGTTGAGAGCCGTCGTGCGAGATTTTGGCCTTGGTTGGCAAGATTCTCTACCTCTTTGCGAATTCTCTTACAATAATAGCTATCAGACGAGCATTGAGATGGCACCGTTTGAAGCTTTGTATGGCAAGAAGTGCAGATCTCCGCTATACTGGGATGACGTTTCAGAAGTACCAGAACTTGGGCCAGATATGATTCGTGACATGACAGAGAAAGTGAAACTCATTCAGAAGAGGATGAAGACAGCACAAGATCGACAAGCAAAGTATGCCAATATCAGACGTAGACCGTTAGTATTTGAGGCGGGAGATAGAGTATTCTTAAAGATCTCTCCATTCAGAGGCGTTGTTCGATTTGGCAAACGCGGGAAACTATCTCCTCGATACATTGGTCCTTACGAGATTCTTGAGAAGATTGGCGATCGAGCTTATCGACTTGCACTTCCTCCTTCTCTATCTGGGATACATGATGTTTTTCATGTATCGATGTTGCGTAAGTATATGCCAGATGTTTCTCATGTCATTCACCCTGACGAAGCTGAACTTGATCAGACATTGAGCTATATGGAACAACCGATACAGATCCTTGATCGGAAAGAAAAGAAGCTCAGAACGAAGAATATTCCACTCGTGAAAGTTCAATGGAGTCGTCATGGCATTGAGGAAGCGACGTGGGAGACAGAAGCAAATATGAGACAGAAACATCCCGGGTTATTTACATGATGTAAGTCATTGTTTACTTTTGCGTGTATTGCATCTTGTTGTACTTTAATTGATCATCTACAATTTCGAGGACGAAATCATTTCTTAGAGGGGGTGAAATGTAAGGCTCGAGATTTATTAATCTTCATCTATGCGATATTCGATAGTTTGAGAGTGCATGACATTGCATGAGAAACACTAAGTAAAATGATGTAATGCCCAGAGCAATGATTGACATGTACGAATTCATAGATATGTTGTGAAGATTGTACATAACCATAAGAAATAAGAAATGATATCTATTGAGAATTAGATTGACCGATATCGAGAATGTTGGATTATTTATATTTCGGTGAGACCGGAAGGACCGAACCAGGATCGGATCGTCCGATGCGTTCGGATCGTCCGTTCGGCGTTCGGAGCGTCCGAGCCAGGTGGCTGGACACATGGATGGCATGCAGAGTTCGGATCGACCGATCGTAGTTCGGATCATCCGAGACAGTTGGCTAGAGACGTGGAAGACATGCAGGATTCGGAACGTCCGAAGTGAGTTCGGAGCGTCCGAAGTGTGTCAGATCGGAGCGTCCGAAGTGGATCGGATCTTCCGATCATTGTCTATAAATAGAGGCGCGAGATTTCATTTGATTAGTAAGTGTTAAAGAAACATTTCCTAGAAAGTGTTAGACATTCTATTGCAGATTCATCTTCACGACTGTAACAGCAATTCTACGACGAAAGGTATAATACATGTTTTGTTTTGGGGAATCACGACTCAAATGAGATCACATTTGAGTTTCCCAACCAAAACCACATACGAGTTTTATTGTTTATATCTTGATATAGGTATTATTATTATAGATTTGTTTATAGATCTTGTATGCAAATCTCGCTATGCTTTGTTTACAGATCATGTTACATTGCATTAGATGTTTATTAGAACTTGTATTCAATTCTTATTATGCTTTGTTTACAGATCATGTTACATTGCATTAGATGATTATGCTTGTTTACAGATTTTGTATTCATGCATTAAGATAGGACAGTCTGGAGATCAGGCAGACTTCTAGATGTTCGGTTCTATCCCAGCTTAGGGGAAGATCACCGCCCCTTTGTAGACGTGGATACAGATCAGGCCGAAGTCTAGGAATAAGACGTACCGTCACCCCGATTGGGAGGGTAGGTGATAGATCGTCTTATTCACACCGGGATCCCTAGAGTTTTAGTCGAGTCGCATCTAGACATGATTAGGCTCGCATTTCATGATTTTATATGAATGACATTCATATCAGCATGTTTCATGTTTTATAGTATTTATATGCATGTTCACATGTTTATACTGGGATGTGTTCTCACCGGTTTTCCGGCTGTTGTTATGTCTGTATGTGTGCATAACAACAGGTGGGGCAGGATTTGGGTCGAGACAGAGATGATCGTGTTAGCGTGGAGATCTCGGGCCTAGCAGACGGACCAGTAGTTGTCTTTTGTTATGTACTGTATTTTATTACTGGTTAGTTGAGGATATACGGAACAGGACATAGATTTTATGTTTGTATGTTGTAAATTAAATAAAGAACTTGTGCTTGTCTAGTTACATTTTGATTTAAATATAAAAGCGAAAAATTGACCCACATTTTAGAATAACAATCCATTTAATCCCAAGAAAAAGATTTAGAGCCCGGGTCCCCACAAATGAGGGTAGGAAAGACATGAGAAAAGATGTGAAAGGTGAAGAATGGGCCGAAGCTATGGCGCATATGCGCGAAGGAATGCGCGCATATGCATGAGAATTCCAGTAGCAGTGGCGCATATGCGCGGAAAGAGTGGCGCATATGCGCGACATGTACAGTAGCCTTGGCACATATGCGCGAGAGTAGTGGCGCATATGCGCGGAGCGTCCAGAACCATTGGCGCATATGCGCGAGTTGAGTGGCGCATATGCGCGAGTGCTAAATTTGCCGATACAGTAGGTTCGGCGCATATGCGCGAGTAATGCCGCGCATATGCGCGAGACGTGTATTGCAAAGAACAAGCCATGTGTTCGAAACATGCAAAATATATATAGCATTGCACGAATTCCTCTCCATTTTGCAGCAAGACTCGGAAGTTTCAGAAGAAAGCTCAACTTTTCTTTATCCTTTTAAATTGTGGTTTAACAAGATTTAGCCATCCAAATTTAAATCCGACTTTGGTTTTGAGCTCCTCTCGTTATTAGCTACAAAGTGATGTAAGTTTCATTTAATTTCAGCATGGTTCGAAATTCAGATGTTTAGGAAATTAGAATATGATAGTTATATTGTGTTCTTGACGTATTGAGCATGATATATTCGTAAACGGATCAAAGAAATGATATCATATGTATTTCCTATGACTTTCAGTATGATTTATGAATTGTTGGGATAGAATTATTGTGTTTTGGAGGAATATTGTATTAGATTATGACTGAAAATGAGATAGTGTTGATATTTGTTGAGATTTGGATTGACCGGTATCGATAATTACGCCGTTATGCCGTCGACATGTATTGAGATCGCGTAGTGACTTGGATATATGTTGATTTAGATTAGAAATTGATAGAGTGCGTATCCACATTTTCATTTCAGATTCGTATTGACGACCGTGACAGCGATTCTACGACGAAAGGTATAGTACATGTTTTGTTTGGGGAATTACGACTCAAATGAGATCACATTTGAGTTTCCCAACCAAAATCACATACTTGTTTTATTGTTCATACCTTGATATGATTATGATTGTTATTGATTTGTTTATAGAACTTGTATTCAAATCTTGCTATGCTTTGTGTACAGATCGTGTAGCATTGCATTATGCTTGTTTACAGATTGTGTATTCATGCATTAAGATAGGGCAGTCTGGAGATCAGGCAGACTACTAGATGTTCGGCGATATCTCAGCTTAGGGGAAGATCACCGCCCCTATTGTAGATGCGGATACAGATCAGGCCGAAGTCTAGGAATAAGACGTACAGCACCTCGATTGGTAGGGTAGGTGACAGCCAGTGACGTCTTATTCACAACGGGATCCCTAGAGTTTTAGTCGAGTCGAGTCTAGACATGATTAGATTCGCATTGCATGAGTTTATATGAATGACATTCATTTCAGCATGTTTCATGTTTAGATTGTTTATATGCATGTTACATGTTTATACTGGGATTTGTTCTCACCGGTTTTCCGGCTGTTGTTATGTCTGTATGTGTGCATAACAACAGGTGGGGCAGGATCTGGGTCGAGACAGAGATGATCGGGATAGCGTGGTGATCTCGGGCGCAGCAGAGGACTAGTGGTTCTTTTGTTAGACTTGTACTACCGTTTGTTTATAGATGGTATTGAACACTAGTTGTAAGAACAAGACTTGTACTTCATGTTTATATTGTATGTTAAGCTAAGAATTATGTTTGTTTAGTTACATTTGATTTAATGTAAAAAGCAAAAATTTGGCCCACGTTTTCAATAACAATCCATTTAATCCCAAGAAAAAGAATTAGAGCCCGGGTCCCCACAACAAATTTCAGAAATGTCAGAAATGTCAGAAATTATTATGTCTGATTAGACAGATTATCTTATTCGATTATTGCTTGATATCTGCTGTGTATTGTGATCGTTCTAAATCAGTATTCGTGATATCTTATATTGATTGGGAGCACAGTTTAATTGCAGATGAGATATAGCAATTGATCAGAATGACCTGAAGATATTTACTAGAACTAGTTGTTTTATGTGTTCACTGAACTCACTAGATCTGTATAGGTTACTGATATTTTGTATCTGATTTGATATTGCTATTGTTTTGAATCCGTATATGATACAGATTGTTGTGAACCGTTGAGAATATATACAGTTCAATTGTATCAGAGTTGTTTCGAGAAGTACAGCTATTCAGAAATGCGATCAGAATGTTCAGAGCTTGATTGATAATCAGAATGGAGCATCGATCAGAATAACAGATATATGATTTTGTGTTTTGTATGAATTGACTAGCTTGTGATATCAGAATGTTTCAGTATTGTATAACAGAATTGATCTTGATAGTCAGAGCCGAATACCAGGTAGGTATTTCTTCTTTAATTTTTATTATTAACTGATTGTTATGCCGAATAGTACGAAGTTGAAATCACAGATAATGTCAGAAATGCGCTGTAGTTACTTCAGTTGTCATGTTTGTGACTGAGAATGTAGGATATTCGAACAGACAGTTTTGATACAGACAGATTAAGTCAGTTGTGACAGATTTGTACTAAAATTTTGGGAAGAAATTGTACTGAATTGTACGAATTGCCAACAAATGAAGACAGAAATCAGAAGATTATTACAGATGTGTATGTTTCTGAATAGAAATGGGAGTGCATTTCTATGGCTTTCGTAATGAAATTACCGCCATTTTCTCCAGATTGAAATATGATATGATTGTGATTGACAGATTGTTCAATCTATATCTATCAGTTTGTACAAGATGATGTACAAACATGAGCAAATGACACAGATTGATGTCAAAGAAATGATCAGATTGCACTGAATGTGGCAATAAAATGTATCAGATTGTGATTGTGATTTATTTTGCACATATGGCAGAGTATACCATACGTTATTTCGCAGATTTTTCACCAATTGACGGATAGCCAGAGTGTACTATCCAGATATGGAAGATATCCAGAGAGCGGTAGTGCTGGATGCTAGCACTAGTGGACATGAAGTATTGTTACTTTATGGGTGATTGTGTAGTGATAGCTATCAAAAGAGTACTGAGATAGTTACAGACGACACATTGTACAGTGAGTACTACAGAGTCCTTATAAAGAAGATTCAGAACGGAATAAAGATAGCTCAGAAATGACAGATTTGAAAAACCAACTGAAAGGGAATCGGTTACGGTGACCGGAAGCGCAACGGAAGTTCAAAAATCAAATTTTTAAGGAAAAATTTCGGCCACCACCTCATTTTGTGCAACAAATACAATAAAACACCAAATAATGACATTCATAGGGTGTTTGAGAGATATACCTATCAATCTTTAAAAGATTGATTGTGGCTCCAACTTTGTTGTCAAACAACAAAGCTCTTGAAAGGATGACAATCTACAAGCCTCCTCCTCCAAGTCCTTGAATCTTTCTTTCAAATTAGGCCCACCACCAACTAGGTAGATCCCCTCATATTTTGCACTAGAAAAATATGAGGATTTTTCAAAGAGAAGTGCAAGATTTCCTCAACAAATTGAAGAACAAAAATGAGAGAAAATGGAGAGAAAAGCCCTTGAAGATTTCGGCCATGTGTGTGTGCAATGTGGGGAAAGGAGACTAGTCTTGGTTGTGGGAAAAGGTGTTCCAAAAAGTTGCATGTCATGCCTTGAAAACTCAAAAAGTAGTCTCCCAACCTTTCACCTCCCATGCATGCATATTATATGGTTTTTTTTATCAAAATAAAAAAAAACCATGGACTAAATTTAATTATCTCAAACATATTTGAGACTAATTAAACATTACTTGAATTTATCCAAGTCTCACTAGTTAAATAATTAATTTAAATTGAGCTCTACAAAACTCAATATAATTTAATTAATTCAACAATTGAATTAATTTAATTATTTGGACTCTACTAGGTCCACTAGTGTTTAATTAATTCAACACTTGAATTAATTTAATTTAGTCCATAATAATGTTTATGAAAATCACAATTTTCAAATACATTATTCATTTGGCCAAATTTTAATTTAGGAACACTTCCATAAATTAAAATTTACATTTCTCTCATAGAAGTCATACTTCTATTTTTCTTTACACTTATAAACTCATTTATAAGTCGTTCAACACATTGAACTAGTTTCTCCTTTATAGAAGTCATACTTCTAATTTTTCTTACGCTTATAAACTACTTTATAAGCCGTTCAACACATTGAACTATTTTACTTCTCAACGGGATCTAGAAAGCTAGTACTTGTGTGGCCCTCAATAGTTCACTGATACAACTAGCCGTGGGTTCACATCTCTATGTGATTTGGACTAAACATGTCCTTATATGAGCATACCCCAATTGCTCCATTCTTAATTATCAACACCTTGATAAAAAGAATGTCAGAACTCAAGTCTGATAATACACAACCAATCATGTTAAACGCCTAGCAGCATCGCTTACATGATTCCCTAGGTATCAAATGATAGTGCCTGCAAGAACCATTCAATTATGGTTAGCGTACAGTATGGTCCCTTCAACTCATATATCCCGATCGATATGACAACCATTGATTTATCGAGAGTTGTCAATGAATCGATACTATGTGTCATGTCGTAGTTGCATCAATGGTGTAATCTATGAAACCCCTTTCATAATTACCACCATACTCTGGCCAGAGATTTCAACCTACATACACATGATAATACATAGGATATCCATACCCGAAGGTAAGCGGTGAATCCCCGACTACAATGCATCGACTCCTATGTGTTTCGACAGAACACCCAACCTTGCCACCTGATGACCCCATGAGAGTCGGTAAACAAGTCAAAGTGTAATTCTAGCACATAGAGTCTCAATGTTGTCCCGGGTCATAAGGACTAATTCTGTACAACCATAAACCAGGACATTTCCACTCGATAAGTGAGAACCACTTGGAAAGTCCTTTTATGGAGGGTTGTTCAGTGCACTCTACCAGGAGCACCTATCTGCATGCTCGGACTGAAAGAGGATCGGTTACGGTGGCCGGAAACGCAACGGAAGCACAAAAATTTTCGATTTTAGCATATAAATTTCGGCCACCTCAAGATTTGTGTAGGAAATACAATAAAACACAAAAATGACATTCATAGTGTGTTTAGAAATGTACCTATCAATCTTAAAAGATTGATGATGGCTCCAACTTAGTTGATATACAACTAAGCTCTTGATGGCAAGACAATCTACAAGCTTCACCTTGTTCTTGAATCTTTCCTTCAAAATTAGGCCCACCACTGGCAAACTAGAACCCCTTTTATTTTGCACTAGAAAAATAAAAGTCTTTTTCAAGGAGAAGTATTTTTCTTCCTCAACACTTGAAGAGAAAAATTGAGAGAAAACTTGAGAGAATTGTTGTGAGAATTTCGGCCATTATGCTTGAATGAAGGGGAAGGGAGACTTGTCTTGGACTTGCAAAAAGTAGAGACAAAAATAGCATGCCAAGCCTTGATAGTTGCAAAAGTTGTCTCCAACCCTTCACCTCCCATGCATGCATATTATATGGTTTATTATCAAAATAAAAACCATGGACTAAATTTAATTATCTCAAACATATTTGAGACTAATTAAACATTACTTGAATTTACCCAAGTCCCACTAGTTAAATAATTAATTTAAATTGAGCTCTACAAGACTCAATATAATTTAATTAATTCAACACTTGAATTAATTTAATTATTTGGACTCTACTAGGTCCACTAGTGTTTAATTAATTCAACACTTGAATTAATTTAATTTAGTCCATAATAATGTTTATGAAAATCACAATTTTCAAATACATTATTCAATTGGCCAAATTTTAATTTAGGAACACTTCCATAAATTAAAATTTACATTTCTCTCATAGAAGTCATACTTCTATTTTTCCTTACACTTATAAACTCATTTATAAGTCGTTCAACACATTGAACTAATTTTACTTCTCAACGGGATCTAGAAAGCTAGCACTTGTGTGGCCCTCAATGGTTCATTGATACAACTAGCCGTGGGTTCACATCTCCATGTGATTCGGACTAAACATGTCCTTATATGAGCATACCCCAATTGCTCCATTCTTACTTATCAACTCTTTGATAACAAGAACGTCAGAACTCAAGTCTGATAGCACCCAACGAATCATGTTAAACGCCTAGCAACATCGCTTACATGATTCCCGAGGTATCAAATGATAGTGCCTGCAAGAACCATTCAATTATGGTTAGCGTACAGTACGGTCCCTTCAACTCATATATCCCGACCGATTCGACAACCATTGGTTTATCGAGAGTTGTCAATGAATCGATACTATGTGTCATGTTGCAGTTGCATCGATGGTGTAATCTATGAAACCCTTTTTCATAATTACCACCATACTCTGATCAGAGATTTCAATCAACATACACATGAGAACACATAGGATATCCATACCCGAAGGTAAGCGGTGAATCCCCGACTACAATGCATCGACTCCTATACGTTTCGACAGAACACCCAACCTTGCCACCTGATGACCCCATGAGAGTCGGTAAACAAGCCAAAGTGTAATTCTAGCACATAGAGTCTCAATGTTGTCCCGGGTCATAAGGACTAATGGTGTACAACAATAAACTAGGACTATTCCACTCGATAAATGAGAACCACTTGGAAAGTCCTTTTATGGAGGGTTGTTCAGTGCACTCTGTAAGGAGCACCTATCTGCATGTTCGGACATCACAATGTCCCCTACCAATGAAACATGGTACTCACATCGCAGATACTAGTCTCTAACTCGAGCGGCCTATATCCTTCTTAGTGGCGGCTGAATCGACTAGGAACCGTTTAGAATATACATTATTCCAAATATGAGTTTCATTGTAAGGCTCGAGATTTATTAATCTTCATCTAGGCGATATTCGATAGTGGGAGAGTGCATGACATTGCATGAGAAACGCTAAGTAAAATGAGGGTAGGAAAGACATGAGAAAAGATGTGAAAGGTGAAGAATAAATGTAAAAGGCCGAAGCTATGGCGCATATGCACGAAGGAATGCGCGCATATGCATGGAAATTTCAGTAGCCTTGGCGCACATGCGCGAAGAAATGCGCGCACATGCGCGAGCAGGCCAGTGGCATTGGCGCATATGCGCGAGAGTAGTGGCGCATATGCGCGGAGCGTCCAGAACCATTGGCGCATATGCGCGAGTTTAGTGGCGCATATGCGCGAGTGCTAAATTTGCCGAGACAGTAGGTTCGGCGCATATGCGCGAGTAATGCCGCGCATATGCGCGAGACGTGTAATGCAAAGGATTAGCCATGTGTCTTGAATCATGCAAGATATATATACAAGTGTCTCTATTCTTTCTTCATTTTTTCAGTAGGATTCGATATTTTCAGAGAGAAAAGCTTCCAAAGTTTCTCCTTCACTTATAATGGTGATTTTGCAAGATTTAGCAATCCAAACTTTGATCCGACTTCGGTTTTGAACTCCTCTCTTCATTATCTACAAAGTGATGTAAGTCTATTCGATTTCAGTAAGTTTTGAAATTCAGATATTGGGGAAATGAGAATATGATAGTTATATTGTGTTCTTGGCATATTGAGCATGATATATTTGTAAACGGATCAAAGAAAGGATATCATATGCATTTCCTATGAATTTCAGTATGATTTATGAATTGTTGGGATAGGATTTATTGTGTTTTGGATGGATATTGTATTGGGTTATGAATTAGAATGATTGAGAATGAGATAATGTTGATATCTGTTAAGATTTGATTGACCGGTATCGAGAATCACGTCGTTATGCCGTCAACTTGTATTGAGATCACGTAGTGACTTGGTTAAGTGTTGATTAAATTAAAGATTGATAGATTGTGTATCGACATTTCCATTTCAGATTCAGTTTGGCGACCGTGACAGCGATTCTACGACGAAAGGTATAAATCATGTTTGTTTGGGAAGCCACAACTCAAATAAGACATTATTTGAGTTTCCCAAACCAAACCACATACTATAGATGATTGTATTTAATTATATCATGTTTATAAATTGTGTATAGAATTATATTCAATGTTGTAACATGATTATGCTTTGATTATAAGAATTGTATTCAAGCATGTAAGATTATTATAATATTCAGATATGAATATGAGTATGCTTTGTTTACAGATTGATAGTCATTGCATTTAAGATAGGAGAGTCGTTGACAGCCATTGTCAACTATCTAGATGTTCGGTGTATCTCAGCTTAGGAGCAGCCCTGACTCCTATTGCAGCCATAGATACAGCTCAGACCGAAGTCTAGGAATAAGACGTACAGTCACCCCGAGTGGGAGGGTAGGTGACAGCCATTGACGTCTTATTCATACGGGATCCCTAGAGTTCTAGTCGAGTCGAGTCCAGACATGGTTTGATTCGCATTGCATTGCATGTGCATATGATGTCATTCATGATAGCATGATTCACGTTTAATTGATTATATGCATGTATACATGTTTATACTGGGATTTGTTCTCACCGGAGTTTCCGGCTGTTGTTATGTCTGTATGTGTGCATAACAACAGGTGGGGCAGGATCTGGGTCACGCAGAGGATGAGAGACGGACATAGCGTGGTGATCTCGGGCTTAGCAGAAAAACTAGTAGTTGTACTTTTGGCATGTACTATATTTAATTATTAGTTGTCGAATATGGTTTGGAACCAGACATATTTGTATCTTATGGTTGTATATTATGTTGTTGAATAACATAGAATCTTTTTGTGTTAGCTTTCATTTGAGTTAATGTAAAAGCGAAAATTTGACCCACTTTTTATATTAATGATCCATTTAAATCCCAAAGAAAGAGTTAGAGCCCGGGTCCCCACAACAGGTGGTATCAGAGCCGTAGGTTCTGTAGACTGAGATAGAGTAGAATGAGCGGGGTAGATCGAGTCATCTTCCTTGCTTATGATGTGCTAACATGTTTATTGCTTTCATTATTACATGTTGTTTATTATCTGATTGATTACAGCGTGTAATAAACTGAATCAGAACCTATTCTGGATCAGAGGTAAATGATCAGAGGAGGACTGAAACAGTTGTATAGCTTGTATACTAAATTGTTTGAATATCAGATACATGCCTCCTCGAAGAGCAGCAGTTCCTCTACGACCATTAGCGCCAGAACAGGGGAGCACATCCGGAGATCCTATGGATGTTACGGCGACCCCTATGGAGACGTTACTGAAGCGATTCCAGTCATTCCGACCACCGAACTTAAAGGGTACAGAAAATGCAATTGAATGCGAAAGCTGGTTGGAGGATATCGAGATGTTATTCGAGTCTCTAGGGTACAGTGACGAGAAGCGAGTGAAGCTCATTGGCCATCAACTGCAAGACATTGCTAAACATTGGTGGTTGAATATCAAAAGAGCACTAGAACAACGTGGCACTGAGATTACATGGAAAGTGTTCAAGACCGAGTTCTATCAGCGATTCTTTCCTGTATCCTACCGTAAAGATAAAGGCGCTGAATTTGCAAACCTGAGGCAAGGGCAATTGAACATTGAAGAGTACGTTGCTAAATTTTCTTCTTTGCTTCGCTTTGCACCCCATGTTTCAGGAAATGATGAGGCCATGGCAGATCATTTTATAAATGGCCTGAATCCAGATATCTTTACGTTGGTTAATACTGGGAGACCCGATAATTTCTCGGATGCATTGAATCGTGCTAAAGGAGCTGAAGCAGGATTGCTTAGGCAACGGAGTGCTCCGTACGTTGCACCGAGTCCGAGACCGCCACTATCTCCATCTCAAGTTCCTTCTCCTCGATTCGAAAGTGGTGGTAGCAGTAGTGGACGCAAAGATCAGTTGAAAGCAAAGGGCAAACAGTTTAAAAGGGCAGGGAGCAGTTCTTCGAGCTCCAGCGGGTCAAGACAGAGAGGTTTTGGCCAGAATTTAGAGGTGACGAGTGGATATTGCGGTACTTGTTGAGGTAAGCATGCCACAGAACAATGTCAGGGAGTATTGGGTAAATGTAATATAGGTAAGCAACCGGGACATTATGCCAAGGTCTGTCCTCAGAAAAGTGGTGCATCGAGATTTCAGGCTGCAGGGTCGTCTGCCTCAGTGACTTAGCCTGAGAGGCAAGCTTCATCGGTCCATTCCTTTCAGCCACCACCAGCACAGAACCAGCCTCGAGCCAGAGGTGGACAGCCAGGGAGTCAGCCTCAGAGACAACAGGCTCAGGTGTTTGCCTTGACTGAAGAGCATGCACAGGATGCCCCAGATGATGTCATTGCAGTTAACTGTTCCCTTTGCGGTTATCCTGCTTATATATTGATAGATACGGGTGCATCGCATACATTCATATCAGAACGATTTGCATTATCGCATTCCTTACCTGTTGAGTCTTTGTTAGATGTCGTGTCTATTACTTCTCCGTTAGGCAGTGGTTTGATATCAGTCACTACGGTTAGACATTGTATCTTACAGTTTGAGGGTCATGAACTTGATCTAGATTGTATAGTACTTGGACTAGCTGACTTTGATTGTATAGTGGGGATCGATATGTTAACAAAGTACAGAGCCACAGTGGATTGTTTCCACAAGATTGTCAGATTCAGACCAGAAATGACAGAAGAGTGGAAATTCTACGGAAAGGGTTCCAGATCTCGGATTCCCTTGATTTCAGCTTTGTCTATGAATAAGTTGCTGCAGAAAGGAGCAGATGGGTTCCTTGTGTACGCTATAGATATTCAGAAATCTAGCCCTACATTGGCAGATTTGGCAGTAGTACGGGAATTTGCAGATGTGTTTCCAGAGGAGATTCCATGGTTACCTCCGGTGCGAGAGGTAGATTTTAGTATTGATTTAATTCCAGGTACCACTCCTATTTCGAGAGCTCCGTATAGGATGGCACCGATAGAGTTGAAAGAATTAAAGGCACAATTGGAAGATTTGCTAACCAAGGGATATATCAGACCTAGTGTATCTCCTTGGGGCGCTCCGGTACTTTTTGTGCGAAAGAAAGATGGAGCGATGCGGTTGTGTATAGATTACTGGCAATTGAATAAGGCAACGATCAAGAACAAATATCCTTTGCCTAGAATTGATGATCTATTTGATCAGTTGCAGGGATCCTCTGTGTATTCTAAGATTGACTTGCGATCCGGATATCATCAACTCAGAGTTCGAGATGTAGACATACCAAAGACAGCATTTCGAACCAGGTATGGGCATTACGAATTTATTGTCATGCCTTTTGGTTTAACAAATGCTCCTGCGGTATTTATGGGATTGATGAATCAAATCTTTCAGAGGTATTTGGATGATTTTGTTATTGTCTTTATCGACGACATTCTGGTGTATTCTAAGAACAGAACTGAGCATGCAGAACATCTCAGGATTGTGTTGCAGACACTGAGAAATGAGAGATTGTATGCCAAATTGTCAAAGTGTGAGTTTTGGTTGAATCGAGTTGTCTTTTTGGGACATATCATATCTGGAGATGGTATTTCTGTAGATCCGAGTAAAGTGGAAGCTGTGATTAATTGGCCGAGACCGACTTCTGTGCCAGAGATACGAAGTTTCATGGGTCTAGCAGGATACTATAGACGATTCATCCAAGACTTCTCCCGTATTGCCAAGCCAATCACCCAATTGACACAGAAGAATGCGCCATTCATATGGTCTGAGGAATGTGAGTCTAGCTTTCTAGAATTGAAGAAAAAGTTGACCAGTGCACCTGTCTTGATGATTTCTTCAGGTACGGGTGATTTCGTTGTATATTGTGATGCCTCTCACAGAGGTTTGGGATGTATTCTTATGCAGCGAGGTCATGTGGTCGCATATGCCTCAAGACAGTTGAAGACTCACGAGACTCGATACCCCATTCATGATCTTGAATTGGCGGCTATCGTATTTGCACTGAAGATTTGGCGTCATTATCTTTATGGCGAGAAATTCGAGATCTATTCCGACCATAAAAGCCTCAAGTACCTGTTTTCTCAGTCAGAGTTGAATATGAGACAGCGTAGATGGCTTGATCTGTTAAAAGATTTTGATTGCGAGATCAAATATTATCCGGGGAAGTCAAATGCAGCGGCAGACGCCTTGAGTCGAAAGGTATGTGCCTTATCCTTATCGACGATAGGTGTTACCAAACTCGTGGAAAATTGCTGTTTCTCTGGATTAGAATTTGATACAGACAGGAGGCCACTACGACTTACTGCTATTCAAGTTGAGCCTGATTTGATCAGGAGGATCAAAGAAGCCCAACGAACCGATCAGAATGTGCAAAGATCGATTCAGATGGTCAGAGCATGACATGTATCAGAATATCAGGTACGTGATCATGTTTTATACATCAATAACCGCCTCGTAGTGCCAGATGTTTCAGACTTGAGACATCAGATTATGTCCGAAGCACACTGCAGTTGGTTCAGCATCCATCCTGGTGGCAGGAAGATGTACAATGATCTGAAGACCCAGTTCTGGTGGAAGCAGATGAAGTCAGACATTGCAGAGTATGTGTCTAAATGCTTGAACTTCCAACAGGTGAAGGCCGAGAGGAAGAAGCCCGGAGGGTTACTTCAGAGTTTGTCTATTCCTGAATGGAAATGGGACCACATTTCCATGGATTTTGTGACGAAGTTACCCCGATCTTCCCGAGGCTGTGATGCGATTTGGGTCGTTATCGACAGATTGACCAAATCAGCTTGTTTCATCCCGTACCGAATGACTTACCGACACGATCAGATGGCAGAGATATATGTTCGAAAGGTAGTCAGATTACATGGAGTGCCGAAGTCTATCGTATCAGATCGTGATCCCCGATTTACTTCACACTTCTGGCACAGTCTACAGCAGGCTTTGGGTACGACATTGCACCTGAGTACTGCGTATCATCCTCAGACAGATGGACAGTCAGAGCGGACTATCCAGACGTTAGAGGATATGTTGAGAGCCGTGGTGCTAGATTTTGGCACTAGCTGGCAAGATTCCTTACCTCTTTGTGAATTCTCTTACAATAATAGCTATCAGACGAGCATTGAGATGGCACCGTTTGAAGCTTTATATGGTAAGAAGTGCAGATCTCCGCTATACTGGGATGACATTGTAGAAGTACCGGAACTTGGACCAGATATGATCCGTGACATGACAGAGAAAGTGAAAGTCATTCAGAAGAGGATGAAAACGGCGCAAGACAGGCAAGCGAAATACGCCAACATCAGACGTAGACCGTTAGTATTTGAGCAAGGAGACAGGGTGTTTCTAAAGATTTCCCCATTCAGAGGCGTTGTCAGATTTGGCAAGCGTGGAAAGTTGTCTCCTAGATACGTTGGTCCTTACGAGATTCTAGAGAAGATTGGCGATCGAGCATATCGACTGGCTCTTCCTCCTTCTCTATCTGGGATACATGACGTCTTTCATGTATCGATGTTGCGTAAATACATGCCTGATGTTTCTCATGTCATTCGTCCTGACGAAGCTGAACTTGATCAGACTTTGAGCTATGTGGAACAATCGATACAGATTCTTGACCGGAAGGAAAAGAAGCTAAGAACGAAGACTATTCCTCTAGTGAAAGTCCAATGGAGTCGTCATGGCATTGAAGAAGCGACTTGGGAAACGGAAGCAGATATGCAACAGAAACATCCCGAGTTGTTTACATGATGCAAGTAATTTTCAGTCTTGATTACATTACTTGTCATGTATGTTTAATAATTGCCTACGATTTCGAGGACGAAATCATTTCTTAGAGGGGGAGAAATGTAAGGCTCGAGATTTATTAATCTTCATCTAGGCGATATTCGATAGTGGGAGAGTGCATGACATTGCATGAGAAACACTAAGTAAAATGAGGGTAGGAAAGACATGAGAAAAGATGTGAAAGGTGAAGAATAAATGTAAAAGGCCGAAGCTATGGCGCATATGCACGAAGGAATGCGCGCATATGCATGGAAATTTCAGTAGCCTTGGCGCACATGCGCGAAGAAATGCGCGCACATGCGCGAGCAGGCCAGTGGCATTGGCGCATATGCGCGGAGCGTCCAGAACCATTGGCGCATATGCGCGAGTTTAGTGGCGCATATGCGCGAGTGCTAAATTTGCCGAGACAGTAGGTTCGGCGCATATGCGCGAGTAATGCCGCGCATATGCGCGAGACGTGTAATGCAAAGGATTAGCCATGTGTCTTGAATCATGCAAGATATATATACAAGTGTCTCTATTCTTTCTTCATTTTTTCAGTAGGATTCGATATTTTCAGAGAGAAAAGCTTCCAAAGTTTCTCCTTCACTTATAATGGTGATTTTGCAAGATTTAGCAATCCAAACTTTGATCCGACTTCGGTTTTGAACTCCTCTCTTCATTATCTACAAAGTGATGTAAGTCTATTCGATTTCAGTAAGTTTTGAAATTCAGATATTGGGGAAATGAGAATATGATAGTTATATTGTGTTCTTGGCATATTGAGCATGATATATTTGTAAACGGATCAAAGAAAGGATATCATATGCATTTCCTATGAATTTCAGTATGATTTATGAATTGTTGGGATAGGATTTATTGTGTTTTGGATGGATATTGTATTGGGTTATGAATTAGAATGATTGAGAATGAGATAATGTTGATATCTGTTAAGATTTGATTGACCGGTATCGAGAATCACGTCGTTATGCCGTCAACTTGTATTGAGATCACGTAGTGACTTGGTTAAGTGTTGATTAGATTAAAGATTGATAGATTGTGTATCGACATTTCCATTTCAGATTCAGTTTGGCGACCGTGACAGCGATTCTACGACGAAAGGTATAAATCATGTTTGTTTGGGAAGCCACAACTCAAATAAGACATTATTTGAGTTTCCCAAACCAAACCACATACTATAGATGATTGTATTTAATTATATCATGTTTATAAATTGTGTATAGAATTATATTCAATGTTGTAACATGATTATGCTTTGATTATAAGAATTGTATTCAAGCATGTAAGATTATTATAATATTCAGATATGAATATGAGTATGCTTTGTTTACAGATTGATAGTCATTGCATTTAAGATAGGAGAGTCGTTGACAGCCATTGTCAACTATCTAGATGTTCGGTGTATCTCAGCTTAGGAGCAGCCCTGACTCCTATTGCAGCCATAGATACAGCTCATACCGAAGTCTAGGAATAAGACGTACAGTCACCCCGAGTGGGAGGGTAGGTGACAGCCATTGACGTCTTATTCATACGGGATCCCTAGAGTTCTAGTCGAGTCGAGTCCAGACATGGCTTGATTCGCATTGCATTGCATGTGCATATGATGTCATTCATGATAGCATGATTCACGTTTAATTGATTATATGCATGTATACATGTTTATACTGGGATTTGTTCTCACCGGAGTTTCCGGCTGTTGTTATGTCTGTATGTGTGCATAACAACAGGTGGGGCAGGATCTGGGTCACGCAGAGGATGAGAGACGGACATAGCGTGGTGATCTCGGGCTTAGCAGAAAAACTAGTCGTTGTACTTTTGGCATGTACTATATTTAATTACTAGTTGTCGAATATGGTTTGCAACCAGACATATTTGTATCTTATGATTGTATATTATGTTGTTGAATAACATAGAATCTTTTTGTGTTAGCTTTCATTTGAGTTAATGTAAAAGCGAAAATCTGACCCACTTTTTATATTAATGATCCATTTAAATCCCAAAGAAAGAGTTAGAGCCCGGGTCCCCACATTCATGATACTCATCATATGAGCATCTCATATTCTTTCTACTATTTGTATATTCAAGGACTTTATCTATGCAACTAGCATGGGTATACAGATAAAGATGCGGCAATATAATAAATTCAAATATTATTAAAATAAAGATCGTTTATACATAGAGTTTCATCGTGAACACTCGGCCAACACTTGGCTCGACGGGCACCTACTCTAACAATCTCCCACATGCACTAGAGCCAACTACCCATGTACTTCAGACCCATTGATTCGCGATGCTTCTCGAATGATGGTCCTGGTAAAGGCTTAGTTAGTGGATCAGCAACATTATCTGCGGAGTCGACTTTGTCAATCATGACATCTCCTCTTTCCACGATCTCTCTGAGGATGTGGTACTTTCTCAATACGTGTTTGGACTTCTGATGAGACCTCGGCTCCTTTGCTTGAGCAATCGCTCCCGTGTTGTCACAAAACACAGGGACAGGAGCAAATCCATTAGGAATGACGCCCAACTCTTGGACGAAATTCCTTATCCAAACTGCCTCCTTTGCTGCAGCTGATGCAGCAATGTATTCTGCCTCAGTGGTGGAATCCGTTGTACTGTCTTGCTTGGAACTCTTCCAAGAGACAGCAGCCCCATTGAGCATGAATATGAATCCAGAGGTTGACTTTGAGTCATCAATATCGCTTTGGAAGCTAGAGTCGGTATAGCCTTCCAATTTTAGTTCTCCACCCCCATAGACCAAGAACAATTTATTGGTCCTCCTCAAGTACTTGAGTATGTCTTTCACAGCTTTCCAATGTGGAAGACCAGGGTTCGATTGATATTTACTCACTACACTTAGTGCGAAGGCCACGTCAGGACGTGTAGATATCATCCCATACATGATGCTACCAATTGCAGATGCATATGGAATGCGTGTCATCGCCACTATCTCTTCATCAGTCTTGGGAGACATGGACTTGGATAGGGACACGCCATGACACATTGGTAGATGTCCTCTCTTGGACTCATCCATCCAGAACCGCTTCAGGATGGTATCAATGTATGTGGACTGGGTGAGACCAAGCAATCTTTTTGATCTATCTCTATAGATCTGTATTCCCAATACAAAAGATGCTTCACCCAAGTCTTGCATCGAGAACTTGCTTGCTAACCATATCTTAGTTGATTGCAACATTCCTACATCATTCTCAATGAGTAGAATGTCATCAACATACAACACCAAGAATGTCACAGCACTCCCACTGACCTTCTTATACACACAGGGTTCCTCAGGATTCTTAGTAAAATCAAACTCTTTGATTGTACAATCGAATCTAAGGTTCCAACTCCTAGATGCCTGCTTTAGACCATAAATAGATCTCTGAAGTTTGCATACCATATGCTCACTTCCGACAGATGTAAACCCTTTGGGTTGAGACATGTAAATCTCTTCCTTAATATCCCCATTAAGAAAGGCTGTCTTAACATCCATCTGCCATATCTCATAGTCATACCATGCAGCTATTGCTAGCAAAATCCTTATGGACTTGAACATTGCAACTGGAGAAAAGGTTTCTTCAAAGTCAACTCCTTGTCTTTGAGTATATCCTTTTGCTACCAATCGCGCTTTGAAGGTCAATACCTTCCCATCCGCCCCAAGTTTCCTCTTGTAAATCCATTTGCACCCTATGGGAACAATTCCCTCAGGTGGATCCACGAGATTCCACACTTTGTTCGAATGCATGGAATTCATCTCAGATTCCATTGCTTCAAGCCACTTGGATGAATCGGCATCAGATAATGCTTCCTTGAGGGTCCTTGGATCACATCCTAGGTTAGGCTCATCATGGTCCTCTTCAAGAAGCAGACCATACCTCATAGGTGGTCTCGAGACTCTCTCGGATCTTCTAGGAGCTTGTATCTCCTCTCTTGGCTCTTCGGGTGTGGGTTCTATAATTGTGGGTGTCTCTCGAACTTCTTCGAGTTCTATCATCTCCCCTTTTCTATCCAATAGAAATTCATTTTCCAAAAAGTTTGCATTCCTAGAAACAAACACTTTTGTTTCTTGGGGATGATAGAAGTAGTATCCAACCAAATTCTTTGGATATCCCACAAAGTAACATAAAATGGATCGACTATCCAATTTATCTCCCACTACCTGCTTCACATAAGCAGGGCACCCCCATATTCTGAGATAAGAATATTTGGGTGGCTTTCCCATCCATATCTCATATGGAGTCTTGTCAACTGCTTTTGAATGGCATTGTTCAACAACAGTGCCGCTGTCTCAAGCGCATATCCCCAAAAGGATGGCGGCAACTCCGTGAACCCCATCATAGACCGAACCATGTCCATCAAAGTCCGGTTACGACGCTCCGAAACACCATTCAACTGTGGTGTAGCAGGGGGAGTCCACTGTGAGAGAATCCCATTCTCCCTAAGATACTCTTGGAACTCGGCACTCAAGTACTCACCACCTCGATCCGATCGAAGTGCCTTGATGCTTCGTCCCAATTGCTTCTCTACTTCAGTTCTGAATTCTTTGAACCTTTCAAAGGCTTCAGACTTGTATTTCATCAAATACACATACCCATACCTCGAAAAGTCATCGGTAAAGGTGATGAAGTAGGCATGTCCATGCTTAGTAGTGATGCTAAGCGAACCGCACACGTCGGTATGGATCAAATCCAATAACCCTTTGGCTCGCTCCTCATGGCCCTTAAAGGGAATCTTGGTCATCTTTCCTTTCAGACAGGATTCACAAGTCGTGAGAGCATTAATATCGGACATATCAAACATGCCCACTCCCACTAGCTTGTTCATCCTTCTTAGGGAAATATGTCCTAATCGAGCATGCCATAATTGTGCCGAATTTAGAGTATCTTGTTTGCGCTTGTTTGTTGTTGTTTCAGCTTGGACATTGTTAAGTGGAATATATTTCAATTTTAAGGTGTAGAGATCGTTTTCAAGTTCTCCGGTACCAATTAAACATTCGTTCTTGTAAATGTTGCAAACACCTTTGCTAAATAAACAAGAAAATCCATCTTTGTCCAACATAGAAATGGAAATAATGTTTTTCACCAAATCTGGTACAAACAAAACATCTCTCAAAACAAACTTAAAATCATTGTTCAAATGCAAGTAAACATCTCCTACAGCCTTGGCAGCAACTCTTGCTCCATTGCCCATCCTCAAGAAGGTCTCACCTTCCCGGAGCCTCCTACTTCTTCCCATCACCTGCAAATCATTACAGAGATGTGAGCCACAGCCGGTATCCAATACCCAAGAAGTAGAGTTAATTGAAATGTTTACTTCAATATAGAACATAACCTTTCCAGAACCCTTCTGGGCAAGATATTCCTTGCAATTACGCCTCCAATGTCCAGGCTTCTTGCAGTGATGACAAACATCAACAGTCTTGTTAGCTTTATCTGGTGTAGCTACCACAACGGGACTCAGAGCTTGCCTCTTCAAGGGCACGTTCTTCTTGGGACGTTGGAAATAACGCTTCTTCCTCTTCCCACGTGGATCGGTCTTCGTACCAGATGAAGAACCCACATAAAGAACCGACTTCTCTTTCTTGATGGTGGACTCAAAAGTCACAAGCATGTTCACCAACTCCTCAAGGGTCGGTTCCATCTTGTTCATATTGAAATTCACCACAAAAGGATCAAACGAGCTAGGCAGCGATAACAGCAACACGCCGGTGGTCAACTCCGAAGGCAACATCAAATCCATGCCAACAAGCTTGTCCACGAGTCCAATCAACTTTAGGCCATGCTCATGGACCGAGGCCCCATCTCGCATGCGCAAAGTGATTAGCTCCTTGACGGTAGCATGCCTAAGAGGCCGAGTCTGCTCACCAAAGAGCTCCTTGAGGTGCAAATGAATGTCAGCAGCAGTCTTTGCACCCTCAAAACGCCTCTGCAGCTCATCATTCATAGAGGCCTGCATATAACACTTGGCCTTCAAGTCATGGTCACACCAATCCTTGTAGGTCTGCAATTCCTCAGGAGTGCAGTCAGTCAGAGCCTTATCAGGGGGCGACTCATTTAGTGTATATTCAATCTTTTCCGAGTTCAAGACAATTTTCAGATTTCTTAGCCAAGTGAGGTAGTTAGGTCCGGTTAACACATGTTTTTCGAGTATGGCAGAAAGCGGATTGCGAATTGAAGACATTGTCAAATAGTACTGAAAAGTAAACAGATAAATGTTAATGACTATTTTAAAATATTTAGTAAGATATAAAGTATGGACTTTTACTTCATAAATATTTGCTCCCACTGTTTTGACATCTTTCACTACCCTCTAGTGAAAACGGGAAACTCCTTTCCTCAGTAGGTACGTAAGGTCCAATTAGCGAATTATGATCACGAATAATATCAGCCAATCACAATTCCTAAAAGGTAGTTTCCAATTGCATCACAATGCAACCCTCTACGTAAACTTTTGTCTCACGTTTGATTAGGACCCAATAATATGACGTCGTTCATCTTCACGTGTCAAGCCTTACCCATCGATGTTGAACCTTAATGGACGGTCGACATGAGTTCCCCTAATAATATGAGCCGAAATCATGGGAGTTCCACGTAGTTCACATCACCATGTCAATGGATGTCACAGCTTTCTGGCACCCAAAGCTCCCCCAATAATATGAGCCGAGCCCCGAGTACGGGTAGCGTTCATCATGCACCCATTGTCGATGGAAGACAAGGAAATTATAAACAAATTTATAATTCCTCTTTTCGGGCTTGATATTAATTTTGAATCTTATTCAAAATGAGGGTTTTTAATTTTGAAAAGATCTCATCATTAATTTTTTTAAAAGCTCACCATGTTTGATCGTATGTTTGCCGGATTCATGCAACTTTGTTATTATCATAATAATAACGCACATACTCATTATTTATAACATATCATGCATATATTATAAACAGTAAACAAACAAGGATGATCAATCGCCCCAATACTAACGGACCGTGTGAGCTAAACACGGGCCTAGGTCCAATCCTAGGGAAATGCACGGGATGCAAATGCAACTATTACATAAGCTTCCAATATTTACATGTCTTCGATCTTCATAATCATCATGGCCACCATCTTCCAATCTTGATCATCCACTATACTAATATTTACAAATAAATATCCATGGCAAATAGGGATACATCTCATGGGGTGGGAACGGGCCATAAACCAAGCCCACTTTATGAATTGATAATTATTACAATCATTCAACACAAAATATCCTAGCATACACCTAGCAAATTGGGCTTGGGCTTTTGATCATCCTTCATGCATAATATCACATATCATACACCATCAATTAATTATCACAATAATTAATTGATCAAATATTATATATCTTGATCCAATCACTAACCGCCACGATTATAAACTAAATTAACAAAGTATACAAACACCTTTGTCTACTTTCAAATTAATTTATTTATAACCGAATTTCTTGTAAATCACCATTTACTATAAATATTTAAAGTCCAACTTAAAATATTTATTTCATGAGAAAATATTTGCAACTTTTGTAATTTTAAACTTAAGGGCCCAAAAAATTATTTTTCACCAAAAACATTTTGGCCCATTTAAAATCACAAACATGTTAGCCATCCAATGGCTCAACAACTCAAGGCCCATGACACTTTGATAATCCAAAACACTTTTGGAAAACCCTAGTCGTCATCGCCGTCGCCGCTCCGTCGCCGGATTCCGGTAACAACCAAAATTTTTTATTTTTTTTATTTTTAAAAGAGGGGCGTTCGGGCAGCCCCTCGGGCTACCCTTGCTGCCCGAAATGGGCAGCCCCTCGGGCAGCCCGAGCTGCCCGACACGGGCAGCAACATGCTGCCCGAAATGTCCCCAAAAAGGCCTTGGTATTTTGTTGCAAAAAATACACTCATGCGGTTAGAAATCGATCTCAACATAATATCTTGTATTTGCTACACAAAAACGTAACCATAGCTCGGATACCACTTGAAAGTGGATCGGTTACGGTGGCCGGAAACGCAACGGAAGCACAAAAATTTTCGATTTTAGTATATAAATTTCGGCCACCTCAAGATTTGTGTAGGAAATACAATAAAACACAAAAATGACATTCATAGTGTGTTTAGAAATGTACCTATCAATCTTAAAAGATTGATGATGGCTCCAACTTAGTTGATATACAACTAAGCTCTTGATGGCAAGACAATCTACAAGCTTCACCTTGTTCTTGAATCTTTCCTTCAAAATTAGGCCCACCACTAGCAAACTAGAACCCCTTTTATTTTGCACTAGAAAAATAAAAGGATTTTTCAAGGAGAAGTATTTTTCTTCCTCAACACTTGAAGAGAAAAATTGAGAGAAAACTTGAGAGAATTGTTGTGAGAATTTCGACCATTATGCTTGAATGAAGGGGAAGGGAGACTTGTCTTGGACTTGCAAAAAGTAGAGACAAAAGTAGCAGGCCAAGCCTTGATAGTTGCAAAAGTTGTCTCCAACCCTTCACCTCCCATGCATGCATATTATATGGTTTATTATCAAAATAAAAACCATGGACTAAATTTAATTATCTCAAACATATTTGAGACTAATTAAACATTACTTGAATTTACCCAAGTCCCACTAGTTAAATAATTAATTTAAATTGAGCTCTACAAGACTCAATATAATTTAATTAATTCAACACTTGAATTAATTTAATTATTTGGACTCTACTAGGTCCACTAGTGTTTAATTAATTCAACACTTGAATTAATTTAATTTAGTCCATACTAATGTTTATGAAAATCACAATTTTCAAATACATTATTCAATTGGCCAAATTTTAATTTAGGAACACTTCCATAAATTAAAATTTACATTTCTCGCATAGAAGTCATACTTCTATTTTTCCTTACACTTATAAACTCATTTATAAGTCGTTCAACACATTGAACTAATTTTACTTCTCAACGGGATCTAGAAAGCTAGCACTTGTGTGGCCCTCAATGGTTCATTGATACAACTAGCCGTGGGTTCACATCTCCATGTGATTCAGACTAAACATGTCCTTATATGAGCATACCCCAATTGCTCCATTCTTACTTATCAACTCTTTGATAACAAGAACGTCAGAACTCAAGTCTGATAGCACCCAACGAATCATGTTAAACGCCTAGAAACATCGCTTACATGATTCCCTAGGTATCAAATGATAGTGCCTGCAAGAACCATTCAATTATGGTTAGCGTACAGTACGGTCCCTACAACTCATATATCCCGACCGATTCGACAACCATTGGTTTATCGAGAGTTGTCAATGAATCGATACTATGTGTCATGTTGTAGTTGCATCGATGGTGTAATCTATGAAACCCTTTTTCATAATTACCACCATACTCTGATCAGAGATTTCAATCTACATACACATGAGAACACATAGGATATCCATACCCGAAGGTAAGCGATGAATCCCCGACTACAATGCATCGACTCCTATACGTTTCGACAGAACACCCAACCTTGCCACCTGATGACCCCATGAGAGTCGGTAAACAAGCCAAAGTGTAATTCTAGCACATAGAGTCTCAATGTTGTCCCGGGTCATAAGGACTAATGGTGTACAACCATAAACTAGGACTATTCCACTCGATAAATGAGAACCACTTGGAAAGTCCTTTTATGGAGGGTTGTTCAGTGCACTCTGTAAGGAGCACCTATCTGCATGTTCGGACATCACAATGTCCCCTACCAATAAAACATGGTACTCACATCGCAGATACTAGTCTCTAACTCGAGCGGCCTATATCCTTCTTAGTGGCGGCTGAATCGACTAAGAACCGTTTAGAATATACAGTATTCCAAATATGAGTTTCATGATACTCATCATATGAGCATCTCATATTCTTTCTACTATTTGTATATTCAAGGACTTTATCTATGCAACTAGCATGGGTATACAGATAAAGATGCGTCAATATAATAAATTCAAATATTATTAAAATAAAGATCGTTTATACATAGAGTTTCATCGTGAACACTCGGCCAACACTTGGCTCGACGGGCACCTACTCTAACACGGACATCACAATGTCCCCTACCAATGAAACATGGTACCCACATCGCAGATACTAGTCTCTAACTCGAGCGGCCTATATCCTTCTTAGTGGCGGCTGAATCGACTAGGAACCGTTTAGAATATACAGTATTCTAAATATGAGTTTCATGATACTCATCATATGAGCATCTCATATTCTTTCTACTATTTGTATATTCAAGGGCTTTATCTATGCAACTAGCATGGGTATACAGATAAAGATGTGCCATAATAATAATTTCAAATATTATTAAAATAAAGATTGCTTATACATAGAGTTTCATTGTGAACACTCGGCCAACACTTGGCTCGACGGGCACCTACTCTAACAATCTCCCACTTGCACTAGAGCCAACTACCCATATGCTTTAAACCCATTGATTCGCGATGCTTGTCGAATAATGGTCCAGGTAAAGGCTTAGCTAGTGGATCAACAACATTATCTGCGGAGCCGACTATGTCAAAAGACACTTCTCTACTTTCCACAATCTCTCTGAGGATGTGGTACTTTCTCAATACATGTTTGGACTTCTGATGAGACCTTGGCTCCTTTGCTTGAGCTAAAGCTCCCGTGGTGTCATACAACACTGGGATAGGAGCAACTCAATTAGGAATGACGTCCAACTCTTGGACAAAATTCTTTATCCAAACAGCCTCCCTTGTTGCATCTGATGCAGCAATGTATTCGGCCTCTGTGCTGGAATCCGCAGTATTGTCTTGCTTGGAACTCTTCCAAGAGACAGCAGCACCATTGAGCATGAATACAAACCTAGAGGTTGACTTCAAGTCATCAATATCGCTTTGGAAGCTAGAGTCGGTATTGCCTTCCAATTTTAGTTCTCCACCCATAGACCAAGAACAATTTATTGGTCCTTCTCAACTACTTGAGGATGTCTTTCACAGCTTTCCAGTGTGGAAGACCAGGGTTCGATTGATATCTACTCACTACACTTAGTGCGAAAGCCACGTCAAGACGTGTAGATATCATTCCATAAATGATGCTACCAATCGTAGATGCATAAGGAATGCTTTGTCATCGCCGTATCTATGCATCAGTCTTGAAAGACAGACTTGGGTAGGGACACGCCATGACACATTGGTAGATGTCCTCTCTTGGACTTATCCATCGAGAACCGCTTCACGATGGTATCAATGTATGTGGACTGGGTGAGACCAAGCAATCTTTTCGATCTATCTCTATAGATCTGTATCCCCATACAAAAGATGCTTCACCCAAGTCCTGCATCGAGAACTTACTCGCTAACCATATCTTAGTTGATTGCAACATTCCTACATCATTCCCAATGAGTAGAATGTCATCAACATAAAGCACCAGGAATGTCACAACACTCCCACTGACCTTCTTATACACACAGGGTTCCTCAGGATTCTTAGTAAATCAAACTCTTTGATTGTACTAGCGAATCTAAGGTTCCAACTCCTAGATGCCTGCTTTAGACCATAAATAGATCTATGAAGTTTTCATACCATGTGCTCACTTCCGATAGATGTAAACCCTCCAGGTTTGAGACATGTAAATCTCTTCCTTAATGTCCCCATTAAGAAAGGCTGTCTTGACATCGATCTGCCATATCTCATAGTCATACCATGCAGCTGTGGCTAGCAAAAATCCTTATGAACTTGAACATTGCAACTGGTGAAAAGGTTTCCTCAAAGTCAACTCCTTGTATTTGAGTATATCCTTTTGCCACCAATCGCGCCTTGAAGGTCAATACCTTCCCATCCGCCCCAAGTCCCTTAGGAACCGTTCCCTCAGGTGGATCTATAAGATCTCACACTTGGTTCGAATGCATGGAATTCAACTCAGATTCCATAGCTTCAAGCCATTTGGATGAATCGGCATCAGATAACGCTTCCTTGAAGGTCCTTGGATCACATCCATGGTTAGGCTCATCATGGCCCTCTTCAAGAAGCTGACCATACGTCATAGGTGGTCTCGAGATTTTCTCGGATCTTTTAGGAGCTTGTATCTCCTCACTTGGCTCTTCGGGTGTGGGTTCTATAATTGTGGGTGTCTCTCGAACCTCTTCGAGTTCTATCATCTCCCATTTTCTATCCAATAGAAATTCCTTTTCCAAAAAGGTTGCATTCCTAGAAACAAACACCTTTGTTTCTTGAGGATGATAGAAGTAGTATCCAACCGAATTCATTGGATATCCCACAAAGTAGCATAAAATGGATCGACTATCCAATTTATCTCCCACTACCTGCTTCATAAGCAGGGCACCCCCATATTCTAAGATAAGAATATTTGGGAGGCTTACCCATCCATATCTCATATGGTGTTTGCCTTTTGAATGGACATTTAATGGAATATCTTTCAATTTTAAGTTATAGAGATCGTTTTCAAGTTCTCAAGTACCAATTAAACATTCATTCTTGTAAATGTTGCAAACACCTTTGCTAAATAAACAAGAATATCCATTTTTATCACAATAGAAATGGAAACAATGTTTTTCACCAAAGTGGTACAAACAAAACATCTTTTAAAATTAACTTAAAATCATTGTTCAACAATAAGTAAACATTTCTTAAGGTCTTGGCAGCAACTCTTGCTCCATTGTCCATCCTCAAGAAGGTCACACCTTCCTTAAGCTTCCTACTTCTTCCCATCACATGTAACCCATTACAGAGATGTGAGTCACAACCGGTATCTAATACCCAATAAGTAGAGTTGATTGAAATGTTTACTTAAATTTAGAACATACCGTTTCCAGTACACTTCTGGGCCAGATATTCCTTGCAATTTCGCCTCCAATGTCCAGGCTTCTTGCAGTGATGACAAACATCACTAGTCTTGTCAGCCCTAACTGGTGTGGGTGCCACAACGGGATCCGGAGATTGCCTCAACAAGGGCACGTTCTTCTTGGGGCGTTGGAAAGAACGCTTCTTTCCATTCCCATGTGGATCAATCTTCGTACCAGATGAAGAACCCACATAAAGAACCAACTTCTCTTTCTTGATGGTGGATTCAAACGTGACAAGCATATTCACCAACTCCTCAAGGGTCGGCTATAGCTTGTTCATGTTGAAGTTCACCACAAAAGGATCAAATGAGCTAGGCAGCGATAACAGCAACACGTCGGTGGTCAACTCCGAAGGCAAGATCAGATCCATGCCAACGAGCTTGTCCACGAGCCCAATCACCTTTAGGCCATGCTCATGGACCGAGGCCCCATCTCGCATGCGTAAAGTGATCAGCTCCTTGACGGTAGCATGCCTAAGAGGACGTGTTTGCTCTCCAAAGAGCTCCTTGAGGTGCAAATGAATGTCAGCAGCACTCTTTGCACCCTCAAAACGCCTCTGCAGCTCATCATTCATAGAAGTCAGCATATAACTCCTGGCTATCAAGTCATGGTCAGACCATTCCTTGTAAGCCTGCAATTCCTCAGGATTGCAATCAGTCGGAGCCTCAACAGGGGGCGACTCAGTCAGTGTATATGCTACCCTTTCCGAATTCAAGACGATTTTTAGGTTTCTTAGCCAAGTGAGGTAATTAGGTCCAGTTAATATGTTTTTGTCGAGTATTACGGATATTGGATTGCGAATCGATGACATCGTCAATTTGTACTGAAAAGTAAAAACAGATAAATGTTGATGACTATTTTAAAATATTTAGTAAGATATGAAGTTTGGACTTTTACTTCCTAAATATTTGCTCCCACTGTTTTGACATATTTCACTACCCTCTAGTGAAAACGGGAAATTCCTTTCCTCAGTAGGTACGTAAGGTCCAATTAGCGAATTATGATCCCGAATAATATCAGTCAATCACAATTCCTAAAAGGTAGTTTCCAATTGCATCACAATGCAACCCTCTACGTAAACTTTTGTCTCACGTTTGATTAGGACCCAATAATATGACGTCGTTCATCTTCACGTGTCAAGCCTTACCCATCGATGTTGAACCTTAATGGACGGTCGCCATGAGTTCCCCCAATAATATGAGCCGAAATCATGGGAGTTCCACGTAGTTCACATCACCATGTCAATGGATGTCACAGCTTTCTGGTACCCAAAGCTCCCCCAATAATATGAGCCGAGCCCCGAGTACGGGTAGCGTTCATCATGCACCCATTGTCGATGGAAAACATGGAAATTATAAACAAATTTATAATTCCCCTTTTCGGGCTTGATATTAATTTTGAATCTTATTCAAAATGAGGGTTTTTAATTTTGAAAGGTCTCATCATTAATTTTATTTTAAAAGCTCGCCATGTTTGATCGTATGTTTGCTGGATTCATGCAACTTTGTTATTATCATAATAATAACGCAAATACTCATTATTTATAACATATCATGCATATATTATAAACAGTAAACAAACAAGGATGATCAATCGCCCCAATACTAATGGACCGTGGGAGCTAAACACGGGCCTAGGTCCAATCCTAGGGTAAATCCACGGGATGCAATGCAACTATTACATTAGCTTCCAATATTTACATGTCTTCGATCTTCATAATCATCATGGCCACCATCTTCCAATCTTGATCATCCACTATACTTATATTTACAAATAAATATTCATGGCAAATAGGGATACATCTCATGGGGTGGGAACGGGCCATAAACCAAGCCCACTTTAAATTTGATAATTATTACAATCATTCAACACAAAATATCCTAGCATACACCTAGCAAATTGGGCTTGGGCTTTTGATCATCCTTCATGCATAATATCACATATCATACACCATCAATTAATTATCACAATAATTAATTGATCCAATATTATATATCTTGATCCAATCACTAACCGCCACGATTATAAACTAAATTAACAAAGTATACAAACACCTTTGTCTACTTTCAAATTAATTTATTTATAACCGAATTTCTTGTAAATCACCATTTACTATAAATAATTAAAGTCCAACTTAAATTATTTATTTCATTTGAAAAAATTGCAACTTTTGTAATTTTAAACTTAAGGGCCCAAAAACTTATTTTTCACCAAAAACATTTTGGCCCATTTAAAATCACAAACATGTTAGCCATCCAATGGCCCAACAACTCAAGGCCCATGACCCTTTGATATTCCAAAACACTTTTGGAAACCCTAGCCGTCATCGCCGTCGCCGGAGCTCCGTCGCCGGATTCCGGCAACCAAAAATATTTTTTTTTTATTAAAACATAGGGGTGTTCGGGCGCCTCTTCGGGCTGCCCTAGCTGCCCGAAATGGGCAGCCCGAAACGGGCAGCATGTTGCTGCCCGAAACATGCCCCAAAAATCCTTGACTTTTGTTGCAAAATTTCATTCTCATGCGGTTAGAAATCGACCTCAATATAATATCTTGTATTTGCTACACAAAATCGTAACCATAGCTCGGATACCACTTGAAAGGGAATCGGTTACGGTGACCGGAAGCGCAACGGAAGTTCAAAAATCAAATTTTTAAGGAAAAATTTCGGCCACCACCTCATTTTGTGCAACAAATACAATAAAACACCAAATAATGACATTCATAGGGTGTTTGAGAGATATACCTATCAATCTTTAAAAGATTGATTGTGGCTCCAACTTTGTTGTCAAACAACAAAGCTCTTGAAAGGATGACAATCTACAAGTCTCCTCCTCCAAGTCCTTGAATCTTTCCTTCAAATTAGGCCCACCACCAACTAGGTAGATCCCCTCATATTTTGCACTAGAAAAATATGAGGATTTTTCAAAGAGAAGTGCAAGATTTCCTCAACAAATTGAAGAACAAAAATGAGAGAAAATGGAGAGAAAAGCCCTTGAAGATTTCGGCCATGTGTGTGTGCAATGGGGGGAAAGGAGACTAGTCTTGGTTGTGGGAAAAGGTGTTCCAAAAAGTTGCATGCCATGCCTTGAAAACTCAAAAAGTAGTCTCCCAACCTTTCACCTCCCATGCATGCATATTATATTGTTTTTTTTATCAAAATAAAAAAAAAACCATGGACTAAATTTAATTATCTCAAACATATTTGAGACTAATTAAACATTACTTGAATTTATCCAAGTCCCACTAGTTAAATAATTAATTTAAATTGAGCTCTACAAGACTCAATATAATTTAATTAATTCAACACTTGAATTAATTTAATTATTTGGACTCTACTAGGTCCACTAATGTTTAATTAATTCAACACTTGAATTAATTTAATTTAGTCCATAATAATGTTTATGAAAATCACAATTTTCAAATACATTATTCATTTGGCCAAATTTTAATTTAGGAACACTTCCATAAATTAAAATTTACATTTCTCTCATAGAAGTCATACTTCTATTTTTCTTTACACTTATAAACTCATTTATAAGTCGTTCAACACATTGAACTAGTTTTTCCTTTATAGAAGTCATACTTCTAATTTTTCTTACGCATATAAACTCCTTTATAAGCCGTTCAACACATTGAACTATTTTACTTCTCAACGGGATGTAGAAAGCTAGTACTTGTGTGGCCCTCAATGGTCCACTGATACAACTAGCCGTGGGTTCACATCTCTATGTGATTTGGACTAAACATGTCCTTATATGAGCATACCCCAATTGCTCCATTCTTAATTATCAACACCTTGATAAAAAGAATGTCAGAACTCAAGTCTGATAATACCCAACCAATCATGTTAAACGCCTAGCAGCATCGCTTACATGATTCCCTAGGTATCAAATGATAGTGCCTGCAAGAACCATTCAATTATGGTTAGCGTACAGTACGGTCCCTTCAACTCATATATCCCGATCGATTCGACATCCATTGGTTTATCGAGAGTTGTCAATGAATCGATACTATGTGTCATGTCGTAGTTGCATCAATGGTGTAATCTATGAAACCCCTTTCATAATTACCACCATACTCTGGCCAGAGATTTCAACCTACATACACATGATAATACGTAGGATATCCATCCCTGAAGGTAAGCGGTGAATCCCCGACTACAATGCATCGACTCCTATGTGTTTCGACAGAACACCCAACCTTGCCACCTGATGACCCCATGAGAGTCGGTAAACAAGTCAAAGTGTAATTCTAGCACATAGAGTCTCAATGTTGTCCCGGGTCATAAGGACTAATTCTGTACAACCATAAACCAGGACATTTTCACTCGATAAGTGAGAACCACTTGGAAAGTCCTTTTATGGAGGGTTGTTCAGTGCACTCTACCAGGAGCACCTATCTGCATGCTCGGACATCACAATGTCCCCTACCAATGAAACATGGTACTCACATCGCAGATACTAGTCTCTAACTCGAGCGGCCTATATCCTTCTTAGTGGCGGCTGAATCGACTAGGAACCGTTTAGAATATACAGTATTCTAAATATGAGTTTCATGATACTCATCATATGAGCATCTCATATTCTTTCTACTATTTGTATATTCAAGGGCTTTATCTATGCAACTAGCATGGGTATACAGATAAAGATGTGCCATAATAATAATTTCAAATATTATTAAAATAAAGATTGCTTATACATAGAGTTTCATTGTGAACACTCGGCCAACACTTGGCTCGACGGGCACCTACTCTAACACCAACATCGGATGAAGATGCTTGGTATTGGATGTTGAAGATTTAATATATCCTTGAATGGGATAAACATATTTGATAACAGCTTATGATAGTGATTTGTTATAAGCTGTGGTTGGGTATATACGGATGTTGTATAGCCAGTATTGAAAGATTGATTTTGTCAGAGTTATTTTGAGAGATAGAATCTAATATAAGATTGAGATTTCAAAATAGATTTATTGAGATGAGTTCTGATTTAAACCCTGTTATCCATTTCTTCTGATATATCTGAATTGATTGCTTGCGAGTTCGAAGACGAACTCAGATCTAAGAGGGGGAGAAATGTAATGCCCGAGAATTAATTCATGTAATCAGACGTTGATTAGTTGTCAGAATTGTGATTAGCAAATATCACAGGAGCCAAATAAGACATGAGAGGTGAAGCCGGGCGTCGGTGTTAGAGTAGGTGCCCGTCGAGCCAAGTGTTGGCCGAGTGTTCATAATGAAACTCTATGTATAAGCAATCTTTATTTTAATATTGTTTGAGATTATTATTATGGCACATCTTTATCTGTATACCCATGCTAGTTGCATAGATAAAGCCCTTGAATATACAAATAGTAGAAAGAATATGAGATGCTCATATGATGAGTATCATGAAACTCATATTTGTAATACTGTATATTCTAAACGGTTCCTAGTCGATTCAGCCGCCACTAAGAAGGATATAGGCCGCTAGAGTTCGAGACTAGTATCTGCGATGTGAGTACCATGTTTCATTGGTAGGGGACATTGTGATGTCCGAACATGCAGATAGGTGCTCCTTGTAGAGTGCACTGAACAACCCTCCATAAAAGGACTTTCCAAGTGGTTCTCACTTATCGAGTGGAAATGTCCTAGTTTATGGTTGTACAGAATTAGTCCTTATGACTCGGGACAACATTGAGACTCTATGTGCTAGAATTACACTTTGACTTGTTTACCGACTCTTATGGGGTCATCAGGTGGCAAGGTTGGGTGTTATGTCGAAACACATAGGAGTCGATGCATTGTAGTCAGGGATTCACCGCTTACCTTCGGGTATGAATATCCTATGTGTTATCATGTGTATGTAGATCGAAATCTCTGGCCAGAGTATGGTGGTAATTATGAAAGGGTTTCATAGATTACACCATTGATGCAACTACGACATGACACATAGTATCGATTCATTGACAACTCTCGATAAACCAATGGTTGTCGAATCGATCGGGATATATGAGTTGAAGGGACCGTACTGTACGCTAACCATAATTGAATGGTTCTTGCAGGCACTATCATGTGATACCTAGGGAATCACGTAAGCGATGCTGCTAGGCGTTTAACGTGATTGGTTGGGTACTATCAGACTTGAGTTCTGACGTTATTATTATCAAGGTGTTGATAAATAAGAATGGAGCAATTGGGGTATGCTCATATAAGGACATGTTTAGTCCGAATCACATAGAGATGTGAACCCACGGCTAGTTGTATCAATGGACCATTGAGGGCCACACAAGTACTAGCTTTCTACATCCCGTTGAGAAGTAAAAATAGTTCAATGTGTTGAACGGCTTATAAAGGAGTTTATAAGCGTGAGGAAAATTAGAAGTATGACTTCTATAAAGGAGAAATTAGTTCAATGTGTTGAACGACTTATAAATGAGTTTATAAGTGTAAAGAAAAATAGAAGTATGACTTCTATGAGAGAAATGTAAATTTTAATTTAAGGAAGTGTTCCGAAATTAAAATTGGCCAAGTGAATAATGTAATTGAAAATTGTGATTTTCATAAACATTATTATGGACTAAATTAAATTAATTCAAGTGTTGAATTAATTAAACACTAGTGGGCCTTGTAGAGTCCAAATAATTAAATTAATTCAAGTGTTGAATTAATTAAATTATATTGAGTCTTGAAGAGCTCAATTAAAATAATTATTTAACTAGTGGGACTTGGGTAAATTCAAGTAATGTTTAATTAGTCTCAAATATGTTTGAGATAATTAAAATTTAGTCCAAGGTTTTAATTTGATTAAAAACCATATAATATGCATGCATGGGATGTGAAAGGTTGGGAGACTACTTTTTGTGTTTTCAAGGCATGGCATGCAACTTTTTGGAACAACTTTTACCACAACCAAAAAAATGTCTCTCCTTCTCTCCTAGCATGAATAGTGGCCGAGTTACTATTCACATTTTTCTCCAAGTTTTTCTCTCAATTTTCTTCTTCAATTGTTGAGGAAAGAAATCACTTCTCTTTGAATAATCTTCTTATTTTTCTAGTGCAAAATAAGAAGGGTTCTAGCTAGTTAGTGGTGGGATTGATTGGAAGAAAGGAGTCCAAAAGAAAGGTGAAGCTTGTAGATTGTCTACCTTCAAGAGCTAAGGTGTTTACACCTTAGTTGGAGCCACAATCAATCTTTGAGATTGATAGGTAATTTTCTCAACACCCTATGCTTGAAAGTTGAGATTTTTGTATATGCTAGACTAGTACACATGGTGGCCGAAAATTTCCTTGCAAGAAAATGTGATTTTCGAAAATTTTGTAGCTTCCGTTGTGTTTTTTCGGTCACCTTATTCAATATTATATTGAGGGCGATTTCTAACCGATTGAGATGAAAATTTGCAACGATTCAAGGCCGGATTGGGGCGATTTTTGGGCAGCATGTTGCTGCCCATTTCGGGCAGCTTGGGCTGCCCGAGGGGCTGCCCGAAACGGGCAGCAAGGGCAGCCCTAAGGGCTGCCCGAACCGCCCCCCCTATTTTATTAAAAAAAAAAATTTTTTTGTTGCCCGGAATCCGGCGACGGAGCTCCGGCGACGGCGATGACGAATAGGGTTTTCAAAAGGTGTTTTGGAATATCAAAGTGTCATGGGCCTTGAGTTGTTGGGCCATTGGATGGCCAACACATTTGTGATTTTAAATGGGCCAAAATGTTTTTGGTGAAAAATGAGTTTTTGGGCCCTTAAGTTTAAAATTACAAAAGTTGCAAATTTTTCTCATGAAATAAATAATTTAAGTTGGACTTTAATTATTTATAGTAAATGGTGATTTACAAGAAATTCGGTTATAAATAAATTAATTTGAAAGTAGACAAAGGTGTTTGTATACTTTGTTAATTTACTTTATAATCGTGGCGGTTAGTGATTGGATCAAGATATATAATATTGGATCAATTAATTATTGTGATAATTAATTGATGGTGTATGATATGTGATATTATGCATGAAGGATGATCAAAAGCCCAAGCCCAATTTGCTAGGTGTATGCTAGGATATTTTGTGTTGAATGATTGTAATAATTATCAATTTAAAGTGGGCTTGGTTTATGGCCCGTTCCCACCCCCCATGAGTTGTATCCCTATGTGCCATGGATATTTAATTGTAAATATTAGTATAGTGGATGATCAAGATTGGAAGATGGTGGCCATGATGATTATGAAGATCGAAGACATGTAAATATTGGAAGCTTATGTAAATGTTGCATTTGCATCCCATGCATTTCCCTAGGATTGGACCTAGGCCCGTGTTTAGCTCACACGGGCCATTAGTATTGGGGCGATTGATCATCCTTGTTTGTTTACTGTTTATAATATATGCATGATATGTTATAAATAATGAGTATGTGTGTTATTATTATGATAATAACAAAGTTGCATGAATCCGGCAAACATACGATCAAACATGGCGAGCTTTTAAAATAAAATTAATGATGAGACCTTTCAAAATTAAAAACCCTCATTTTGAATAAGATTCAAAATTAATATAAAGCTCGAAAAGGGGAATTATAAATTTGTTTATAATTTCCTTGTCTTCCATCGACAATGGGTGCATGATGAACGCTACCCGTACTCGGGGCTCGGCTCATATTATTGGGGGGGGCCCTGGGTGCCGGAAAGCTGTGACATCCATTGACATGGTGATGTGAACTACGTGGAACTCCCATGATTTCGGCTCATATTATTGAGGGAACTCATGGCGACCGTCCATTAAGGTTCAATATCGATGGGTTAGGCTTGACACGTAAAGATGAACGACGTCATATTATTGGGTCCTAATCAAACGTGAGACAAAAGTTTACGTTAAGGGTTGCATTGTGATGCAATTGGAAACTACCTTTTAGGAATTGTGATTGGCTGATATTATTCGGGATCATAATTCGCTAATTGGACCTTACGTACCTACTGAGGAAAGGAGTTTCCCGCTTTCACTAGAGGGTAGTGAAAGATGTCAAAACAGTGGGAGCCAATATTTATGAAGTAAAAGTCCAAACTTCATATCTTACTAAATATTTTAAAATAGTCATCAACATTTATCTGTTTTTACTTTTCAGTACAAATTGACAATGTCATCGCTTCGCAATCCAATATCCGTAATACTCGACAAAAACATATTAACTGGTCCTAATTACCTCACTTGGCTAAGAACCTAAAAATCGTCTTGAATTCGGAAAGGGTAGCATATACACTGACTGAGTCGCCCCCTGTTGAGGCTCCGACTCACTGCAATCCTGAGGAATTGCAGGCATACAAGGAATGGTGTGACCATGACTTGATAGCCAGGTGTTATATGCTGACTTCTATGAATGATGAGCTGCAGAGGCGTTTTGAGGGTGCAAAGAGTGCTGCTGACATTCATTTGCACCTCAAGGAGCTCTTTGGAGAGCAAACACGTCCTCTTAGGCATGCTACCGTCAAGGAGCTGATCACTTTACGCATGCAAGATGGGGCCTCGGTCCATGAGCATGGCCTAAAGGTGATCGGGCTCGTGGACAAGCTCGTTGGCATGGATCTGATCTTGCCTTCGGAGTTGACCACCGACGTGTTCCTCTTATCGCTGCCTAGCTCATTTGATCCTTTTGTGGTGAACTTCAACATGAACAAGATTGAACCGACCCTTGAGGAGTCGGTGAATATGCTTGTTACGTTTGAATCCACCATCAAGAAAGAGAAGTTGGTTCTTTATGTGGGTTCTTCATCTGGTACGAAGATTGATCCACATGGGAATGGAAAGAAGCGTGCTTTCCAACGTCCCAAGAAGAACGTGCCCTTGTTGAGGCAATCTCCGAATCCCGTTGTGGCAGCCACACCAGTTAAGGCTGACAAGACTGCTGATGAATGTCATCACTGCAAGAAGCCTGGACATTGGAGGCGAAATTGCAAGGAATATCTGGCCCAGAAGTGTTCTGGAAACAGTATGTTCTAAATTTAAGTAAACGTTTCAATTGACTCTACTTCTTGTGTATTAGATACCGGATGTGACTCACATCTCTATAATGAGTTATAGGTGATGGGACGAAGTAGAATGCTTAAGGAAGGTGTGACCTTCTAGAGGATGGGCAATGAAGCAAGAGTTGCTGCCAAGGCTATTGAAGATGTTTACTTATTATTGAACAATAGTTTAAGTTAATTTTATGAGATGTTTTGTTTGTACCTAATTTTGTAAAAACATTGTTTCCATTTCTATGGTGATAAAAATGGATATTCTTGTTTATTTTGCAAAGGTGTTTGCAACATTTACATGAATGAATGTTTGATTGGTACTGGTAAACTTGAAAACGATCTCTATAACTTAAAATTAAAAGATATTCCACTAAATGTCCATTCAAAGGCATAGACCATATGAGATATGGATGGGTAAGCCTCCTAAGTATTCTTATCTTAGAATATGGGGTGCCCTGCTTATGAAGCAGGTAGTGGGAGATAAATTGGATAGTCGATCCATTTTATGCTAATTTGTGGGATATCCAATGAATTCGATTGGATACTACTTCTATCATCCCCAAGAAACAAAAGTGTTTGTTTCTAGGAATGCGACCCTTTTGAAAGGGAATTTCTATTGGATAGAAATAGGGAGATGATAGAACTCGAAGAGGTTCGAGAGACACCCACAATTGAAGAACCCACACCCGAAGAGCCAAGAGAGGAGATACAAGCTCCTAGAAGATACGAGAAAGTCTCGAGACCACCTATGAGGTATGGTCAGCTTCTTGAAGAGGGCCATGATCAGCCTAACCATGGATGTGATCCAAGGACCTTCAAGGAAGCGTTATCTGATGCCGATTCATCCAAATGGCTTGAAGCGATGGAATCTGAGATGAATTCCATGCATCCGAACCAAGTGTGGGATCTTATAGATCCACCTGAGGGAAAGGTTCCCATAGGGACTTGGGACGGATGGGAAGGTATTGACCTTCAAGGTGCGATTGGTGGAAAAAGGATATACTCAAAGACAAGGAGTTGACTTTGAGGAAACCTTTTTCCCCAGTCGCAATGTTCAAGTCCATAAGGATTTTGCTAGCCATAGCTGCATGGTATGACTATGAGATATGGCAGATGGATGTCAAGACAGACTTTCTTAATGGGGATTTTAAGAAAGTTATTTACATGTCTTAACCTGAAGGGTTAACATCTATCGGAAGTGAGCATATGGTATGCAAACTTCAGAGATCTATTTATGATCTAAAGCAGGCATCTAGGAGTTGGAACCTCAGATTCGACAGTACAATCAAATAGTTTGATTTACTAAGAGTCCTGAGGAACCCTATGTGTATAAGAAGGTCAGTGGGAGTGTTGTGACATTCCTGGTGTTATATGTTGATGACATTCAACTCATTGGGAATGATGTAGGAATGTTGCAATCAACTAAGATATGGTTAGCGAGTAAGTTCTCGATGCAGGACTTGGGTGAAGCATCTTATGTATTGGGAATACAAATCTATAGAGATAGATCAAAAAGATTGCTTGGTCTCACCCAGTCCACATACATTGATACCATCCTGAAGCGGTTCTGGATGGATGAGTCCAAGAGAGGACATCTACCAATGTGTCATGGCGTGTCCCTATCCAAGTCCATGTCTCCCAAGACTGATGAAGAGATAGTGGCGATGACACGCATTCCATATGAATCTGCAATTGGTAGCATCATGTATGGGATGATATCTACACGTCCTGACGTGGCCTTCGCACTAAGTGTAGTGAGTAGATATCAATCGAACCCTGGTCTTCCACACTGGAAAGCTGTGAAAGACATCCTCAAGTAGTTGAGAAGGACCAATAAATTGTTCTTGGTCTATGGGGTGGAGAACTAAAATTGGAAGGCTATACCGACTCTAGCTTCCAAAGCGATATCGATGACTCGAAGTCAACCTCTGGTTTTGTATTCATGCTCTATGGTGCTGCTGTCTCTTGGAAGAGTTCCAAGCGAGACAATACTACGGATTCCAGCACAGAGGCCGAATACATTGCTGAATCAGATGCAGCAAGGGAGGCTGTTTGGATAAGGAATTTCGTCCAAGAGTTGGGCGTCATTCCTAATGGAGTTGCTCCTGTCCCGGTGTTGTGTGACGACACGGGAGCTATAGCTCAAGCAAAGGAGCCTAGGTCTCATCAGAAATCCAAACTAGTATTGAGAAAGTACCACATCCTCGGAGAGATTGTGGAAAGAGGAGAAGTGTCTTTTGACAAAGTCGGCTCTGCCGATAATGTTGTTGATCCACTAACTACGCCCTTACCTGGACCATTATTCGACAAGCATCGCGAATCAATGGGTTTAAAGCATATGGGTAGTTGGCTCTAGTGCAAGTGGGAGATTGTTAGAGTAGGTGCCTGTCGAGCCAAGTGTTGGCCGAGTGTTCACAATGAAACTCAATGTATAAGCAATCTTTATTTTAATAATGTTTGAGATTATTATTATGGCACATCTTTATCTGTATACCCATGCTAGTTGCATAGATAAAGCCCTTGAATATACAAATAGTAGAAAGAATATGAGATGCTCATATGATGAGTATCATGAAACTCATATTTGTAATACTGTATAATCTAAACGGTTCCTAGTCGATTCAGCCGCCACTAAGAAGGATATAGGCCTCTAGAGTTCGAGACTAGTATCTGCGATGTGAGTACCATGTTTCATTGGTAGGGGACATTGTGATGTCCGAACATGCAGATAGGTGCTCCTTGTAGAGTGCACTGAACAACCCTCCATAAAAGGACTTTCCAAGTGGTTCTCACTTATCGAGTGGAAATGTCCTAGTTTATGGTTGTACAGAATTAGTCCTTATGATCCGGGACAACATTGAGACTCTATGTGCTAGAATTACACTTTGACTTGTTTACCGACTCTTATGGGGTCATCAGGTTGCAAGGTTGGGTGTTCTGTCGAAACACATAGGAGTCGATGCATTGTAGTCGGGGATTCCCCGCTTACCTTCAGGTATGGATATCCTATGTGTTATCATGTGTATGTAGATCGAAATCTCTGGCCAGAGTATGGTGGTAATTACGAAAGGGTTTCATAGATTACACCATCGATGCAACTACGACATGACACATAGTATCGATGCATTGACAACTCTCGATAAACCAATGGTTGTCGAATCGATCGGGATATATGAGTTGAAGGGACCGTACTGTACGCTAACCATAATTGAATGGTTTTTGCAGGCACTATCATGTGATACCTAGAGAATCACGTAAGCGATGCTGCTAGGCGTTTAACGTGATTGGTTGGGTACTATCAGACTTGAGTTCTGACGTTCTTATTATCAAGGTGTTGATAAATAAGAATGGAGCAATTGGGGTATGCTCATATAAGGACATGTTTAGTCCGAATCACATAGAGATGTGAACCCACGGCTAGTTGTATCAATGAACCATTGAGGGCCACACAAGTACTAGCTTTCTAGATCCCGTTGAGAAGTAAAAATAGTTCAATGTGTTGAACGGCTTATAAAGGAGTTTATAAGCGTGAGGAAAATTAGAAGTATGACTTCTATAAAGGATAAATTAGTTCAATGTGTTGAACGACTTATAAATGAGTTTATAAGTGTAAAGAAAAATAGAAGTATGACTTCTATGAGAGAAATGTAAATTTTAATTTAAGGAAGTGTTCCGAAATTAAAATTGGCCAAGTGAATAATGTAATTGAAAATTGTGATTTTCAAAAACATTATTATGGACTAAATTAAATTAATTCAAGTGTTGAATTAATTAAACACTAGTGGGCCTAGTAGAGTCCAAATAATTAAATTAATTCAAGTGTTGAATTAATTAAATTATATTGAGTCTTTAAGAGCTCAATTAAAATAATTATTTAACTAGTGGGACTTGGGTAAATTCAAGTAATGTTTAATTAGTCTCAAATATGTTTGAGATAATTAAAATTTAGTCCAAGGTTTTAATTTGATTAAAAACCATATAATATGCATGCATGGGAGGTGAAAGGTTGGGAGACTACTTTTTGTGTTTTCAAGGCATGGCATGCAACTTTTTGGAACAACTTTTCCCACAACCAAAAAAATGTCTCTCCTTCTCTCCTAGCATGAATAGTGGCCGAGTTACTATTCACATTTTTCTCCAAGTTTTTCTCTCAATTTTCTTCTTCAGTTGTTGAGGAAAGAAATAACTTCTCTTTGAATAATCTTCTTATTTTTCTAGTGCAAAATAAGAAGGGTTCTAGCTAGTTAGTGGTGGGCTTGATTGGAAGTAAGCAGTCCAAAAGAAAGGTGAAGCTTGTAGATTGTCTACCTTCAAGAGCTAAGGTGTTTATGTGGGGACCCGGGCTCTAATACTTTTCTTTGGGATTAAAACGGATCATTAATATAAAAAGTGGGTCAAATTTTTGCTTTTAACATTAATTCTAATGTTATATAACTCAAGCATACACCATAGATATTAACAACATAATCTATAACAAAAGATACAAATATGTCTGGTTCCAAACCATATTCGACAACTAGTAATTAAATACAGTACATGCCAAAAGTACAACTACTAGTTCTTCTGCTATGCCCGAGATCACCACGCTATGTCCATCTCTTATCCTCTGCGTGACCCAGATCCTGCCCCACCTGTTGTTATGCACACATACAGACATAACAACAGCCGGAAAACCGGTGAGAACAAATCCCAGTATAAACATGTATACATGCATATAATCAATTAAACATGAAACATGCTATCATGAATGACATCATATGCACATGCAATGCAATGCGAATCAAACCATGTCTGGACTCGACTCGACTCGACTAGAACTCTAGGGATCCCGGTGTGAATAAGACGTCACTACCTACCCTCCAATCGGGGTAATGAACGTCTCATTCCTAGACTTCGGTCTGAGCTGTATCAACGGCGGCAATAAGAGTAATACCTACTCCTATGCTGAGATACACCGAAACGTCTAGCTATTTGACAATGCCTGTCAAAGACTCTCCTATCTTAGATGCAATGAATATCAATATGTAAACAAAGTATAATCATATTCATATCTGAATATCACACTGATCATACATGCTTGAATACAATTCTGAAATCAAAGCATAAACATGTTAAAAGAGTGAATATAATGCTATACACAAGTCATAAACATGTTACAATATATCTAATAATACTAGTATGTGATTTTGGTTGGGAAACTCAAATAATATCTTATTTGAGTTACATCTGCCCAAACAAAACATGACTTATACCTTTCTTTGCTAAACCTTTAACGATGTCGAGGTCTCGATGTCGAAATGAGGTAAGATGAATCTGAAATGGAATGTTTATACACAATTTATCAACTACTAATCCAAATCAACACCTATACTAACAATTCACTACTTGATCTCAGTATCATTTCAACTGCACAATCTCTATAATAAACAATTACATCAATTTCCCCAATTCATAACTGATAATGATATAAATCTAGTATCAAACCCCAGTCAATTCAACTCTAGAATTCATAACAATTCTATACGGTGTCCGTTCTTAAATCCGGTTGTAATTATATGATGTCTAATATGTCCGAAACAACATATATGAATCATATCTGATTCCTACAACATCATAATTTCAAGACATGCCAAAACATAGTAAAACTTACGTCCACGCGTAGCCTACAACGATAGGAACACAGTACCGAAGTCGGATTTCAAATCAGATGGACGGATTGTAAAATACCAGCGCAAGAATCTCCAAAAGCCTCTCGGAGCTTTTCTATTCTGATTCTTATCAGATTTTTGAGGAAAAATCGGTATATATATGGCCCCTTGCATGCAAAGCTACGTGGCTCATTCTTGCCAATTCTGGTTTGGCGCTCGGGCGGTCGAAACTTACCGCCTGGGCGCGAGCTCGGCGCTCGGGCGGTAAGATTCTACCGCCCGGGCGCGGAAGGTTCTGTCCGAAATGCTAGACTCTGGCGCTCGGGCGGTCATAAATTACCGCCCGGGCGCCACACCTTCTGCCCGAACGTGATGCCATGGAACATTGGCGCTCGGGCGGTCACTCTCTACCGCTCGGGCGCCACTAGTTCTGCCCGCAATTGGTGAAATGTATATTCTTTATCCAATCTGGTCTCGTAGTGGCCCGTTTACAGTTATATCTATTTAATTCACTAATCTCATAGCAAATTACGATAATCAAATTCTCGGGCATTACATTTCTCCCCCTCTTAGATAAGAGTTCGTCCTCGAACTCATACAGAGTTCGTCCTCGAACTCATACATCATTCTATCATTGTAAGCATCAAAGTAATGACATCAAAGCTAGATTAATACTTACATCATTAGAATATTTCGGGGTATTTTTGTCGCCTATTTGCTTCTGTCTCCCATGTCGCTTCTTCGATGCCATGACGACTCCACTGAACTTTCACAAGTGGAATATTCTTCGTTCTGAGCATCTTTTCTTTCCGATCAAGGATCTGTATCGGTTGTTCCACGTAGCTCAAAGTCTGATCAAGATCCGCTTCGTTAGGTTGAATGACATGAGAAATGTCTGGCATATATCTTCGTAGCATCGATACATGAAACACGTCATGTATCCCGGATAGAGAAGGAGGAAGTGCCAGTCGATAAGCTCGATCGCCAATCTTCTCAAGAATCTCGTAAGGACCAATGTATCGAGGAGATAGTTTCCCGCGTTTGCCAAATCGAACAACGCCTCTGAATGGAGAAATCTTTAAGAATACTCTATCTCCGGCCTCGAATACTAACGGTCTACGTCAGATATTGGCATACTTTGCTTGTCGATCTTGTGCTGTCTTCATCCTCTTCTGAATAAGTTTCACCTTCTCTGTCATGTCACGAATCATATCTGGCCCAAGTTCTGGTACCTCTGAGACGTCATCCCAGTATAGCGGAGATCTGCACTTCTTGCCATGCAAAGCTTCAAACGGTGCCATCTCGATACTCGTTTGATAGCTATTATTGTAAGAGAATTCGCAAAGAGATAGAGAATCTTGCCAACTAGTGCCAAAATCTAGCACAACGGCTCTCAACATATCCTCTAATGTCTGGATAGTCCGTCCTGACTGTCCGTCTGTCTGAGGATGATAAGCAGTACTCAGGTGTAATGTCGTACCTAAGGCCTGCTGTAAACTGTGCCAAAAGTGTGAAGTGAATCGTGGATCACGATCTGATACGATAGACTTCGGCACTCCATGCAATCTGACTACCTCTCGAACATATATCTCCGCCATCTGATCGTGTCTGTAAGTCATTCGGTACGGGATGAAACAAGATGATTTGGTCAATCTGTCGATAACGACCCAAATTGCATCACAGCCTCGGGAAGATCGGGGTAACTTCGTCACAAAATCCATGGAAATGTGATCCCATTTCCATTCCGGAATAGACAAACTCTGAAGTAACCCTCCGGGCTTCTTCCTCTCAGCCTTCACCTGTTGGCAGTTCAAGCATTTAGACACATACTCTGCGATGTCTGACTTCATCTGCTTCCACCAGAACTGGGTTTTCAGATCATTGTACATCTTCCTGCCACCAGGATGGATGCTAAACCGACTACAGTGTGCTTCGGACATAATCTGATGCTTCAAATCTGAAACATCTGGCACAACAAGACGGTTATTGACGTAAAAGATATGCTCACGCACCTGATATTCTGACAGATGCCCTGATCTGACCATTAGAATCAATCTCTGCACATTCTGATCGGTTCGTTGTGCTTCCTTGATCCTTATAATCAAATTTGGCTCAACTTGGATCGTAAAAAGTCGTAGTGGCTTACTATCTGTATCAAATTCTAATCCAGATGTACAGCAATTTTCAACTAACTTGTTAACACCTATCGTCGATAAGGACAAAGAACATACCTTACGACTCAAGGCATCTGCTGCTGCATTTGACTTCCCGTGATAATATTTGATTTCACAGTCAAAGTCTTTCAAAAGATCTAGCCATCTACGCTGCCTCATATTCAGTTCTGATTGAGAAAATAGGTACTTTAAGCTCTTGTGATCGGAAAATATCTCAAATTTCTCGCCGTAGAGATAATGACGCCAAATCTTTAATGCAAATACGATAGCCGCCAATTCCAGATCATGAATGGGGTATCGAACTTCATGTGGCTTCAATTGTCTCGAGGCGTATGCGATCACATGGCCTCGCTGCATAAGAACACATCCCAAACCTCTATGAGAAGCATCACAATATACCACGAAATCACCCGTACCTGAAGGTATCGTCAGTACTGGAGCACTGGTCAGCCTTTTCTTCAACTCTAGAAAGCTAGACTCGCACTCCTCTGACCAAACAAATGGTGCATTCTTTTGCGTCAATTGAGTTATTGGCTTTGCAATACTGGAGAAATCTTTAATAAATCTTCTGTAGTATCCGGCTAAGCCCATGAAACTGCGTATTTCTGGTACAGAAGTCGGTCTCGACCAACTGATCACCGCTTCCACTTTACTCGGATCAACAGAAATACCATCTCCAGATATGATATGCCCCAAGAATACAACTCGATTCAACCAAAACTCACACTTGGACAATTTAGCATACAGTCGCTCGTTTCTCAACGTCTGCAAAACAATTCTGAGATGCTCTGCATGCTCATTTCTGTTCTTTGAATACACCAAAATATCATCAATGAAGACAATCACAAATTCATCCAAATATCTCTGAAACACTTGGTTCATCAAGCCCATAAATACCGCAGGAGCATTTGTTAAACCAAAAAGCATAACAATAAATTCGTAATGCCCATACCTGGTTCGAATGTTGTCTTCGGTATATCTACATCTCGAACTCGAAGCTGATGATATCCGGATCGCAAGTCAATCTTAGAATACACAGAGGATCCCTGCAACTGATCCAATAGGTCATCGATCCTAGGCAAAGGATATTTGTTCTTGATCGTTGCCTTATTCAACTGCCGGTAATCGATACACAACCGCATCGATCCATCTTTCTTTCGCACAAATAGCACCGGAGCATCCCAAGGAGATACACTAGGTCGGATATATCCCTTGGCTATAAGATCTTCCAACTGTGCCTTTAGTTCTTTCAACTCTATCGGCGCCATCCTATAAGGAGCTCTCGAAATAGGAACGGTACCTGGTGTAAGATCAATACTAAAGTCTACCTCACGAACCGGAGGTAATCTTGGGATCTCATATGGAAAAATATCAGCAAATTCCCGCACTACTGGTATATCTGCCAACGCCGGGCTCGACTTTTGCATATCTACAGCATAAATAAAGAAACCATCTGCTCCTTTCTGTAACAATCTGTTCATAGTAAGAGCCGAAATCAAGGGAATCCGAGATCTGGAACCCTTCCCGTAGAATTTCCACTCGTCTGTCATTTCGGGTCTGAATCTGACAATCTTGTGGAAACAATCCACGGTAGCTCTGTACTTTGTTAGCATGTCGATACCGACTATACAATCAAAATCAGCCAGACCCAACACTATACAATCTAGGTCAATTTCATGCCCCTCAAACTGTAGAATGCAATGTTTAACCGTGGTCACCGCTATCAAACCACTTCCCAACGGAGAAGTAATAGACACGACATCTAACAAAGACTCAACAGGCAGAGAATGCAATAATGCAAATCGTTCTGATATGAATGTATGCGATGCACCCGTATCTATCAATATATAAGCAGGATAACCGCAAAGGGAACAGTTACCTGCAATGACATCATCTGGGGCATCCTGTGCTTGCTCTTCAGTTAAGGCAAACACCTGAGCCTGTTGTCTCTGAGGCTGACTCCCTGGCTGGCCACCTCTAGCTCAAGGCTGGGTCTGTGCTGGTGGCGGCTGAAATGAGTGAACAGATGAAGCTTGCCTCTCAGGCTGAGTCACGGAGGCAGACGATCTTGCAGCCTGGAATCTCGATGCACCACTTCTCTGAGGACAGACCTTGGCATAATGCCCTTGTTGCTTGCATATGTTACATCTGCCCACTACACCCTGACACTGTTCTGTGGCATGCTTACCTCCACACGTACTGCAATATCCACTCATCGCCTCTAAACCCTGGCCAAGACCTCTCTGTCTTGACCCGCTGGAGCTCGAAGAACTGCTCCCTGCCCTATTAAACTGTTTGCCCTTCGCTTTCAACTGCTCTTTGCGTCCACTACTGCTACCACCACTTTCGAGTCGAGGAGGATGTTGTGCTGGAGGTAGTGGCGGTCTCGGACTCGGAGCCACATACGGAACACTCCGTTGCCTAAGCAATCCTGCTTCTGCTCCTTTGGCACGATTCAATGCTTCAACGAAATTATTGGGTCTCCCAGTATTGACCAATGTAAAGACATCAGGATTTAAGCCGTTTATAAACTGATCTGCCATGGCCTCATCATTGCCTGAAACGTGAGGTGCAAAGCGAAGCAAAGAAGAAAATTTAGCAACGTACTCTTCAATGTTCAATTGCCCTTGCCTCAGGTTTGCGAATTCAGCGCCTTTATCTTTACGGTAGGATACAGGGAAGAATCGCTGATAGAACTCCATCTTGAATGCTTTCCATGTAACCTCGGTGCCACGCTGTTCTAGTGCTCTCCTTATATTCACCCACCAATACTTAGCCACATCTTGCAGTTGATGGCCAACGAGTTTCACTCGTTTCTCGTCACTATATTCCAGAGACTCGAATAACATTTCGATATCCTCCAACCAGCTTTCACATTCAATTGCATTTTCTGTACCCTTTAAAGTCGGGGGTCGGAATGACTGGAATCGTTTTAACAGAGTCTCCATGGGCGTAGCAGTGATGTCCATCGTATCTCCGGATGTGCTACCCTGCTCTGGCGCTGGTGGTCGTAAAGGAACAGCTGCTCTTCTAGGAGGCATGTATCTAATAATCCAACTGATTAGAATACAAGATATACAACTGTCTCAGCCCTCCTCTAGTCAGTTACCTCTGATCTAGAATCGGTTCTGATTCAGTCTTTACTAACACATGCTGTAATACAAGTCAGATAATCATACAACATGCAATAATGAAAGCACTAAATCATGCTAGCACATCATAAAGCAAGGAAGAAGACTCGATCTACCCCGCTCATTCTATTCTATCTCAATCTATAGAACCAATGGCTCTGATACCACCTGTTGTGGGGACCCGGGCTCTAATACTTTTCTTTGGGATTAAAACGGATCATTAATATATAAAGTGGGTCAAATTTTTGCTTTTAACATTAATTCTAATGTTATATAACTCAAGCATACACCATAGATATTAACAACATAATCTATAACAAAAGATACAAATATGTCTGGTTCCAAACCATATTCGACAACTAGTAATTAAATACAGTACATGCCAAAAGTACAACTACTAGTTCTTCTGCTATGCCCGAGATCACCACGCTATGTCCATCTCTTATCCTCTGCGTGACCCAGATCCTGCCCCACCTGTTGTTATGCACACATACAGACATAACAACAGCCGGAAAACCGGTGAGAACAAATCCCAGTATAAACATGTATACATGCATATAATCAATTAAACATGAAACATGCTATCATGAATGACATCATATGCACATGCAATGCAATGCGAATCAAACCATGTCTGGACTCGACTCGACTCGACTAGAACTCTAGGGATCCCGGTGTGAATAAGACGTCACTACCTACCCTCCAATCGGGGTAATGAACGTCTCATTCCTAGACTTCGGTCTGAGCTGTATCAACGGCAGCAATAAGAGTAATACCTACTCCTATGCTGAGATACACCGAAACGTCTAGCTATTTGACAATGCCTGTCAAAGACTCTCCTATCTTAGATGCAATGAATATCAATATGTAAACAAAGTATAATCATATTCATATCTGAATATCACACTGATCATACATGCTTGAATACAATTCTGAAATCAAAGCATAAACATGTTAAAAGAGTGAATATAATGCTATACACAAGTCATAAACATGTTACAATATATCTAATAATACTAGTATGTGATTTTGGTTGGGAAACTCAAATAATATCTTATTTGAGTTACATCTCCCCAAACAAAACATGACTTATACCTTTCTTTGCTAAACCTTTAACGATGTCGAGGTCTCGATGTCGAAATGAGGTAAGATGAATCTGAAATGGAATGTTGATACACAATTTATCAACTACTAATCCAAATCAACACCTATACTAACAATTCACTACTTGATCTCTGTATCATTTCAACTGCACAATCTCTATAATAAACAATTACATCAATTTCCCCAATTCATAACTGATAATGATATAAATCTAGTATCAAACCCCAGTCAATTCAACTCTAGAATTCATAACAATTCTATACGGTGTCCGTTCTTAAATCCGGTTGTAATTATACGATGTCTAATATGTCCGAAACAACATATATGATTCATATCTGATTCCTACAACATCATAATTTCAAGACATGCCAAAACATAGTAAAACTTACGTCCACGCGTAGCCTACAACGATAGGAACACAGTACCGAAGTCGGATTTCAAATCAGACGGACGGATTGTAAACTACCAGCGCAAGAATCTCCAAAAGCCTCTCGGAGCTTTTCTATTCTGATTCTTATCAGATTTTTGAGGAAAAATCGGTATATATATGGCCCCTTGCATGCAAAGCTACGTGGCTCATTCTTGCCAATTCTGGTTTGGCGCTCGGGCGGTCGAAACTTACCGCCCGGGCGCGAGCTCGGCGCTCGGGCGGTAAGATTCTACCGCCCGGGCGCGGAAGGTTCTGTCCGAAATGCTAGACTCTGGCGCTCGGGCGGTCAGAAATTACCGCCCGGGCGCCACACCTTCTGCCCGAACGTGATGCCATGGAACATTGGCGCTCGGGCGGTCACTCTCTACCGCTCGGGCGCCACTAGTTCTGCCCGCAATTGGTGAAATGTATATTCTTTATCCAATCTGGTCTCGTAGTGGCCCGTTTACAGTTATATCTATTTAATTCACTAATCTCATAGCAAATTACGATAATCAAATCCTCGGGCATTACAGTTTACACCTTAGTTGGAGCCACAATCAATCTTTGAGATTGATAGGTAATTTTCTCAACACCCTATGCTTGAAAGTTGAGATTTTTGTATATGCTACACTAGTACACATGGTGGCCGAAAATTTCCTTGCAAGAAAATGTGATTTTCGAAAATTTTGTAGCTTCCGTTGTGTTTTTTTGGTCACCTTATTCGATCCCTTTCAGTCGGTACATTATAAGCTAAAATGTTGGACAGAACATCTGGCGCCCGAGCGGTAGAAAAGAACCGCCCGAGCGCCAATGCACCATAATTATAGAATTTGGGCAGAACGTATGGCGCCCGAGCGGTAGAATGTTACCGCCCGAGCGCCATTGGATAACAAGTTAAGCTCGGACAGAAGGTCCCGCGCCCGAGCGGTGATTTATTAACGCTCGAGCGCCGCTGAATTTTTGTGGAAATCAGCCCCGTTTCAATTCCATGCAAAGGGATATATATATACGGATATAACTTTGCAATTCTTCAGAATTTAATTGCAAGACACGAGAAAAGCTCTTGGGAAACTACGAGAAATCCTTACGCCTTCATATTTCAATCCGTCCGCTAGATTTTGAATCCGAAAGCAGTATCCTGCTCCTTTCGCTACGAGCTACACAAGGACGTAAGTTTTGTTACGTTTTGAGATGTTTTGAAAATATGATGTTGCTAGAATTGCATGTGATTCAGATATGATGTTTCTGCTACCGTAGATATTATAGAATTGAAGTCAGATTAAAGAACAGATTGTTTCTGTAATTGTTATGATTTTCGAAAGATATTGACAGAGATTCGATATCAGATTTGTGTTATCGTTAAGATTATGAGTTATGTCAGTATTGATTATGAGTTCTGGTATTATATATGTGATGTTCAGATTGACGAGGTTATTCAGATTGTATTGTTATGCCGTCGAAACATCAGCTGATTTAGATTAATCAGATATGATATTGATTGAGATTCATTGTTATATTGTTGACTTGGATCAGATTGTATACCCAGTTGAGTATTGATCAGAACAGATTCTGAACTGAGATATATACTGATATTGTATTTAAGTGATTTGTCATTATCAGATTGATATGGACATATTTGACTTCGAGACTTCGTCTTCGTCAGACCGGGACGACAAAGGTATAATTCATGTGATATCTGGGAAGATATAACTCAAACCAGATCTCATTTGAGTTTCCCAATAAAATCACATACATGATTATTGTTTATCTTCTGATATGATTATGATTTGTTTATAGACTTTATATTCAAATCTTTTGGAAATGAGCATGCTTTGTTTACAGATTGTTATACATTGCATTTGAGATAGGAAAGTTTGACAGAAATTCAGACTTCTAGACGTTCGGTGTATCGTTACATAGGAGCAGACACCCTCCTATTGTAGATTACTCGATACAGCTCAGACCGAAGTCTAGGAATAAGACGTACAGTCACCCCGATTGGGAGGGTAGGTGACAGCCATTGATGTCTTATTCACACCGGGATCCCTAGAGTTATAGTTGAGTCGAGTCTAGACATGATTTGACTAGAACTGCATGTGTTTATGGATATGGTTTCATAGACTATGAAACCCATGTGTATTGCTTTCAGTTATGACAGCATGTTTATATGATTTGATTTAAATTGCATGTTTATCTGAATGGAGTTGCATGCTTATTTTGATTTGATTTCATAGATTATGAAATCTATTACTTTTGAATATGATCATGATAGCATGTTTTAATATTTAGATTGTTTCTATACATGCCTACCATGTTTTATACTGGGATTTATTCTCACCGGAGTTATCCGGTTGTTGTCTTGTTTTGTATGTGTGCATGACAACAGGTGGGGCATGATCGGGGTCGAGAAGATGACGAGAGAAGACGAGTTTAGCGTGGTGATTCCGGACTTACTGTAGATTTGGTTTATTACTTGAACTTAGTAACCGAACCTTAGACTTAGATTGTACAGTATAGTACTTTTATACTGAAATGTATTTTATACTGAGATGTATATTATTTAGATTCCATTACCTTCCGCATCTACATTTTAAAAAGAAAAATTTTTAGACCCTGTTTTATCTTAATTGATAATTAAATCCCAAAAGAAGATTAAGAAAAAGATCAGCGTCCGGATCCCCACACCTTCCAAGTGATATCAATGCCTCGATGCTCCAAGGCTCTCTTCGTAGTCAACCACCAGCTCTTTGCAACGTCTTGCAATTGGTGCCCTATCAACTTCACACGTCTCTCATCAGTATAGGCCAACGACTCGAAAAGCATCTCTATATCATCGAGCCAACTCTCACATTCAACTGCATTCTCGGTGCCTTTCAACGTCGGAGGATGGATGTGGGGACCCGGACGCTGATCTATCTTATTAATCATCTTTTGGATTTAATTATCAGTTAAGATAAAACAGGGTCTAAAAATTTTTCTTTTTAAGATGTAACTGCGGAAGGTAATGGAATCTAAACAATATATACATTTCTGTATAACAACTACAGTTCAGTAGAAAAGTACAATACTGTACAACCTAATTCTAAGGTTCAATTACTAAATTCAAGTAATAAACCAAATCTGCTACAAGTCCGGAATCACCACGCTAACTCGTCTTCTCTCCTCGTCATCTCGACCCTGATCCAGCCCCACCTGTTGTCATGCACACATACAAAACAAGACAACAGCCGGATAACTCCGGTGAGAATAAATCCCAGTATAAAACATGGTAAGCATGTATAGAAACAATCTAATTTATAAAACATGCTATCATGTATAGAAACAATCTATTTCATAGTCTATGAAATTAATCAAATAAGCATGCAACTCAATTCAGATAAACATGCATATAAACAATCTCAATCATAAAACATGCTAACCCAACTGAAAGCAGTAATGATGGGTTCCATGATCTAGGAGCCACATTCATATAAGCATGCAGTTCTAATCAAATCATGTCTAGACTTGACTCGATCTATAACTCTAGGGATCCCGTTGCGAATAAGACGGCACTGTCTGTCACCTACCCTCCCAATCGAGGTGCTGTCCGTCTTATTCCTAGACTTCGGCCTGATCTGTATCCGCGTCTACAATAGGGGTGGTGATCTTCCCCTAAGCTGTGATATCGCCGAACATCTAGAAGTCTGCCTGATCTCCAGACTGTCCTATCTTAATGCATGAATACAAAATCTGTAAACAAGCATAATCATTCTAATGCAATGCCACCTGATCTGTAAACAAAGCATAGCAAGATTTGTATACAAATTCTATAAACAAATCCATAAACTATCATAATCATATCAAGATAAGCATAAACAATAATATAGTATGTGATTTATTGGGCAACTCAAGGATGATCTCGATTGAGTTGTTTCTTCCCGAGTATCACATGAATCATACCTTTGTCGTCCCGGTCTGACGAAGACGATGATCTGTATTCAACTCTGTCCATCTCGAATCTGAAATGACAATATCGAATACGCTGTATCAGTAATAACTCAATATTTCATCTGTTCTGATCAATACTCAATTCAGTATACAATCTGATCAATGTCTGAACAAGATACAATCTGAGTCATATCAATAATATCACAATCTAATCAAAATCATATCTGAATCTGATCAATCTAACTCAACTGATGTTTCGACGGCATAACAATACAATCTGAATAACCCCTTCAATCTGAATATCATAAATATAATACTGAACTCATAATCAGTGTCAATAAAATCATACTCTGAATACTAACACAATTCTGATATAGAATCTCAGTCCATATCTTTCAAAAATCATAACAATTACAGAAACAATCTGTTCTTTAATATATCTTCAATTCTACAATGTCTACGGTAGTAGAAACGCCATATCTGAATCATATGCAATTCTAGCAACATCATTTTCTCAAAACATCTCAAAACGTAACAAAACTTACGTCCTTATATAGCTCTTGTCGAGAGGAACACGCTGCTGCGTTCAGATTCGAATTCTGATACACGGATTCTTCGAAATCACAAATCTAAAAGGCGTAAGGATTTTTCTCTCAAATCCTCGACCTCCTCTTCTGAATATTTGAAGAAAACGTGTCATTCCACTTATATTTATACTGCATGCAAAACTAGAAACGTGGCATCATTTTTGGTTCTGCACGTCGCACCGCGGGTGCGGTCATACATGCACCGCGGGTGCGGTCCCGTCTCGTCGATTCTATCCAAATTTCCCGAAGCTTGACCGCGGGTGCGGTGTTATCTTTACCGCGGGTGCGGTGTCTGCACCGCGGGTGCGCTCTCGTTAATACCACGGGTGCGGTGTGGCCACGGGATTTGCACTCCATTTTCTGCACATGCACCGCGGGTGCAGTCATGCTAGCACCGCGGGTGCGGTTGTGCAACTTCCAAATACTAGTTTTCTAATCATGCAACACCTGGTTCTCAAATCTTTCTTCCCTCATTGCATGACATGCATTCTCCTATCTTCCAAATCTCTCGTTAATGAAGATTAATAATCTTGGTTTAACAATTCTATAATTCTCGGGCATTACATTTCTCCCCCTCTTAGATCTGAGTTCGTCCTCGAACTCCCAAGTACTTAATTCAGCTGTACGAGAAGGAATGTATACTAGAGTTCAACTCGAACTCAACTCTCTAATTCCAGTCTGGAATAAGAATTCATGAAGCATCCTATCATAATACTTCTTAACTAACTCTGACCGAATCAATCTTGCCATGCTGGGTATACAACATCTGTATAAACTAAGCTACAGCTCATCACATATCAGTACCATCTGTTGTTATCAAATCTGTTTATCTCAATCAAAGACATATACTATCTTCAGCTTCAAATACCAATCGTCATCATCCGACGTTGGTTTCTTAAGTCTGTCCATTCTGAACTATCTTTATCTTCCTTCTAATTTTCTTTAAAAGAAATCTATAGTATTCACAGTATACTGTCTTGTCTATAACTATGTCATTACCTATCTGATAAGCTGATAGTTATTGTCACGCAGTGATAATAAGTCATATCAATTAGTGCTAACATCCAGCACGAAAGCTGCATCAACATCTTCCAATATCTGGATAATAAATTCTGACGGTCTGTCAATCTGTAAAACAATCTAAAAGAGAGTTCATGATATATTCTGTCACGAATACAAACTCAAACAAAATCACAATCTGATATTATCTACTTCAATATTTTAATCCCTCTGATTATTTCTTTGACATCGATCTATGTCATCTAGTTCTGTTTGTACGAAATCTGGTACAAACTGATAGATATAGATTGAACAATCTGTCAATCTTAATCATATCATATCAAAATCTAAAGAAAATGGCTGTAATGTCATTAAGAAAACCATAGAAATGTACTCCCATTTCTATTCAGAAATATACATATTCTGTAACAAATCTTCTGATTTCTATCTTTCTGTTTTCTTCTGTTAGCAATTCAGACCTATCAGTACAATTTCTGCTAACATTTCTGTACAAATTCTGCCATCACGGATCTAATCTGTTTATATCACAACAATCTGTTATCCGAATGAAAACTGAATCCATCACTGTGCATGTCTGACACCATTTGTGATATCTGATTCGAACTATTCGGTATAAACAATCAGTAATAATATAAGATAAAGAAAAAAAAATACCTACCTGGTATTCGGTTCTGATTATAAATATCAGTTCTGTTATACAAGTCTGAAACATTCTGATATCACAAGGTAATCAATCTTATACAAACACAAATCACATATCGGTTGCTCTAATCGAAACTCTGTTCTGATTATCGAAATACAATTCTGAGCATTTTGATAACATTTCTGAACTGTTGCAACTCCCAACTGTTTACAATATTCTGTATCAAACATACATGCAACTACAGTAACATCAATCAGATTCGAGATAAAAACAGCCTATACAGATCTAGTGAGTTTAATAAAACTCATAAAATCACGATTGCTGGCAATACTGATAATTCTGACTACTGATCAATCTTCACAGTGCCCAAATCATCTGCCATATCTCATCTGCAAATAGAATATGCTTCCAAACAATATAAGATGTCTCAAATACTGATTTAGAGTAATCACAACACGCAAGCAGATACAACATAATCAGAGAATAAGAGAATAAGAAAATCTGTAAAACTCAGCAATTCTGACTTTCTGACATCTCTGCTAATTCTGATATATCTGTTACCTGTGTCGTTTACAGTCACTGATTTCTGTCTCAACTGTGCAAATGAATCGGTATCCAAACTGCAGATATCACATATTCTTAATACAATCTGTTTCAATTATGATTCTTATCTGAATAATTTCTATATACAATCATCACAGTTCTCAAAATATTCAATAAAATCTTCAGGTATTCGATTCGATCAATCAAATACTGCAATTATATCAAATCTTATAGAGACAATGAGTATAAAATCATCAGAACATCTCTGAAGATACTGACACATACCAAAGAGAACAACTAAATCAGATGTAACTCCTGGTTGGTACTCTTCTACTGATCTTTCAATGCATTCTGTAACATTCTGCACACTCAATATCATTTTGTTCTGAATTCTAAAACAACAATCAGTATCTGATCTGAATTCAATTCTGAAATCTATCTTTCTGATATAAAGCAAATCTAAAATCTTATCTAGGCAAACATCTGCCAACTCGTACATTTCTGGCAAATCTGCCAATGCTAGGCTCGATTTCAGTAGATCTACTGAATACATAAGGATACTATCTGTTCCTTTCTGTATTTATCGAGTCATAGGCAACACAGTTATCAAAGGAATTCTAAATCTAGAATCCTTATTGCAAAATCTCTACTCATTAGCTATCTCTAATCTTAATCTTACCATGTCTGGAACATATTCTACAATATTTCTGTACTTGTTCACCATCTCCATATCAGTAATGCGTTCAAAGCAGAAAACACAAGTACGTCATAATCAATCTCTATCTCATTCTTATCTTACTGTAGTATATATATATCATAAAAATCTTAGATATCATCATTTTCCTCAACCATTAAGGAAAATAATACTACAGTACAACAAACCCAATAGGTACAGCATATCTCCATGCTAATCAATCATAGATACTCATAAAAATGCATTAGTACATATCAATACATATGCAATATAATCATAAAAGAATAGTACCTATGACGTGTTCTAAGTCTGTTCTTCTGTCATTACCACCAATGACTCTGCTCCCTAACCTCTTCGGAAGCCTCTCTGGGGACAAACTTTAGCAAAATGCCCCAGCTGTTTACAGGTATTGCATCTACCCAGCACTCCTTTGCATTGCTCTGAGGAATGTCTTCCTCCACAATTCCCACAATAGACATCAGTATGGCTTGGACTGGAACCACTCGAGCTAGAGGAACCACTTCCCAACTTCTTAAATGGCTTCTTTTGAACTTTCAGCAAATCTTGCTTTCCACTCGTGCTGCCACGCTCAATTCGAAGAGGGGATTGCTGTGTCTGGGGTGACTTCACACACAACCTGGTCAATTGTCTAATCAGGCTCGCCTCCGCTCTCTTCGCTCTACTCAGAATGTCAGCAAAATGGTAAGGTCGTTGCAAATTCATGAATGCAACTACCTCTGAATTTAACCCTCTGATGAATTGATTCACTACAGCTTCATCATTCCCAGCTAAATGAGGAGCAAAATGCAGTAGAGTAGAGAATTTAGCAATATATTGGTCAATATTCAGTTGCCCTTGACTCAAATTCTCAAACTCTAATTTCTTGTTCTCTCGATACGAAGCTGAGAAAAATCTTCGATAGAATTCAGTTCTGAATATTTCCCACGAAATCACTGTACCTCTCTGTGCCCACATTCTTGTACTAGTAATCCACCAACTTCTGGCGGCTTCTCGTAACTGATAAGGCACCATTTTAACCCTATGTTCATCTGTACAATCAAGCAAATCAAACAAGATTTCTATATCATCAAACCAGTTCTGACATTCTTCAGATTTCTCGGTACCACTCAGAATCGGCGGCTGTAATAACTCAAACTCTTTCATCTTTTCTTCTAGCTGAGCTTCTGATACATCCATCTGTTCAGACGAAGTGCTACCCCTTTCTGGAAATCTCCGAGGCGGTATATCTGAATATCAAACAGATTAGTACCCAATCTATACAGTCTGTCTCAGCCCTCCTCTGATCATATACCTCTGATCCAGACTCGGTTCTGATTCAGGCTTAACCATTACATGCTGCAATCAACTCAGATAACAAACAACATGTAATAGGGAAAGCGATAAATCATGCTAGCACACATCATGCAAGTCAACATTAACATAATTCTCATGCTAGCAATCACATGCAAGGAAAGAAAATTCAATCTACCCCGCTCATTCTCTTCTATCTCAGTCTAAAGAATCTATCAACTCTGACTATCTCAATCTAAAGAATCTATCGCTCTGATACCACCTGTTGTGGGGACCCGGACGCTGATCTGTCTTATTAATCATCTTTGGGATTTAATTATCAGTTAAGATAAAACAGGGTCTAAAATTTTTTCTTTTTAAGATGTAACTGCGGAAGGTAATGGAATCTAAACAATATATACATTTCTGTATAACAACTACAGTTCAGTAGAAAAGTACAATACTGTACAACCTAATTCTAAGGTTCAATTACTAAATTCAAGTAATAAACCAAATCTGCTACAAGTCCGGAATCACCACGCTAACTCGTCTTCTCTCCTCGTCATCTCGACCCTGATCCAGCCCCACCTGTTGTCATGCACACATACAAAACAAGACAACAGCCGGATAACTCCGGTGAGAATAAATCCCAGTATAAAACATGGTAAGCATGTATAGAAACAATTTAATTTATAAAACATGCTATCATGTATAGAAACAATCTATTTCATAGTCTATGAAATTAATCAAATAAGCATGCAACTCAATTCAGATAAACATGCATATAAACAATCTCAATCATAAAACATGCTAACCCAACTGAAAGCAGTAATGATGGGTTCCATGATCTAGGAGCCACATTCATATAAGCATGCAGTTCTAATCAAATCATGTCTAGACTTGACTCGATCTATAACTCTAGGGATCCCGTTGCGAATAAGACGGCACTGTCTGTCACCTACCCTCCCAATCGAGGTGCTGTCCGTCTTATTCCTAGACTTCGGCCTGATCTGTATCCGCGTCTACAATAGGGGTGGTGATCTTCCCCTAAGCTGTGATATCGCCGAACATCTAGAAGTCTGCCTGATCTCCAGACTGTCCTATCTTAATGCATGAATACAAAATCTGTAAACAAGCATAATCATTCTAATGCAATGCCACCTGATCTGTAAACAAAGCATAGCAAGATTTGTATACAAATTCTATAAACAAATCCATAAACTATCATAATCATATCAAGATAAGCATAAACAATAATATAGTATGTGATTTATTGGGCAACTCAAGGATGATCTCGATTGAGTTGTTTCTTCCCGAGTATCACATGAATCATACCTTTGTCGTCCCGGTCTGACGAAGACGATGATCTATATTCAACTCTGTCCATCTCGAATCTGAAATGACAATATCGAATACGCTGTATCAGTAATAACTCAATATTTCATCTGTTCTGATCAATACTCAAATCAGTATACAATCGGATCAATGTCTGAACAAGATACAATCTGAGTCATATCAATAATATCACAATCTAATCAAAATCATATCTGAATCTGATCAATCTAACTCAACTGACGTTTCGACGGCATAACAATACAATCTGAATAACCCCGTCAATCTGAATATCATAAATATAATACTGAACTCATAATCAGTGTCAATAAAATCATACTCTGAATACTAACACAATTCTGATATAGAATCTCAGTCCATATCTTTCAAAAATCATAACAATTACAGAAACAATCTGTTCTTTAATATATCTTCAATTCTACAATGTCTACGGTAGTAGAAACGCCATATCTGAATCATATGCAATTCTAGCAACATCATTTTCTCAAAACATCTCAAAACGTAACAAAACTTACGTCCTTGTATAGCTCGTGTCGAGAGGAACACGCTGCTGCGTTCAGATTCGAATTCTGATACACGGATTCTTCGAAATCACAAATCTTAAAGGCGTAAGGATTTTTCTCTCAAATCCTCGACCTCCTCTTCTGAATATTTGAAGAAAACGTGTCATTCCACTTATATTTATACTGCATGCAAAACTAGAAACGTGGCATCATTTTTGGTTCTGCACGTCGCACCGCGGGTGCGGTCATACATGCACCGTGGGTGCGGTCCCGTCTCGTCGATTCTATCCAAATTTCCCGAAGCTTGACCGCGGGTGCGGTGTTATCTTTACCGCGGGTGCGGTGTCTGCACCGCGGGTGCGCTCTCGTTAATACCGCGGGTGCGGTGTGGCCACGGGATTTGCACTCCATTTTCTGCACATGCACCGCGGGTGCAGTCATGCTAGCACCGCGGGTGCGGTTGTGCAACTTCCAAATACTAGTTTTCTAATCATGCAACACCTGGTTCTCAAATCTTTCTTCCCTCATTGCATGATATGCATTCTCCTATCTTTCAAATCTCTCGTTAATGAAGATTAATAATCTTGGTTTAACAATTCTATAATTCTCGGGCATTACAATGGAAGGACTGAAACCTCTTCAACAAGGTCTCCATCGGTGTAGCAGTGACATCCATCTGTGTACCTGATGTGCTACCCTGCTCTGGCACCTGACCTGCTACCGGCTGTGGTACTCGTCGAGGAAGCATAAATCTGATTATCAAACTGATTAGTACACAAATTATACAATCTGTTTCAGCCCTCCTCTGATCATATACCTCTGATCGTGAATCGGTTCTGATTCAGGCTTGACATGCTGTAAATCAATTCAGATAATACAACAACATACAATAGGGAAAGCAATAAATCATGCTAGCATCCCAAAAGCAAGGAAAAAGACTCAATCTACCCCGCTCGTTCTAGTCTATCTCAGTCTACAGAACCTACGCTCTGATGCCACCTGTTGTGGGGACCCGGGCTCTAACTCAATTCCTTTAGGATTTATCGGATCTTTGCTCGAAAATGTGGGTCAAAATTTTGCATTTAACATTAATTCAAATGTATAATTAAAACATAATCTGTCTCTATAACAATTAAACAACATAAGGTACATACAAATCTGTTTAGTACAATCATACACTAGGGTTTAAGAGTTTCAATACAAATCTAATACCAACAACTAGTAATCTGCATTGCGCGAGATCTCCACACCATCAACAATCTCTCATCTTCCTCGTGACCCAGATCCTGCCCAACCTGTCGCCATGCACACATACAGACACGACAACAGCCAGATAACTCCGGTGAGAACAAATCCCAGTATAAAACATGTATGCATGCAATGTAATAATCATGTACGTACAAAAGCGTAGCATATATCAATTAACATGAAGTATAATCTAAGACATTTAAAGGAATACAAATCTGTATTCAACATCTAGTTCTTGACTCGATTCATTTCTAATCTAGGGATCCCGGTGTGAATAAGACGTCACTGATCTGTCACCTACCCTCCCAATCGGGGTAACTGTACGTCTTATTTCTAGACTTCGGTCAAATATGTATCGAGTAGCTACACGTAAAGATGATCTGCTCCTACGCGTCGATACACCGAACGTCTAGTTTGACAAATCTGTCAATGATTCCTATCTCAAAGGCTTGAATATAAATCTATAAACAAAGCATAATCATAATCAAATATAAATAACAATCTAGTATGTGATTTAGGGAAACTCGTATCAAATCTGAATCAAGTTCTGCAATCCCGTGACCACATGAATTATACCTTTCTTCGCACAATGTCTGTCGAGATCTTGAAGTCGGAATGTCGAGTCTGACAATAATAACTCTGAAAGGCAATGTAGACATACATTTTATCAATATACATCTCAAGCAACTCCTATACAAATCAATACTTGGTTTTGATACAATTCGATGGCATAACGGCGTAGTCTCGCGATACCGATAACTCAAACAATAATAATCTCTTATCAAAACCCAATGTAACATGCTCAATTCTTCCCATCCAATTCGATATACATGCTGGAATTTCGAAATAATAGCACACGACATCCGTAATTCGATCGGTAGCGAATATATCAAGTTCAACATATCAAGAACATAATATAAAGCTCAACTCTGAATTTCTTTCAACATGCATATTTTGAAACATGCTGCAAGGTAATAAAAAGTATACCCTTTTGAAGCTTATGATGCAAGGAACAAGAATTTATGCTTGAATCAAACTTTGGATGGTTAAATCTTGCACAATCTTGCCTTTAAACCTTGAAGAAGCTTGAAGATAGTGAAGGGATTCTCGATTCAGTCTGCTGGAGTGGAAAAATGAAGACTCAGCACACAATATATATATATATTCCCTGCCATGTGTCAACTAAAGAAACAAAGGTGGCATTTTCGCATGCAGCACCGCGGGTGCGGTCCTCTTACACCGCGGGTGCGCTTAGCTCTCGGCCTCCTCTTCATTTCCAGCAATTCGACGACCGCGAGTTCGCTGGGTTTTTCACCGCGGGTGCGGTGTCTCTTCGGCCTGCATCACTAAATTCTGAATACGGCACCGCGGGTGCGGTATGGCTTCGGCCAAACTTCATAATTCTGATATTCTTGACCGCGGGTGAACTCCTACTCTAGGCACGGGTGCGGTCTATTCAATTTCAAAATTCTGATTTTTATGTCATGCATTCTCATATCTTCACATCTAACATCAATGACAACTGATAATTCTCGAGCCTTACACTAGGACTATTGTTTCTGGTCGCGATATTAAATTCTTGAGTTACTTTTGGAAGATTTTATGGGCTAAACTTGGCACAAAATTGTTGTTTTCTACTACTTGTCATCCTCAAACGGATGGACAAACTGAAGTTGTCAATAGAACTTTGAGAACACTTTTGCGTGCTATTCCTAAAAAGAACTTGGATTGACATTTCTATGGACTTTATTTTGGGGTTGCCTAGGACTAAGAAGGGGAGGGATTCTATTTTTGTTGTTGTGGATAGATTCTCTAAGATGACACATTTTGTAGCTTGTCATAAAACCGATGATGCTTCAAACATGCCGGATTTGTTCTTTAGAGAAGTCGTTATGTGGCATGGCATGCCTATGACTATTGTTTCTGATCGCGATGTTACATTCTTTAGTTACTTTTGGAATACTTTATGGGCTAAGCTTGGCACAAAATTGTTGTTTTCTACTACTTGTCATCCTCAAACGGATGGACAAACTGAAGTCGTCAATAGAACTTTGGGAACAGTTTTGCCTGATATTCTTACAAAGAACTTGGATTGACATTTCTATGGACTTTATTTTGGGGTTGTCTAGGACTAAGAAGGGGAGGGATTCTATTTTTGTTGTTGTGGATAGATTCTCTAAGATGGCACATTTTATAGCTTGTCATAAAACCGATGATGCTTCAAACATTGTGGATTTTTTCTTTATAGAAGTCGTTAGGTTGCATGGCATGCCTAGGACTATTGTTTCTGGTCGCGATGTTAAATTCTTGAGTTACTTTTGGAAGACTTTATGGGCTAAACTTGGCACAAAATTGTTGTTTTCTACTACTTGTCATCCTCAAACGGATGGACAAACTGAAGTTGTCAACAGAACTATGGGAACACTTTTGCGTGCTATTCTTAAAAAGAACTTGGATTGACATTTGTATGGACTTTATTTTCGGGTTGCCTAGGACTAAGAAGGGGAGGGATTCTATTTTTGTTTTTGTGGATAGATTCTCTAAGATGGCACATTTTATAGCTTGTCATAAAACCGATGATGCCTCAAACATTGCGGATTTGTTCTTTAGAGAAGTCGCTAGGTTGCATGGCATGCCTAGAACTATTGTTTCTGGTCGCGATGTTAAATTCTTGAGTTACTTTCGGAAGAATTTATGGGCTAAACTTGGCACAAAATTGTTGTTTTCTACTACTTGTCATCCTCAAACGGATGGAAAAACTGAAGTTGTCAACAGAACTTTGGGAACACTTTTGCGTGCTTTTCTTAAAAAGAACTTGGATTGACATTAGTATGGACTTTATTTTAGGGTTGCCTAGGACAAAGAAGGGGAGGGATTCTATTTTTGTTGTTGTGGATAGATTCTCTAAGATGGCACATTTTATAACTTGTCATAAAACCGATGATGCTTCAAACATTACGGATTTGTTCTTTAGAGAAGTCGTTAGGTTGCAAGGCATGCCTAGGACTATTGTTTCTGGTCGCGATGTTAAATTATTGAGTTACTTTTGGAAGAATTTATGGGCTAAACTTGGCACAAAATTGTTGTTTTCTACTACTTGTCATCCTCAAACGGATGGACAAACTGAAGTTGTCAACAGAACTTCGGGAACACTTTTGCGTGCTATTCTTAAAAAGAACTTGGATTGACATTTGTATGGACTTTATTTTAGGGTTGCCTAGGACTAAGAAGGGGAGGGATTCTATTTTTGTTGTTGTGGATAGATTCTCTAAGATGGCACATTTTATAGCTTGTCATAAAATTGATGATGCCTCAAACATTGCGGATTTGTTCTTTAGAGAAGTCGCTAGGTTGCATGGCATGCCTAGAACTATTGTTTCTGGTCGCGATGTTAAATTCTTGAGTTACTTTCGGAAGAATTTATGGGCTAAACTTGGCACGATATTGTTGTTTTCTACTACTTGTCATACTCAAACGGATGGAAAAACTGAAGTTGTCAATAGAACTTTGGGAACACTTTTGCGTGCTATTCTTAAAAGGAACTTGGATTGACATTTCTATGGACTTTATTTTGGGGTTGCCTAGGACTAAGAAGGGGAGGGATTCTATTTTTGTTGTTGTGGATAGATTCTCTAAGATGGCACATTTTATAGCTTGTCATAAAACCGATGATGCCTCAAACATTGCGGATTTGTTCTTTAGAGAAGTCGCTAGGTTGCATGGCATGCCTAGAACTATTGTTTCTGGTCGCGATGTTAAATTCTTGAGTTACTTTCGGAAGAATTTATGGGCTAAACTTGGCACGATATTGTTGTTTTCTACTACTTGTCATCCTCAAACGGATGGAAAAACTGAAGTTGTCAATAGAACTTTGGGAACACTTTTGCGTGCTATTCTTAAAAAGAACTTGGATTGACCTTTCTGTGGACTTTATTTTGGGGTTGCCTTGGATTAAGAAGGGGAGGGATTCTATTTTTGTTGTTGTGGATAGATTCTCTAAGATGGCACATTTTATAACTTGTTATAAAACTGATGATGCTTCAAACATTGCGGATTTGTTCTTTAGAGTAGTCGTTAGGTTGCATGGCATGCCTAGGACTATTGTTTCTGGTCGCGATGTTAAATTCTTGAGTTACTTTTGGAAGAATTTATGGGCTAAACTTGGCATGAAATTGTTGTTTCTACTACTTGTCATCCTCAAACGGATGGACAAACTGAAGTTGTCAATAGAACTTTTGGAACACTTTTGCGTGCTATTCTTAAGAAGAACTTTGATTTACCTTTCTATAGACTTTATTTTGGGGTTGTCTAGGACTAAGAAGGGGAGGGATTCTATTTTTGTTGTTGTGGATAGATTCTCTAAGATGGCACATTTTATAGCTTGTCATAAAACCGATGATGCTTCAAACAATGCGGATTTGTTCTTTAGAGAAGTCGTTAGGTTGCATTGCATGCCTAGGACTATTGTTTCTGGTCGCGATGTTAAATTCTTGAGTTACTTTTGGAAGAATTTATGGGCTAAACTTGGCACGAAATTGTTGTTTTCTACTACTTGTCATTCTCAAACGGATGGACAAACTGAAGTTGTCAATAGAACTTTGGGAACACTTTTGCGTGCTATTCTTAAGAAGAACTTTGATTTACCTTTCTATGGACTTTATTTTAGGGTTGTCTAGGACTAAGAATGTGGGGACCCGGACGCTAATCAAGTTCTTAATCATCATTGGGACTAATTAATCAATTTATAAAACCGGGTCTAAAAATTTTTCTTTTTAAATTGCGGAACGTAGTGAAATAAAACATATATACATCTCAGTATATAAAATACAAATCCTGTATTACAAAGCATTTATTCAAACTAGAGTTTAACATCTAATATCAAGTGTTCAAACCCTATCTCAGATCAAAGTCCGAAGTCTCCACTCTAACTCGATCTCTCCTCATCTCCTCGACCCTGAACCTGTCCCACCTGTTGTCAAGTACACATAGAGACAAGACAACAGCCGGATAAACCGGTGAGAATAACTCCCAGTATAAATCAATGAAACATACAATCATATAACAAATATAAAGCATGTAATCAGGTATCAACAATATGTAACTATCTGAAACATAATCAATAACCCACTGTCAACAATACTCGTAGCTACAAAATTCAGACTAGACTCAATCCTAGTCTAGGGATCCCGGTTCCAGACGTCGGTCTGCATATATCGACTAACAGTAATAGAAAAGACTCCAGTTCTATCCACGCCGATATAGTATCGATTACCAGTAATAGAAAAGACTCCAGTTCTATCCACACCGATACAGTATCGATTAACAGTAATAGACGAAACCCTTATTCTATTCACATTGATATATTATCGATTACCAGTAATAGAGCAAGCCCTGATTCTATTCACATTGATATGATATCGATTACCAGTAATAGAACAAAGTCTGATTCTATCCACATCGATATAACATCGATTAACAGTAATAGAAGGAACGATGAATCTATCCACATCGATATAATACCAATCAACAGTAATAGAATAAGCTATGCATCTATCCACATCGATGTAATATCAACTAACAGTAATAGAAGAAGTTATCAGTCTACCCACATCGATAATCCATCATCTAATGACAGACTTTGGCACTACCGCCAATACACCATCTTATGACATCGTGCAATGTGCCCGTGGCGATCCCACCACTAACGGCACTTCTGTCATAAGATTACTCTTCTAATACCTGTAATCTATAACTCAAGAAAACAAGTATATCAATCAATCAATGCAAATATCAATGCAATAAAGTACAGTATGTGATTTAGGGAAACCCAAGTCTAAACCGACTCAAGTCCATCTCCCCATACCACATTGACTTATACCTTTGTCTTCATGATCTGACGAAGACGAAGACTCCATTTCACGTCTGTCCATGTCAATCTGAATTCACAATATCGAATAGACTGTGTCAATATACAGCTCAGTTCAAAGCCTGTTCTGATTAATATCGAATCAAGACACAATCCAATTTATATCGACAATATCACGATATAATCACAATCAATACTGAGTCTGATCAATATCAATTCATTGATGTTTCGACGGTATGACAATACAATTTCAGTAACCCCGTCAATCCCAACATCACATATATAATACCAGAGCTCATAATCCATATCGATACTAGTTATAATATCAATAACAATACATATCTGATATGAATTCTCAGTCACATCGACTCCGAAAAGCATAACAATTACATAAACAGTCCGTTCTTTAATCTGACTTCGATTCTATGATGTCTAACATGACAAGAACATCATACATGAATCCTATTCAATTCTGACAATAGTCTAATTTCAAAACATGTCAAAACGTAGCAAAACTTACGTCCAGTTGTAGCCTACGTTGATAGGAACTCGGTACTGAAGTCGGATTTAAAATCAGACGGACGGATTTCTCACAAAAGGCGTAAGGATTTTTCACTCTTTTCCCTGACCCTTTTTCTTGGTTTCCTTCTTTATGAATTCTGAGGGATTTAACAAATATATACGTATATATATCAATTTGCTCGGTTAAAGAAACGTGGCTTGTTGTCATGCATTTTGGTTGGCGCTCGGGCGGTAAGAAAATACCGCTCGAGCGCGGCACTCTCTGTCCAAGAATTCTCCGAATGCACTTTGGCGCTCGGGCGGTCACAAACTACCGCCCGGGCGCCAAATCTTCTGTCCAAGACGTGTTGCTATTGAACTTTGGCGCTCGAGCGGTCATTTCTTACCGCTCGGGCGCCACTTGTTCTGTCCAACAATTCGCACCCTTCACATAACATCTTATTTCGTGTCCCGATTAATCCTTTCATAATCATATCAAATTTATAACTCAATAATTACAGATTACCAGGATTAAATTTCCGGGCATTACATTTCTCCCCCTCTAAGATATGATTTCGTCCCCGAAATCACAAACCCTCAACTCGTGTTATACAGATAGTCAGGTCATATCTCAAATCAGATATAAGAAGGAGACATATCGAAACGACAATAATCTCATATCAACGAAATCACTCGTGATAGAATCAACCTCAGAACCATGGCTATACAATATCCGTATATGCCAATCTCCAGTTCATAACAAATCAGTATTTGCATCTGCTACCAAATTTGTTAATCCTATCCAAAGATATATTCAATCTTCGGCTTCAAATACCAACAGTCATCGTCCGACATTGGCTTAATAGTCTATGTATTCTGAGCTATCCTCGTTCCTTCTGAATCAGTTTCATTTTTCTTATCAGATTTCTGATCGTATCAAATCTGATCTCAGGTATTATCGCAATATCATCCTCATTCAAAGGAAATCCGCAGTTCTCACTGCATAATACCTTGCCTACTCCTATTTCGATATTCATCTAATAGCTATTATCGTGCAATAGTTCAAAAGTGACAATGAATCATGTCAACTAATGCTATAATCCAGCACTACATTTCCTGGATATCCTCCAGTATCAGGATAGTTCACTCCGACTATCCGTCAATCCATAAATCATAGATGAAAAATCATGTCATACCCTCAGCCAAAAGTATAAAATCAAACGAAAATCACAGTCTGATAAAATCAATTTTGGCATTCAATACAATCTGACTCCTTTTCTGACATCTCTCTCAGTCGTCTGGTCATATTTGTACGCCATCCTGTACCATATAACCTATACAGATTTGAACAATCGTTCAATCATAACCACTATCTTGGCAAGATTACAGTAGTGTCATCACACAATCCATAGAAATGTACTCCCATTTCTATTTAGAAATCAATAATCAAGATTAGTAATCTAAAAGTTTCTATCTGTCTGTCTTCATCTGTCAGCGATTTAGACATTTCAATACAAATTCTGACATAACTGATTTTCATCTGTTTACTTCAAAACTGTCTATTCGAATTATCACACATTTCCTGTAACTAGAATAGTACTGAATCTACTACTGTGTGTATCTGACAATACCTGCCATTTCCAATTCGAACATCTGACATAAACAAATCAGCTAATAAGATAATTTAAAGAAAAATACCTACCTGGTATTCGGTTCTGACTATCAAAATCAAATTCTGGACAGTCTAATCAAACTTCTGAACTGCTTTAATATTCAAAATCAGTTCTGACTCGACTGAACTGTATGTAAGCTCAACGGTTCATAACAATCGGTATCAAACACGGACTCAGAATGATAACAATATCGGATCAAATTCAAAATATCAATACGCAACACTGATTTAATAACTGCATAGAATGCAAATTTCTGACATTGCGAAAATTCTGCCATATTCAATGTCGTTCTCAGCCACTGATCATGGTCTCACTGGCTATACTCAATCAGCATACTATCTTCAAATATTACAGATTCTGATCCCGATTCATATCCGAACACTTCTGTATACAACAATCTCAGTTCCCAGAATATTCAATACAATTTTCAACTGTTCAATTCAATCGGTCATATGCTACGAATATATCAAAATATTATAGATAACACGAGCATACCTCATCAGAATATCTCTGAACACAGGATTTACCAACCCATAATTGGAACTGAAATACTTTACAGAGAAACATACAATCAGATGTAACTCTAACTCTTCAGGCAATAAATCTTTCAACTAATATCTCAATTTTCTCAATTCAATCAGTATCAGTCTATAAGAAATTCTAAAATGAAACCAATACCTGGAATCAAATCAAGGCTGAAATCATTCTCCCAGATACAGGACAACCCTGAAATCTCATCTGAAAGACTATAACAAACTTTCTGCTACTAGTGAATCCATTTATGATAGGCTCAGCTTCAGTAATCAATGTATATACGAGGAATTACTCCATTCCTTTCGATAATCATCGAATCATATATAATACGGATATCAAGGAATTCAAAATCAAGAATCCTTACCGTATATCATTCATTCTTTGGCCATTTTAGGTCCAAATCTTACCATTTCCTGGCAAGACTCTATAATAGCTCTGTACTTGTTCGATATATCAATATCAATCACGCAGTCATCATCAGACAATACCAGTACAAGCCAGTCTAATTCAATCTTATTCTCAACTTACTGCAGTATACAATATATTACAGAATATCACTGATATCAAATTCTTTCCCCAAAACGGTAAGGAATCAATACTACAGTAATTACAGACTCAACAGGTACAACGTATATCAATGCAACTCAGTCAAAGATAATCGTAAAGAATGCATTAGTATATATCAATACCTATGCAATCTAGTCATAAAAGACCAGTTATCTGTTACAATCTCATCAAGTCTGTCCTGGGTCTGTCTCCTGGTCTTTACAACCAGATGGTTCTGCTCCATAAGATATCCGGAAGCTTTTAGCAAAATGTCCTTGCTGTTTACAAATGCGGCAGTTGCCAAACACTCCTCGGCACTGTTCTGTGGAATGTCTTCCCCTGCAATTTCTGCAATAAATGCCAGTATAACTCGGACTAGAACCGCTAGAGCTAGATGAACCGCTCCCAAATTTCTTGAATTGCTTCTTTTGAACTTTCAACATCTCTTTCTTTCCTCCACTACCGCTGCCCATCTCGATTCTGGAAGGCAGTTGTTGTGGTATCGGTGTTGGAAGAACATATGAAGCTTCTTTTTGTCTCATTAGAACGGTTTCTGCTCTTCTGGCTCGATTCAGAGTATCAGCAAAATTACTCGGTTGTTTTACAGTCACCAAGGTGCGTATTTCCGGATTCAAGCCCTTGATAAACTGATCAGCTACAGCTGTATCATTTCTAGCCACTTGCGGACCAAACTGTAATACGGTGAAGAAATGGGCCAAATATTCCTCGATCTTCAATGGACCCTGCCTCAAATTTGCAAATTCTGCACTTTTATCTTCTCGATATGATAAAGGTACAAACCTTTGATAAAATTCAACCTTGAAAAGTTTCCACGTAATCATGAAACCACGCTGTACTATGGCTTCCCGGTTTACCAGCCACCAACTCCTAGCGACTTCCCGTAGTTGATTCCCAACCAGTTTAATTCTGCACTCGTCTGTGAATCCCAGAAATTCAAACAGCATTTCGATCTCCTCCAGCCAAGTCTCACAATCAGCTGGTGTCTCAACACCCCTCAAAATCGGTGGTTGAAATGACTGAAATCTTATCATCTGTGTTTCCATCAGAGTTTCAGACACATCCATCTGATCATACGATGTACTACCCCGTTCTGGAATCCTTCTAGGAGGAATATCTGATAATCACAGACGTTAGTAGTAACAGGAGACAAATCCGTCTCAATCCCAATCCTGATCAGCTTACCTCTGATCAAGAATTGGTTCTGATCCAGTTTCAAATAATACATATTACCAAATCAGCTCAGATATTCAGGTAACATGTAGTTTAATACACAGTAACAACATACTGAAATCTTAGCAGATACAATGTTATTTCAACATTATATGCATTTCTATGCCATATAAATCCAGGCAATAAAACATAATATCATGCTAGCATACATATAAATCATCAGTATATGAAATCACATGCTAGCAATCACATGCAGGGAAAGAAAACTCAATCTACCCCGCTCACTAACTTTTATCTCAGTGCTAAGGAACCTACAATTCAAGGACCTACGGCTCTGATACCACCTGTTGTGGGGACCCGGACGCTAATCAAGTTCTTAATCATCATTGGGACTAATTAATCAATTTATAAAACCGGGTCTAAAAATTTTTCTTTTTAAATTGCGGAACGTAGTGAAATAAAACATATATACATCTCAGTATATAAAATACAAATCCTGTATTACAAAGCATTTATTCAAACTAGAGTTTAACATATAATATCAAGTGTTCAAACCCTATCTCAGATCAAAGTCCGAAGTCTCCACTCTAACTCGATCTCTCCTCATCTCCTCGACCCTGAACCTGTCCCACCATGTTGTCAAGTACACATACAGACAAGACAACAGCCGGATAAACCGGTGAGAATAACTCCCAGTATAAATCAATGAAACATACAATCATATAACAAATATAAAGCATGTAATCAGGTATCAACAATATGTAACAATCTGAAACATAATCAATAACCCACTGTCAACAATACTCGTAGCTACAAAATTCAGACTAGACTCAATCCTAGTCTAGGGATCCCGGTTCCAGACGTCGGTCTGCATATATCGACTAACAGTAATAGAAAAGACTCAAGTTCTATCCACGCCGATATAGTATCGATTACCAGTAATAGAAAAGACTCCAGTTCTATCCACACCGATACAGTATCGATTAACAGTAATAGACGAAACCCTTATTCTATTCACATTGATATATTATCGATTACCAGTAATAGAGCAAGCCCTGATTCTATTCACATTGATATGATATCGATTACCAGTAATAGAACAAAGTCCGATTCTATCCACATCAATATAACATCGATTAACAGTAATAGAAGGAACGATGAATCTATCCACATCGATATAATACCAATCAACAGTAATAGAATAAGCTATACATCTATCCACATCGATGTAATATCAACTAACAGTAATAGAAGAAGTTATCAGTCTACCCACATCGATAATCCATCATCTAATGACAGACTTTGGCACTACCGCCAATACACCATCTTATGACATCGTGCAATGTGCCCGTGGCGATCCCACCACTAACGGCACTTCTGTCATAAGATTACTCTTCTAATACCTGTAATCTATAACTCAAGAAAACAAGTATATCAATCAATCAATGCAAATATCAATGCAATAAAGTACAGTATGTGATTTAGGGAAACCCAAGTCTAAACCGACTCAAGTCCATCTCCCCATACCACATTGACTTATACCTTTGTCTTCATGATCTGACGAAGACGAAGACTCCATTTCACGTCTGTCCATGTCAATCTGAATTCACAATATCGAATAGACTGTGTCAATATACAGCTCAGTTCAAAGCCTGTTCTGATTAATATCGAATCAAGACACAATCCAATTTATATCGACAATATCACGATATAATCACAATCAATACTGAGTCTGATCAATATCAATTCATTGATGTTTCGACGGTATGACAATACAATTTCAGTAACCCCGTCAATCCCAACATCACAGATATAATACCAGAGCTCATAATCCATATCGATACTAGTTATAATCTCAATAACAATACATATCAGATATGAATTCTCAGTCACATCGACTCCGAAAAGCATAACAATTACATAAACAGTCCGTTCTTTAATCTGACTTCGATTCTATGATGTCTAACATGACAAGAACATCATACATGAATCCTATTCAATTCTGACAATAGTCTAATTTCAAAACATGTCAAAACGTAGCAAAACTTACGTCCAGTTGTAGCCTACGTTGATAGGAACTCGGTACTGAAGTCGGATTTAAAATCAGACGAACGGATTTCTCACAAAAGGCGTAAGGATTTTAACAAATATATACGTATATATATCAATTGTCTTGGGTAAAGAAATGTGGCTTGTTGTCATGTATTTTGGTCGGCGCTCAGGCGGTAAGAAAATACCGCTCGAGCGCGGCACTCTCCGTCCAAGAATTCTCCGAAAGCACTTTGGCGCTCGGAAGGTCACAAACTACCGCCCGGGCGCCACATCTTCTGTCCAAGACGTGTTGCTATTGAACTTTGGCGCCCGAGCGGTCATTTCTTACCGCTCGGACGCCACTTGTTCTGTCCAACAATTCGCACCCTTCACATAACATCTTATTTCGTGTCCCGATTAATCCTTTCATAATCATATCAAATTTATAACTCAATAATTACAGATTACCAGGATTAAATTTCCGGGCATTACAAAGAAGGAGAGGGATTCTATTTTTGTTGGTGTGGATAGATTCTCTAAGATGGCACAATTTATAGCTTGTCATAAAACCGATGATGCTTCAAACATTGCGGATTTTTTTTTTATAGAAGTCGTTAGGTTGCATGGCATGCCTAGGACTATTGTTTCTGGTCGCGATGTTAAATTCTTGAGTTACTTTTGGAAGACTTTATGGGCTAAACTTGGCACAAAATTGTTGTTTTCTACTACTTGTCATCCTCAAGCGGATGGACAAACTGAAGTTGTCAATAGAACTTTGAGAAGAATTTTGCGTGCTATTCTTAAATAGAACTTGGATTGACATTTCTATTGACTTTATTTTGGGGTTGCCTAGGATTAAGAAGGGGAGGGATTCTATTTTTGTTGTTGTGGATAGATTCTCAAAGATGGCACATTTTATAGCTTGTCATAAAACAGATGATGCTTCAAACAATGCGGATTTGTTCTTTAGAGAAGTCGTTAGGTTGCATTGCATGCCTAGGACTATTGTTTCTAGTCGCGATGTTAAATTCTTGAGTTACTTTTGGAAGAATTTATGGGCTAAACTTGGCACGAAATTGTTGTTTTCTACTACTTGTCATTTTCAAACGGATGGACAAACTGAAGTTGTCAATAGAACTTTGGGAACACTTTTGCGTGCTATTCTTAAAAAGAACTTGGATTGACTTTTCTATGAACTTTATTTTGGGCTTGCCTAGGACTAAGAAGAGGAGTGATTCTATTTTTGTTGTTGTGGATATATTTTCTAAGATGGTACGTTTTATAGCTTGTCATAAAACCGATGATGCTTCAAACATTACGGTTTTGTTCTTTATTGAAGTCGTTAGGTTGCATGGCATGCCTAGGATTATTGTTTTTGGTCGCCATGTTAAATTCTTGAGTTACTTTTGGAAGACTTTATGGGCTAAACTTGGCACAAAATTGTCGTTTTCTACTACTTGTCATCCTCAAGCGGATGGACAAACTGAAGTTGTCAATAGAACTTTGGGAACACTTTTGCGTGCTATTCTTAAATAGAACTTGGATTGAAATTTCTATGGACTTTATTTTGGGGTTGCCTAGGACTAAGAAGGGGAGGGATTCTATTTTTGTTGTTGTGGATAGATTCTCTAAGATGGCACATTTTAAAACCGATGATGCTTCAAACATTGCGGATTTGTTCTTTAGAGAAGTTGTTAGGTTGCATTGCATGCCTAGGACTATTGTTTCTGGTCGCGATGTTATATTCTTTAGTTACTTTTGGAAGAATTTATGGGCTAAACTTGGCACAAAATTGTTGTTTTCTACTACTTGTCATCCTCAAACGGATGGACAAACTTAAGTTGTCAATAGAACTTTGGGAACACTTTTGCGTGCTATTCTTAAAAAGAATTTGGATTGACATTTGTATGGACTTTATTTTGGGGTTGCCGAGGACTAAGAAAGGGAGGGATTCTATTTTTGTTGTTGTGGATAGATTCTCTAAGATGGCACATTTTATATCTTGTCATAAAACCGATGATGCCTCAAACATTGCGGATTTGTTCTTTAGAGAAGTCGTTAGGTTGCATTGCATGCCTAGGACTATTGTTTCTGGTCGCGATGTTAAATTCTTGAGTTACTTTCGGAATAATTTATGGGCTAAACTTGGCACAAAATTGTTGTTTTCTACTACTTTTCATCCTCAAACGGATGGACAAACTGAAGTTGTCAATAGAACTTTGGGAACACTTTTGCGTGCTATTCTTAAAAAGAACTTGGATTGACATTTCTATGGACTTTATTTTGGGGTTGCCTAGGACTAAGAAGGGGAGGGATTCTATTTTTGTTGTTGTGGATAGATTCTCTTAGATGGCACATTTTATAGCTTGTCATAAAACCGATGATGCTTCAAACATTGCGGATTTGTTCTTTAGAGTAGTCGTTAGGTTGCATGGCATGCCTAGGACTATTGTTTCTGGTCGCGATGTTAAATTCTTGAGTTACTTTTGGAAGACTTTATGGGCTAAACTTGGCACGTAATTGTTGGTTTCTACTACTTGTCATCCTCAAACGGACGGAAAAACTGAAGTTGTCAATAGAACTTTGGGAACACTTTTGCGTGCTATTCTTAAAAAGAAATTGGATTGACATTTCTATGGACTTTATTTTGAGGTTGCCTAGGACTAAGAAGGGGAGGGATTCTATTTTTGTTGTTGTGGATAGATTCTCTAAGATGGCACATTTTATAGCTTGTCATAAAACCGATGATGCTTCAAACATTGCGGATTTGTTCTTTAGAGAAGTCGTTAGGTTGCATGGCTTGCCAAGAACTATTGTTTCTGGTCGCGATGTTAAATTCTTTAGTTAATTTTGGAAGACTTTATGGGCTAAACTTGGCACAAAATTGTTGTTTTCTACTACTTGTCATCCTCAAACGGATGGACAAACTGAAGTTTTCAATAGAACTTTGGGAATAGTTTTGCGTGCTATTCTTAAAAAAAACTTGGATTGACATTTCGATGGACTTTATGTTGGGGTTGCCTAGGACTAATAAGGGGAGTGATTCTATTTTTGTTGTTGTTGATAGATTCTCTAAGATGGCACATTTTATAGCTTGTCATAAAACCGATGATGCTTCAAATATTGCGGATTTGTTCTTTAGAGAAGTGGTTAGGTTGCATGGCTTGCCTAGAACTATTGTTTCTGGTCGCGATTTTAAATTCTTGAGCTACTTTTGGAAGACTTTATGGGCTAAACTTGGCACAAAATTGTTGTTTTCTACTACTTGTCATCCTCAAACGGATGGACAAACTGAAGTTGTCAATAGAATAGGAACACTTTTGCGTGCTATTCTTAAATAGAACTTGGATTGACATTTCAATGGACTTTATTTTGGGGTTGCCTAGGACTAAGAAGGGGAGGGATTCTATTTTTGTTGTTGTGGATAGATTCTCTAAGATGACACATTTTATAGCTTGTCATAAAACCGATGATGTAAGGCTCGAGATTATTAGTTTCATTAACATGATACTCGGAGGATATGAGAATACATGTCGTAAGAGGAAAATATCAAAGATTTCATGGAATATGGAATTTTGAATGAGCCTGGCCGAAGCCACACCGCACCTGCAGTGCTAGGAAGCACCGCACCTGCAGTGTTTAGGCAGAAAGTTGGTGAATTTATCCGAAGCAAGACCGCACCCGCGGTGCAAGCAAGACCGCCCCCGCGGTGGTGAGACCGCACCCGCGGTCATGCAGGGACCGCACCCGCGGTCTAGGTGCTGCACTTTTGGATGAACTCGCCGTGAACACAGAGCACCCGCGCTCCTGAACTACCGCACCCGCGGTGCTGCATGCGAGAGATCCACCTCCTTATCTTATGATGACACATGGCGTGTATATATATATGAATTGAGCTGAGTCTTCATTTCTTCAATTTTTGGCAGCAAGAAACGAGAACAAGTTCATACCCTCAAGCTTCTTCATAGCTTAGAAATTACCTAGTGCAAGAATTACCAATCCAAATTGTGATTCAAGCATAGATTTTTATTCCTCTCCTCAAGAGCTTCAAAAGGATGTGAGTATTGTTAACTTTCAGCATGGTTTGAAAAAGGTGTGTTGAGGAAATTGTGATATGATGTATAATGTGTGTTCTTGAGATTATAAGCATCGTAGAAACGTGAACGGATTGATTTTCAGACGTCGTATGATGCTGTTTCGATTTTCCAGCTTATGTTATGTGAAAATTATGCCGATTTCAGAATGTATGTTGATGTTTAGATGAGATTATGAGTTATTGGGATTGATTATGATATTGTTATGTTGAGTTTGAATTATCGGTATCGCGAGGCTACGCCGTTATAGTGTCAAAATTGTATCGAGATGGATTATTGAATTGTATATGTGCTGAATTGAGTTGGGAATTGATATTGTATGTCTACATTGCCGTTCAGAGTTGTTATTGTCAGACTCGACATTCCGACTTCAAGATCTCGACAGACATTGTGCGACGAAAGGTATAATTCATGTGGTCACGGGATTGCACAACTCGATTCAGATTTGATACGAGTTTCTCTAAATCACATACTAGATTGTTATTACATTTGATTATGTAATGTCTTGTTTATTGATTTATATTCGAGTCCTGAGATAGGAGATATTGGCAGATCGGCAAAAACTAGACGTTTCGGTGTATCGACGCATAGTAGTAGAGTTTCTCTATGTGTAGACCCTCGATACAGAGTTGACTGAAGTCTAGGAATAAGACGTACCGTCACCCCGAGTGGTTGGGTAGGTGACAGACCGTCTTATTCACACCGGGATCCCTAGATTAGAAATGAGTCGAGTCAAGATTTAAATGTTGAATACAGATTTGTATTCTTTTACATGTTGTAGATTTTATATTCATGTGCATTGATATATGCTATGCTTTTGTACATGATTATTACATTGCATGCATACATGTTTTATACTGGGATATGTTCTCACCGGAGTTATCCGGCTGTTGTCGTGTCTGTATGTGTGCATGGCAACAGGTGGGGCAGGATCTGGGTCACGAGCTAGATGAGAAATTGATGATAGCGTGGAGATCTCGGGCGTTGAAGATTTCTAGTGTTTCCTATTAGACTGTTACTACTTATGTTTGTAGTTGGGATTTGAACACTAGTGTATGATTGTAATAAACAGACATGTATGAACATGATGTTGTTTAATTGTTATAAAGACATGTTATGTTTTGACTATATATTTGATTTAATGATTAAAGCAAAATTTTGACCCACATTTTCGAGCAAAGATCCAATAAATCCCAAAAGAATTGAGTTAGAGCCCGGGTCCCCACAACAGGTGGTATCAGAGCCATAGGTTCTGTAGACTGAGATAGAATAGAAGGAGCGGGGTAGATCGAGTCATCTTCCTTGCTTATATCCTCGCTTATATCATGCTAGCACATATTATGATTTATTGCTTTCCTTATTGTATGTTGTTGTATTATCTGAATTGATTTACAGCATATACTTGTCAAGCCTGAATCAGAACCGATTCTCGATCAGAGGTTATGATCAGAGGAGGGCTGAGACAGATGATATTGATTTTGTACTAATCAGTTTGATAATCAGATTTATGCCGCCTAGACATGTACCACAGCCGGAGCAGGGTAGCACATCAGGTGCACAGATGGATGTTACCGCTACGCCGATGGAGACCTTATTGAAGAGGTTTCAGTCTTTCCATCCGCCTACCCTGAAGGGCACAGAGAGTGCAGTAGAGTGCGAGAGCTGGCTTGATGATATCGAGATGTTGTTTGAGTCTTTGGTATATACTGATGAGCGACGTGTGAAATTGATAGGGCATCAGCTGCAAGAGGTTGCAAAGAGCTGGTGGTTGACTACGAAGAGAGCCTTGGAGCACCGAGGCATTGACATTACGTGGAAAGTCTTTAAGGATGAGTTCTATCAGCGCTTCTTTCCCATCTCCTACCGAAAAGATAAAGGAGCTGAATTTGCGAATCTGATGCAGGGACAGTGGAACATCGAGGAGTATGTTGCTAAATTTTCTGCATTGCTACGATTTGCACCTCATGTGGCAGGGAACGACGAGGCAGTGGCCGATCAGTTCATCAATGGGTTGAATCCAGATGTCTTTACTTTGGTGAACACAGGACGGCCTAATACTTTTTCAGAGGCACTAAACCGAGCGAAGGGAGCAGAGGCTGGCCTGATCAGGCAGCGAGGCGCTTCTTACAGTGCTCAGGGGTAGAGACAGCCACAGCCTACCGCCGTTCATTTTCCACCACCTCCTCCTCGCTTCGATAGTGGATCTAGTAGTAGTGGTAAGAAGGAATTTCTGAAGGCTAAGGGCAAGCAGTTTAAGAAATCCGGGAGTAGTTCATCGAGTTCGAGTGGATCTCGACAAAGAGGTCAGGGTTAAGATTACAGTGGCGTATACTGTAGTTCGTGCGGAGGGCGACATGCCACGGAGCAGTGTCAAGGAGTTATGGGACGCTGCAACATCTGTAGGCAACCGGGACACTTTGCCAGAGTTTGTCCCCAGAGAGGTGCACAACGATACCAGAGTACAGGGTCATCAGCACCAGTGCCACAGATGGAGAGACAGGCATCCTCTGTACACTCCTTCCAGCCACCCTCTACACAGACCCAACAGAGACCAGGAGGTAGTCAGACATTGAGTCAACCTCCCAGACAGCAGGCTAGGGTGTTTGCGCTGACAGAGGAGCAGGCGCAGGAGGCACCAGACGATGTCATTGCAGGTAACTGTTTCCTTTGCGGTTATCCTGCATATGTGTTGATAGAAACATGTGCATCACATACATTTATATCTGAACATTTTGCATTGAGACATTCCTTGCCTGTTGAGTCGATGTCTACTGTAGTGTCTATTACATCTCCGTTGGGAAGTGGCTTAATATCTGTGACTACTGTTAGACATTGTATGCTTCAGTTTGAGGGGCATGAGATTGATCTAGATTGTATAGTACTTGGTTTAGCTGATTTTGACTGTATAGTTGGTATAGACATGTTGATCAAGTACAGGGCCACTGTAGATTGTTTCCACAAAATTGTCAGATTCAGACCCGAAATGACAGATGAGTGGAAATTCTACGGAAAGGGTTCCAGATCTCGGATTCCCTTAATATCTGCTCTGACTATGAGTAGATTGCTTCAGAGAGGAGCAGAGGGCTTTCTCGTATATTCAGTAGATCTACTGAAGTCGAGCCCAGCATTGGTAGATCTGCCAGTGGTTTGCGAGTTTGCAGATGTTTTTCCAGATGAGATTCTGGGGTTGCCTCCAGTCCGAGAGGTAGATTTTAGCATAGATCTTGTGTCAGGCAGTGTTCCTATCTCGAAAGCTCCGTATAGGATGGCGCCTATTGAACTGAAAGAATTGAAAGCACAGTTGGAAGATCTTCTGTCCAAGGGATATATCAGACCCAGTGTATCTCCTTGGGGTGCTCCGGTGCTTTTCGTTAGAAAGAAATATGGTTCGATGTGGTTATGTATTGATTACAGACAGTTGAACAAGGCAACAGTGAAGAACAAGTATCCTTTGCCGCGCATCGATGATTTATTTGATCAGCTTCAAGGGTCTTCGGTTTACTCGAAGATTGATTTGAGATCAGGGTATCATCAGCTCAGAGTTAGAGACGTTGATATTCCGAAGACTGCATTCCGAACCAGGTATGGGCACTACGAGTTTATCGTTATGCCTTTTGGTTTAACGAATGCACCAGCGGTATTTATGAGTTTGATGAACCGCATTTTTCAGAGATATTTAGACGATTTTGTGATTGTGTTCATTGATGATATTTTGGTGTATTCGAAGAGTCTGACTGAGCATGCAGATCATCTGAGGATTGTATTGCAAACTTTGCGAAAAGAGCAGTTATACGCTAAATTGTCCAAGTGCGAATTCTGGCTGAAACAGGTTGTCTTCTTGGGGCACATTATATCTGGAGATGGTATTGCGGTAGATCCGAGTAAAGTTGAGGCTGTGATCAGTTGGCCGAGACCAACTTCTGTGCCGGAGATACGCAGTTTCATGGGTCTAGCCGGGTATTATCGTCGTTTCATCCGAAATTTCTCCAGTATAGCGAAACCTATCACCCAGTTGACACAGAAGAACATGCCATTTGTGTGGTCCGAAGATTGTGAAGCCAGTTTTGTGGAGTTGAAGAAGAGGCTGACTAGTGCGCCTGTCTTGACGATTCCTTCAGGTACAGGTGAGTTTGTTGTATATTGTGACACATCTCACAGAGGATTGGGATGTGTTCTTATGCAGCGAGGGCACGTGATAGCGTACGCCTCTAGACAGCTGAAGCCGCATGAGACTCGTTATCCGATTCATGATCTTGAATTGGCGGCGATTGTCTTTGCCTTGAAGATCTTGCGTCATTATTTGTATGGCGATAAATTTGAGATCTATTCCGATCATAAGAGCCTGAAATATCTCTTTTCTCAGTCAGAGTTGAACATGAGGCAGCGACGATGGCTTGATCTGCTGAAAGATTTTGATTGCGAGATTAAGTACTATCCAAGGAAGTCTAATGCAGCGGCAGACGCCTTGAGTCGAAAGGTATGTGCTCTTTCCTTGTCGACAGTAGGTGTATCAAATTTAGTAGAGGATTGTTGTTTGTCTGGATTGACATTTGATACAGAGAGTAGACCGTTGCGACTTGCTGCGATTCAGATTGAGCCAGATCTGATTTTGAAGATCAAAGAAGCGCATAGAACCGATTCGAGTGTTCAGAGATCGATTGATATGGTCAGAGCTGGTCATATATCAGAGTATCAGGTTAGAGATTCTGTTCTGTATGTGAATAACCGCTTAGTAGTGCCAGAGATTTCAGATTTGAGACGACAGATCATGTCAGAAGCACATTGTAGTCGGTTCAGCATTCATCCTGGTGGCAGGAAGATGTACAATGACTTGAAGACGCAATTCTGGTTGAAGCAGATGAAGACAGATATTGCAGAATTTGTGTCTAAATATTTGAATTGCCAGCAGGTGAAGGCAGAAAGAAAGAAGCCCGGAGGTTTACTTCAGAGTTTGTCTATTCCTGAATGGAAATGGGATCATATTTCCATGGATTTCGTGACGAAGTTACCTCGATCTTCGCGGGGCTGTGACGCGATTTGGGTTGTGATAGATAGACTGACCAAATCAGCGTGCTTTATCCGTACAGAATGACCTATCGACACGATCAGATGGCAGAGTTGTATGTCAGAGAGGTCGTCAGATTGCACGGTGTGCCGAAGTCGATCGTATCAGATCGTGATCCACGATTCACTTCTCACTTTTGGCACAGCCTGCAGCAGGTTCTAGGTACGACTTTACACCTGAGCACTGCTTATCATCCTCAGACAGACGGACAGTCAGAGCGGACTATCCAGACTTTAGAGGACATGCTGAGAGCTGTAGTACTAGATTTTGGTACTAGTTGGCAAGATTCATTGCCGTTGTGTGAATTTTCATACAACAACAGCTATCAGACTAGCATTGAGATGGCACCGTTCGAAGCTTTATACGGAAAGAAGTGCAGATCTCCGTTGTACTTGGATGACATCTCTGAGGTACCCGAGTTAGGGCCTGATATGATTCGTGAGATGACCGAGAAAGTGAAGATCATTCAGAAGCGAATGAAGACGGCACAGGATAGGCAAGCGAAATACGCCAATATTAGACGCAGACCGTTGATATTTGAGCAGGGAGACAGAGTATTTTTGAAGATTTCACCTTTCAGAGGCGTTGTTAGATTTGGCAAACGTGGAAAGTTGTCTCCTAGATATGTCGGTCCGTATGAGATCCTTGAGAAGATTGGCGATCGAGCTTCCAGACTTGCTCTTCCTCCTTTGTCGGGAATACATGACGTATTCTATGTATCGATGTTGCGCAGATATATGCCAGATGATTCTCATGTCATTCAGCCTGAAGAAGCCGAAATAGATCAGACTCTGAGCTATATTGAAAGACCGATACAGATTCTTGATCGGAAAGAGAAACAACTTAGAACCAAAACTATTCCGCTTGTAAAGGTTCAGTGGAGTCGTCATGGCATCGAGGAAGCAACTTGAGAGACAGAGTCTGATATGAGACAGAAACATCCCGAGTTATTTTGATGATGTAAGTATTTATTTAACCTTAACGTTATTATCTTTTATTCTTGCATTATAGAATGGCATGCGATTTCGAGGACGAAATCATTTCTTAGAGGGGGAGAAATGTAAGGCTCGAGATTATAAGTTTCATTAACATGATACTCGGAGGATATGAGAATACATGTCGTAAGAGGAAAATATCAAAGATTTCATGGATTATGGAATTTTGAATGAGCCTGGCCGAAGCCACACCGCACCTGCGGTGCTAGGAAGCACCGCACCAGCGGTGTTTAGACAGAAAGTTGGTGAATTTATCCGAAGCAAGACCGCACCCGCGGTGCAAGCAAGACCGCACCCGCGGTGGTGAGACCGCACCCGCGGGCATGCAGGGACCGCACCCGCGATCTAGGTGCTGTACTTTTGGATGAACTCGCCGTGAACAAAGCGCACCCGCGCTCCTGAACTACCGCACCCGTGGTGCTGCATGCGAGAGATCCACCTCCTTTTCTTATGATGACACATGGCGTGTATATATATATGAATTGAGCTGAGTCTTCATTTCTTCAATTTTGGCAGCAAGAAACGAGAACAAGTTCATACCCTCAAGCTTCTTCATAGCTTAGAAATCACCTAGTGCAAGAATTACCAATCCAAATTGTGATTCAAGCATAGATTTGTATTCCTCTCCTCAAGAGCTTCAAAAGGATGTGAGTATTGTTAACTTTCAGCATGGTTTGAAAAAGGTGTCTTGAGGAAATTGTGATATGATGTATAATGTGTGTTCTTGAGATTATAAGCATCGTAGAAACGTGAACGGATTGATTTTCAGACGTCGTATGATGCTGTTTCAATTTTCCAGCTTATGTTATGTGAAAATTATGCCGATTTCAGAATGTATGTGGATGTTTAGATGAGATTATGAGTTATTGGGATTGATTATGATATTGTTATGTTGAGTTTGAATTATCGGTATCGCGAGGCTACGCCGTTATACTGTCAAAATTGTATCGAGATGGATTATTGAATTGTATATGTGCTGAATTGAGTTGGGAATTGATATTGTATGTCTACATTGCCTTTCAGAGTTGTTATTGTCAGACTCGACATTCCGACTTCAAGATCTCGACAGACATTGTGCGACGAAAGGTATAATTCATGTGGTCACGGGATTGCACAACTCGATTCAGATTTGATACGAGTTTCCCTAAATCACATACTAGATTGTTATTACATTTGATTATGCAATGTCTTGTTTATTGATTTATATTCGAGTCCTCAGATAGGAGATATTGGCAGATTGGCCAAAACTAGACGTTTCGGTGTATCGACGCATAGTAGTAGAGTTTCTCTATGTGTAGACCCTCGATACAGAGTTGACCGAAGTCTAGGAATAAGACGTACCGTCACCCCGAGTGGTTGAGTAGGTGACAGACCGTCTTATTCACACCGGGATCCCTAGATTAGAAATGAGTCGAGTCAAGATTTAAAAGTTGAATACAGATTTGTATTCTTTTACATGTTGTAGATTTTATATTCATGTGCATTGATATATGCTATGCTTTTGTACATGATTATTACATTGCATGCATACATGTTTTATACTGGGATATGTTCTCACCGGAGTTATCCGGCTGTTGTCGTGTCTGTATGTGTGCATGGCAACAGGTGGGGCAGGATCTGGGTCACGAGCTAGATGAGAAATTGATGATAGTGTGGAGATCTCGGGCGTTGAAGATTTCTAGTGTTTCCTATTAGATTGTTACTACTTATGTTTGTAGTTGGGATTTGAACACTAGTGAATGATTGTACTAAACAGACATGTATGTACATGATGTTGTTTAATTATTATAAAGACATGTTATGTTTTGACTATACATTTGATTTATGATTAAAGCAAAATTTGGACCCACATTTTCGAGCAAAGATCCAATAAATCCCAAAAGAATTGAGTTAGAGCCCGGGTCCCCACAGATGATGCTTCAAACATCGCGGATTTGTTATTTAGAGAAGTCGTTAGGTTGCATGGCATGCCTAGGACTATTGTTTCTGGTCGCGATGTTAAATTCTTGAGTTACTTTCGGAAGACTTTATGGGCTAAACTTGGCACAAAATTGTTGTTTTCTACTACTTGTCATCCTCAAACGGATGGACAAACTGAAGTTGTCAATAGAACATTAGGAACAATTTTGCGTGCTATTCCTAAATAGAACTTGGATTGACATTTCAATGGACTTTATTTTTGGGTTGCCTAGGACTAAGAAGGGGAGGGATTCTATTTTTGTTGTTGTGGATAGATTCTCTAAGATGGCACATTTTATAGCTTGTCATAAAACCGATGATGCTTCAAACATCGCGGATTTGTTATTTAGAGAAGTCGTTAGGTTGCATGGCATGCCTAGGACTATTGTTTCTGGTCGCGATGTTAAATTCTTGAGTTACTTTCTGTAATAGCCGAGCCCGGGGTACGGTACGGTTTAAGCTTTGCTTGTTATTTGGGTTATGTGATTAGATGTTTAGAGTCGTGTTTTGGGCCATAGTATTATTGGTTATTATTGTCTTGATGTATTAGTTGTTGTTGGTTGTTCGTTTCAGAGTTTCGGATCGATTTTAGTTGGTTGAGTTTTGATCATTGCCGTGACCAGAGTGCACCCGCGCTCTTAGAGGAATGCCCCCGCGGTGTACTATTCATGATTTTGGAGTTGGGAAGCCGTAGCAGGACCGCACCCGCGGTAGTGTAGGGACCGCACCCGCGGTGCTTGCAGCGTCGCACCCGCGGTGTTGGTGTTCTAGGAAATGATGGTTTGGTCGAAGGCTAGGCGCACCCGCGGTGCTTGTGGCAGCGCACCCGCGGTCTAGGTATGGGCGAGATATTTAGTTACTTTTTGGGAGTGGTTGGCCATACTTTCCCTTTTCCTTTCTTCTCATTTCCGATTTTCTCTCTTCTAGCAAGGTTTTTCATCTATTTCTTTCGCTTCCTATCTTCGATTCAAGCGTTTAGTTTGCGTTTCGACTTGAGATCGAGGTTCTCCTTGGTGCTAGGAAGCTAAGGTAAGCTTTTAGTGCGATTCTTTTAAGGTTTTGAGTTAAGAGTTGACTTGGGTTTGTTGTTCTTGTGGATTTATGGATTATTTAGCTTGGATTATTGGATATAGAGTTGATGTTGGTGTTATTTATGGATTATTGTTGTAGGTGGTGTTTAAGAGCTTTGATGGAGGTGTTCTATTGGTTTGTAAGTGGAAATTCATCCCTTTTGCTCACATGATGTTATATGTATTGTGTTTTAAAGGTTTTAATATGATATTCCCTTCAATTGATTCATTGTTATGTATTGATTCCATTGCTATGTTTATTGGAGACAATTGATGTCTCAATTATTGTTCAAAGGGAATACAAGAGAAAATATAGAGTTTCAAAGTGTTTTTAATGCCAAGAGAGAGTTTAAATGTTTTCTGGATTGATAAATACATAGTCAGAGATTGCATGCAATTAGTTGATCAACGACCATAGGCTTATATCCCTCAGAGTTATCGGTTTATATCGATTTGGGATACGAGCACCCTAGAGCAGAGATACTATTGATATCAATCCCCAGAGTAAAGAGAAATACCATCTCATTTATATGCTATTGCTATGATATTCATGTTCAGAGTTTATGATTCAGAGTTGATGGTATTTATGATTTCAAAGCTATGTTTTAACAGAGTATGATATGTTCATTGCTATGTAAGAGTTCCACTTGCTGAGATTTATTCTCATTTCAGTTATTTCATGTGATGCAGATCAGAGTGGCGGCCCGGGACGTTGACTGTGGACAGGGGGTCATATGCATACACCGTTGGAAGGAAGATTTTGGCATGATAATAGGAATGATGTTTTGTATTTTGTTATGTCATTCAAATGATCATGTATTGTTATTTTGTAAAGATGTTTAAAGAAATGTATTTTGAAACTCCTTCCGTATTTTAAAGAAAATTTTAATTTCCGCTGTGTATTTTATTTAAAGAGGTCAGAGGTGTCACATTTAGTGGTATCAGAGCGGTGTTTTTCGGACCAATGCATATGACTTCGTCTACTTTCAACTGTCCGGGTATGTTTTCTTGCATCTATCCATTGTTATATATTGATATGTCTTTTGTGAGCCCATTGTAGAGTAGAGGATGCCACCTAAGAGGAAAGCAGTAGAGGGTGAGGATAGTTCTTCCTCGAGAGTTGTCGATGAGTTCGGCAAGTTATTGAAAGAGCAGGCCAAGGTCCATAGTGAGAAGATCCAGCAGTTGCTCCGATTGCAAGGAGCAGGTCAGGGCAGAGGTCAAGCAAGAGGGCAAGTTGCTCAGGCTGTTGGCACTGATGCCATATTTTCTGCTTTTAAGAGGATGGATCCGTCGGAATTTTCAGGGAGCACCGATCCTTTGGTTGCAGTCGAGTGGGTCATGGCTTTAGAGGCGATCTTCGATCATCTCCACTACGAGGACAGAGACCGTATCAGCTGTGCTGTATTCATGTTGGTTAAAGCTGCTCGCATATGGTGGAATTCGACCAAGGTTGGAGTTGATGTCTAGACATTGAAGTGGTCAGAGTTTACAGAGTTGTTCTATGACAAGTATTTCCCCGACGCGCTTCGAGCGAGGAAGGTTTCGGAGTTCTTGGAGATTCGACAGGGGAGCTTGAATGTGGATGAGTATATTCGGAAGTTTGAAGAGGGTTGCTTGTTTGCTCTGTACATTGCTTCCAACGACAAAGACAAAGGTGCTCATTTCATTCGAGGCCTTAGAGCTGAGATTCGTCGAGATATCAATATGTCCAAGGCTGTGACTTTCAAGGAGATAGTGTCCAAGGCTTTGTTGGCCGAGCAGGATGATAAGGACATCGCCAGGGAGAGGCAGGCGAGACATCAGGCGATTGCTCAGAGGGGACAGAGTTCGAGTCAGCGTGGCAGAGATCGATTCAAGGGGAAAGGTAAGTTGGACTCGAATCCTAGACCACCGACAGTTCCAGTTGCTCCATCTGATCCCGAGAAGCCTTTATGTCTCAAGTGTGGGAGAAATCATAGGGGAGAGTGCAGATTTGGCACTCATTCTTGTTATCGTTGTGGCACGGCAGGCCACATTGCCCGAGATTTTCCAAGAGGAGCTAGCCAAGAGAAGGTTCAGGGTCGCATCTTTGCGATGACCAAGGAAGGTATTAATCATGATTCTTCTGTGATCTCTAGCACTATTTTAATTTCAGGCAGAGTAGCTACGACTTTGATTGATACTGGTGCTACTCATTCTTTTATGTCTGAATTGTTTTTGAGATCTTTGGGTATAGTTCCTTCTATTCTTCCCCTCCAGTTGAATGTCTTATTGCCTTCGGGGGACGTGTTGTGCCTGACGTCTATTGTGTATGCATGCCCTGTTCGTATTGATAAGCGAGAGGTCTTTGCTGATTTTATTGTGATCCCGATGGTTGCTTTTGATGTTATTCTTGGCATGGATTGGCTGTCGACCTATCGTGCTGTTATTGATTGCGTTGCTAAGACGGTGACCTTTGCAGATGATAGCATTAAGGGAGGTACGCTCGCCAGTACAGGTACTTCGCTGGTCCTTCCTTTTATTTCATGTCTTGAGGCTGAGAGATTGCTGTGTAGATGTTGCGATGGGTTTCTTGCTTCTATTGTGGATGTGGATGGTGTGGTTAAGTTGAATATTGATGATATCGATGTGGTGAGGGAGTTCGCTGATGTGTTTGAGGATGATGTGCCGGGTTTGCCGCCGGACAGAGACGTTGAGTTTGTGCTTGATTTAGCTCCAGGTACGGTTCCTATTTCTAAGGCTCCGTACCGAATGGCCCCTACCGAGATGAAGGAGTTGAAGACGCAGTTGCAGGATCTTTTGGATAAAGGTTTTATTCGTCCGAGTTCTTCGCCTTGGGGAGCTCCGGTTCTATTTGTCAAGAAGAAAGATGGGTCGTTGCGGCTGTGTATCGACTACCGAGAGCTTAACAAAGTGACTGTCAAGAATAAGTATCCGTTGCCACGGATTGATGATTTGTTTGACCAATTGCATGGTGCTACTGTCTTTTCGAAGATTGATCTTCGGTCTGGCTACTATCGGTTGAAGGTTAGGGAGTCCGATATCCCTAAGACGGCATTCAGGACCAGGTATGGTCACTATGAGTTTCTTGTGATGTCTTTTGGTCTGACCAATGCCCCTTCAGTTTTCATGGACCTGATGAACCGTGTGTTCAAGCCGTTTTTGGATAGCTTCGTCATTGTCTTCATCGATGATATCCTGATCTATTCTAAGACCAGAGAGCTTCATTCAGAGCATCTCAGAGTTGTTCTTCAGTTGTTGAGAGAGAGGAGGCTGTTTGCTAAGTTGAAGAAGTGTGAGTTTTGGTTGGATCAGATTTCTTTTCTAGGCCATATCGTTTCGAAGGATGGTATAGCAGTTGATCCAATGAAGATTGAGGCGATTCAGAAGTGGCCTATTCCTACCACTGTTTCTGAGGTACGCAGTTTCCTTGGTTTGGCGGGTTATTATCATCGTTTCTTTTCAGATTTTTCCAAGATTGCCCTGCCATTGTCCAATTTAACGAGGAAGACTGTGAAGTTCGAGTGGTCCATTGATTGCCAGAGTGCATTTCAAGAGTTGAAGGATAGATTGACGACAGCTCCTTTCTTTCTTTGCCCAGTGGTTCAGAGGATTTTGTTGTCTATACCGATGCGTCGAAGAAAGGCCTTGGTGCAGTGCTGATGCAGCGAGGTAAGGTCATTGCTTATGCTTCTCGCCAGTTGAAGGATTACGAGAGGAATTATCCGACGCATGATTTAGAACTGGTAGCTGTGGTTTTCGCCTTGAAAATCTGGAGACATTATTTGTATGGCGAAAAGTGTGAGATCTTCACAGACCACAAGAGTTTAAAGTATCTGTTTTCCCAGAAAGAGCTCAATATGCGGCAGAGGAGGTGGTTAGAACTTGTCAAAGATTATGATGTGACTATCAGTTATCACCCAGGGAAGGCGAACGTTGTGGCTGATGCTTTGAGCCGTAAGTCGAGTTCTTCCTTGAGTTCTTTGATTCAGAGGCCATTGTTGAAGGATTTGCAGAGAGAGGAGATTTCTTTGGTAGTTCCGGGGACCATTGCTCGCCTTTCAGCGTTGGTCATTCGGGCTACATTGACGGACAGGATCCGTAGAGAGCAGACTGTTGATGTTCAGTTGACAGAGATGAGAGCTAGAGCAGAGTAGAGAGGTAACTCAGAGTTTGGGCTGAATGGAGAGGGTTTGGTGACTTTCAGAGGCCGTATTTGTGTTCCTATTGGCGATGATATTCGACGAGACATTCTGACAGAGGCTCATACCACGCCATATTCGATACATCCAGGCAGTACGAAGATGTATCAGGATCTTCGTAGACATTACTGGTTGCCAGTTATGAAGAAAGATATTGCCATGTTCATTTCTCAGTGCCTTACTTGTCAGCAGGTGAAGATCGAGCATCAGAGACCTGCTGGGACATTGCTATCATTGCCGATTCCTCAGTGGAAGTGGGAGCATATTACGATGGATTTCGTGACTGGTCTTCCCAGGACCTAGAAGGGTTTTAATTCCATTTGGGTTATCGTTGATCGATTGACCAAGTCAGCGCACTTTCTTCCAGTCAAGACGACGTATTCCATGAACCAGTATGCCGAGAATTATATTGCAGAGATTGTTAGACTTCATGGTGTTCCAGTGTCGATCGTGTCTGATCGTGACCCCAGGTTTACTTCAGAGTTTTGGAAGAGTTTGCACAGAGCTATGGGTTCGCGGTTAGCGTTTAGTACAGCTAATCACCCTCAGAGCGACGGTCAGTCAGAGAGAGTCATTCAGATTCTAGAGGATATGCTCAGAGCTTGTGCTATCGATTATTCTGGTAGCTGGGATTCTAAATTGCCCCTTGTTGATGTTAGAGTAGGTGCCCGTCGAGCCAAGTGTTGGCCGAGTGTTCACAATGAAACTCTATGTATAAGCAATCTTTATTTTAGTAATATTTGATATTATTACTTTGGCACATCTTTATCTGTATACCCATGCTAGTTGCATAGATAAAGCCCTTGAATATACAAATAGTAGAAAGAATATGAGATGCTCATATGATGAGTATCATGAAACTCATATTTGGAATACTGTATATTCTAAACGGTTCCTAGTCGATTCAGCCGCCACTAAGAACGATATAGGCCGCTCGAGTTAGAGACTAGTATCTGCGATGTGAGTACCATGTTTCATTGGTAGGGGACATTGTGATGTCCGAACATGCAGATAGGTGCTCCTTGTAGAGTGCACTGAACAACCCTCCATAAAAGGACTTTCCAAGTGGTTCTCACTTATCGAGTGGAATAGTCCTAGTTTATGGTTGTACACCATTAGTCCTTATGACCCGGGACAACATTGAGACTCTATGTGCTAGCATTTCACTTTAACTTGTTTACCGACTCTTATGGGGTCATCAGGTGGCAAGGTTGGGTGTCATGTCGAAACTTATAGGAGTCGATGCATTGTAGTCGGGGATTCACCGCTTACCTTCGGGTATGGATATCCTATGTGTTATCATCTGTATGTAGGTTGAAATCTCTGGCCAGAGTATGGTTGTAATTATGAAAGGGGTTTCATAGATTACACCATCGATGCAACTACGACATGACACATAGTATCGATTCATTGACAACTCTCGATAAACCAATGGTTGTCGAATCGGTCGGGATATATGAGTTGAAGGGACCGTACTGTACGCTAACCATAATTGAATGGTTCTTGCAGGCACTATCATTTGATACCTAGGGAATCATGTAAGCGATGTTTCTAGGCGTTTAACATGGTTGGTTGGGTACTATCAGACTTGAGTTCTGACGTTCTTGTTATCAAGGGGTTGATAAGTAAGAATGGAGCAATTGGGGTATGCTCTTATAAGGACATGTTTAGTCCGAATCACATGGAGATGTGAACCCACGGCTAGTTGTATCAATGAACCATTGAGGGCCACACAAGTGCTGGCTTTCTAGAACCCGTTGAGAAGTAAAAATAGTTCAATGTGTTGAACGGCTTATAAAGGAGTTTATAAGCGTAAGGAAAATTAGAAGTATGACTTCTATAAAGGAGAAAATAGTTCAATGTGTTGAACGACTTATAAATGAGTTTATAAGTGTAAAGAAAAATAGAAGTATGACTTCTATGAGAGAAATATAAATTTTAATTTATGGAAGTGTTCCTAAATTAAAAGTTGGCCAAATGAATAATGTATTTGAAAATTGTGATTTTCAAACATTGTTATGGACTAAATTACATTAATTCAAGTGTTGAATTAATTAAACACTAGTGGACCTAGTAGAGTCCAAATAATTAAATTAATTCAAGTGTTGAATTAATTAAATCATATTGAGTCTTGTAGAGCTCAATTTAAATTAATTATTTAACTAGTGGGACTTGGGTAGATTCAAGTAATGTTTAATTAGTATCAAATATGTTTGAGATAATTAAATTTAGTCCATGGTTTTTATTTTGATAATAAACCATATAATATGCATGCATGGGAGGTGAAGAGTTGGAGACAACTTTTTCAAATATCAAGGCTTGGCATTGGAATTCACACCAACTTTTTCCAAGTCCAAGACAAGTCTTGTGACACCCCGATCCTCTTTTAAAATAAATACGCAGCGGAAATAAAATTTTCTCTTTAAAATATACGGAAGGAGTTTCAAAAATACATTTCATCAAATATCTTTACAAAATAAATACATGATCATTTAAATGACATAACAAAAACAAAACATCATTCCTATGATCATGCCAAAATCCTCCTTCCAACGGTGTATGCATATGACCCCCGATCTACAGTCAACGTCCCGAGGCACCACTCTGATCTGCATCACATGAAAATAACTGAAATGAGAATAAATCTCAGCAAGTGGAACTCTTATATAACAATGAACAATAACTCTGTAAAACATCTCTTTGAAATCATAAATACCATCAACTCTGAACTGTAAACTCTGAATATCAATAATATAGCAATAGCATAAAATATGATGGTATTTCTCTTTTGCTCTGGGGATTGATATCAATAGTATCTCTGCTCTGGGGTTGCTCGTATCCCAAATCGATATAAATACCGATAACTCTGAGGGATATAAGCCTCTGGGCGATGATCATCTAATATTGCATGCAATCTCTGACTATGTATTTATCAATCCGAAAACATTTAAACTCTTCTCTGGTTTTAACAATCACTTTGAACTCTATATATCTCTTTGTATTCCCTTTAATCAATAATGAGACATACAATGCCTCCAATACATATAACAATACATACTATGGATCAAATGAAAGGGAATAACACAATAAACTCTTTGAAACACATACATATATAATCATGTGAGCAAAAGGAATGAATTTCCACTTACAAACCACAACAAACACCTCAACTTAGCTCTTGATCACCACCTACAACAAATAATCCACAAATAACACCAATATCAACTAAATATCCAAGATTACAAGCTAAATAATCCATAAATCCACATAAACAACCCACCTAAACAACTCTTAATTTACAACCTTAACAGAATCGCACCAAAAACTTACCCAAGCTTCCTAGCACCAAGGAGAACGTCGAACTCAAGTCGAAATTCCAAACAAACGCCTGAATCGAAGATAGGAAAGGAAAGAAATGACTAAAAACCCTAGAAATGGAGAGAAAAGTCGAGAATGGAGGAGAAAAGAAAGGGAAAGTATGGCCAACCACTCCAAAAAGTAGCTTAAAAACTCGCCCATACCTTCACCGCGGGTGCGCCAACACAAGGACCGCGGGTGCGCTGAGCTTTCGGCAGTCCACAAAAATCCTGAACCACAGACACCGCGGGTGCGGTACTGCAAGCAGCGCGGGTGCGGTCTCTACCGCAGGGGCGGTCTCTACATCACCGCGGGTGCGGTGTGCTCACGGCATTCCAACTCCAAAACAGCACAGTACACCGCGGGGGCACTCCAGTTAAGAGCGCGGGTGCACTCAAGCCACGGCCAAGCACTATTCCCATGCAACTAGAATCGATCCGAAACTCTGAAACGAACAACCAACATCATCTAATACCTCAAGACAATAAAACTAACAATACTATAGCCCAAAAATACAACTCTGAACATCTAATCAAATATCCCAAATAACAAACGAAACTTAAATCGTACCGTACACTGGGCTCGGCTATTACAATCTCCCCCCCTTAAGGGAATTTCGTCCGCGAAATTGACGTCACGGCACGAACAACTCAGGATACTTCTCTCTCATCTCATCCTCTGGTTCCCACGTAGCCTCCTCTAACAAATGGTTCCTCCAAAGAACTTTGACAATGCCGATCTCTTTGTTCCTCAGAACTCTAACTGTGCGATCCAAAATCTGAATCGGAATCTCTTGATATGTCAAATTCGGCGTCAAGTCCAATGGCTCATGGCGTAGAACATGGGAAGGATCTGCAACATACTTCCTGAGCATCGAAACGTGAAACACATTATGAACTCTGTCAAGATCTGGAGGTAGGGCTAATCTGTAGGCTCGATCGCCAACTCTGTCCAATATCTCGAATGGACCAATAAATCTAGGACTCAACTTGCCCTTCTTGCCAAATCTCATCACACCCTTGAGAGGTGCTATCTTCAGAAACACGTGGTCGCCAATCTCGAACTGCAAAGGTCTGCGACGAACATCTGCATAGCTCTTCTGTCTGGACTGGGCAGTCTTCATCCTTTCTCTGATAACAGCAACAACATCAGCAGTCTGCTGGACCAACTCTGGTCCCAACATCTTCCTCTCACCAACCTCGTCCCAATACAAGGGAGACCTGCACTTCCTGCCATAAAGTGCCTCATACGGTGCCATGCCAATCGTCGCCTGGTAGCTATTATTATAAGTGAACTCAGCCAAAGGCAACAAAGAATCCCAGCTACCTGGAAAGTCTATAGTACACGCTCTGAGCATATCCTCAAGAATCTGAATGACTCTCTCTGACTGACCATCACTCTGAGGATGATAGGCTGTACTGAACGCTAATCGCGAACCCATAGCTCTGTGCAAACTCTTCCAAAACTCTGAAGTAAATCTGGGGTCACGATCAGACACGATCGACACAGGAACACCATGAAGTCTGACAATCTCTGCTATGTAGTCCTCGGCATACTGGTTCATCGAATACGTCGTCTTGACTGGAAGAAAGTGCGCTGACTTAGTCAATCTATCAACGATAACCCAAATAGAATTGAAACCTCTCCGCACTCTGGGAAGACCAGTCACGAAATCCATCGTAATATGCTCCCACTTCCACTGAGGAATCGGCAACGACAACAATGTCCCAGCAGGTCTCTGGTGCTCAATCTTCACCTGCTGACAAGTAAGGCACTGAGAAATGAACACGGCAACATCCTTCTTCATACCTGGCCACCAGTAGAGTCGACGAAGATCCTGATACATCTTCGTACTGCCTGGATGAATCGAATACGGCGCGGTATGAGCCTCTGTCAGAATATCTCTACGAATATCGTCGCCAGAAGGAACACAAATACGACCTCTGAAAGTCACCAAACCATCACCATTCAAAGCAAACTCTGAATTACCTCTAATCTCTGCTCTATCTCTCAACTCTGTCAACTGAACATCAGTCGACTGCTCTCTACGAATCCTGTCCGTCAAAGAAGATCGAATAACCAATGCTGAAAGACGAGCAATGGTGCCTGGAATCACCAGATCAATATCCTCTCTCTGCAAATCCATCAGTAACGGTCTCTGAATCAAAGAACTCAATGAAACACTCGACTTGCGGCTTAAAGCATCAGCCACAACATTCGCCTTCCCTGGGTGATAACTGATAGTCACATCGTAATCCTTGACAAGCTCTAACCACCTCCTCTGCCGCATATTGAGCTCTTTCTGCGAGAACAGATACTTCAAACTCTTGTGGTCTGTGAAGATCTCACACTTTTCGCCATACAGATAATGTCTCCAAATCTTAAGGGCGAAAACCACAGCTGCTAGCTCCAAATCGTGCGTCGGATAATTCTTCTCATAATCCTTCAACTGGCGAGAAGCATAGGCAATGACCTTACCTCTCTGCATCAACACTGCACCGAGACCCTTCTTCGACGCATCGGTAAAGACCACAAAATCCTCTGAACCACTGGGCAATGCGAGAATAGGAGCTGACGTCAATCTATCCTTCAACTCCTGAAATGCGCTCTGGCAATCTATAGACCACTCGAACTTCACAGTCTTCCTTGTCAGATTGGACAATGGCAGGGCAATCTTGGAAAAATCCGAAATAAAACGACGATAATAACCCGCCAAACCAAGGAAACTGCGTACCTCTGAAACAGTCGTAGGAATAGGCCACTTCTGAATCGCCTCTATCTTCATCGGATCAACAGCAATGCCATCCCTCGAAACGACATGGCCTAGAAAAGAAATCTGATCCAGCCAAAACTCACACTCTTCAACTTAGCAAACAACCTCCGCTCTCTCAGCAACTGGAGAACAACTCTGAGATGCTCTGAATGAAGCTCTCTGGTCTTGGAATAGATCAATATATCGTCGATAAAGACAATGACGAAGCTATCCAAATACGGCTTGAACACACGGTTCATCAGGTCCATGAAAACAGAAGGGGCATTGGTCAAACCAAAAGACATCACGAGAAACTCATAGTGACCATACCTGGTCCTGAAAGCCGTCTTAGGGATATCAGACTCCCTAACCTTCAACTGATAGTAGCCAGACCGAAGATCAATCTTCGAGAAAACAGTGGCACCCTGGAGTTGGTCAAATAGATCGTCAATCCGTGGCAACGGATACTTGTTCTTGATCGTCACTTTGTTGAGCTCTCTGTAATCGATACACAGACGCAAAGACCCGTCCTTCTTCTTAACAAATAGAACCGGAGCTCCCCAAGGCGAAGAACTCGGACGAATGAAACCCTTATCTAGAAGATCCTGCAACTGCGTCTTCAACTCTTTCATCTCGGTAGGAGCCATCCTATACGGAGCCTTAGAAATAGGAACCGTACCTGGAGCAAGATCAATAACAAACTCTACATCTCTATCCGGCGGCAAACCCGGAACATCATCCTCAAACACATCCGCAAACTCCCTCACCACATCAATATCATCAATATTCAACTTAATCAGTCTATCCATATCCACAACAGATGCTAGAAAAACATCACAACCTCTACACAATAGCCTCTCAGCATCAAGACACGAAATAAAAGGAAGGACCAGCGAAGTACCTGAGCTGGCGAGAACTCCTCCCTGGTCATCATCTGCAAAAGTCACCGTCTTAGCAACGCAATCAATAACAGCACGATAGGTCGACAGCCAATCCATGCCAAGAATAACATCAAAGGCAACCATCGGGATCACAATCAAATCAGCAAAGACCTCTCGATCAACAAAACGAACGGGGCACGCATACACTATGGAAGTCGGGCACAAAACATCTCCCGAAGGCAAAACAACACTAAGCTGAAGGGGAATAACAGAAGGAACTATACCCAAAGATCTCAAAAACAATTCAGACATAAAAGAATGAGTAGCACCAGTATCAATCAAAGTAGTAGCTACTCTGCCTGAAATTAAAATGGAACTAGAGATTACAGAAGAATTACGATTAATACCTTCCTTAGTCATCGAAAAGATACGACCCTGCACCTTCTCCTGGCTAGCTCCCCTAGGACAATCTCTGGAAATATGGCCTGGCATGCCACAACGATAACAAGAACGAGTGCCAAATCTACACTCTCCACGATGAGGTCTGCTACACTTGGGACACAAAGATCTCTCAGAATCAGACGGAGCAACTGGCACTGACGGTGGCCTAGGACTCTGATCCACCTTGCCCTTCCCCTTGAATCGATCTCTGCCACGCTGACCTGAACTCTGGCCTCTTTGAACATTAGCCTGGTACCTCGCCTGTCTCTCCCTGGCGATATCTTTCTCGTCCTGCTCTGCTAGCAACGCCTTGGACACAATCTCCTTGAAAGTCACAGCCTTGGACATATTGATATCACGCCTGATCTCCGCTCTAAGGCCTCGAATGAAGTGAGCACCTTTATCTTTATCACTGGTAGCAATGTACGGAGCAAAAAGGCAACCCTCCTCGAACTTGAGAATATACTCGTCCACATTCAAGCTCCCCTGACGAAGCTCCAAGAACTCTGTGACCTTCCTCGCTCGCAGTGCATCAGGAAAGTACTTGTCGTAGAAAAGCTCAGTAAACTCAGACCACTTCAAAGTAGAAACATCAATGCCAACCTTGGTCGCATTCCACCACAAACGTGCAGCTTTAACCAGCATGAAAACAGCACAACTGATACGGTCTCTGTCCTCATAGTGGAGATGATCAAAAATCGCCTCCAAAGCCTTGACCCACTCTACTGCAGCTAAAGGATCGGAGCTGCCTGGAAACTCGGGTGGATCCATCCTCTTAAACGCAGAAAAGATAGCATCAGAACCAACTGCTACTGGAGCAACCTGCCCCCTACCTTGGTCTCTGCCCTGGCCTGCTCCTTGCAGTCTAAGCAACTGCTGGATCTGCTCACTGTGAACCTTAGCCTGCTCCTTCAGTAACTTGCCGAACTCGTCGACAACTCTCGAGGACGAACTATCCTCCCCCTCTGACGCCTTACGCTTAGGAGGCATCCTCTACTCTACAATGCTCACAAGATACCAATCAATACATAACAATAGATAGATGCAAAGAAAACATACCCGGACAGTTGAAAGTAGACGAAGTCATATGCATTGGTCCGAAGAACACCGCTCTGATACCACTAAATGTGACACCCCGATCCTCTTTTAAAATAAATACGCAGCGGAAATAAAATTTTCTCTTTAAAATATACGGAAGGAGTTTCAAAAATACATTTCATCAAATATCTTTACAAAATAAATACATGATCATTTAAATGACATAACAAAAACAAAACATCATTCCTATGATCATGCCAAAATCCTCCTTCCAACGGTGTATGCATATGACCCCCGATCTACAGTCAACGTCCCGAGGCACCACTCTGATCTGCATCACATGAAAATAACTGAAATGAGAATAAATCTCAGCAAGTGGAACTCTTATATAACAATGAACAATAACTCTGTAAAACATCTCTTTGAAATCATAAATACCATCAACTCTGAACTGTAAACTCTGAATATCAATAATATAGCAATAGCATAAAATATGATGGTATTTCTCTTTTGCTCTGGGGATTGATATCAATAGTATCTCTGCTCTGGGGTTGCTCGTATCCCAAATCGATATAAATACCGATAACTCTGAGGGATATAAGCCTCTGGGCGATGATCATCTAATATTGCATGCAATCTCTGACTATGTATTTATCAATCCGAAAACATTTAAACTCTTCTCTGGTTTTAACAATCACTTTGAACTCTATATATCTCTTTGTATTCCCTTTAATCAATAATGAGACATACAATGCCTCCAATACATATAACAATACATACTATGGATCAAATGAAAGGGAATAACACAATAAACTCTTTGAAACACATACATATATAATCATGTGAGCAAAAGGAATGAATTTCCACTTACAAACCACAACAAACACCTCAACTTAGCTCTTGATCACCACCTACAACAAATAATCCACAAATAACACCAATATCAACTAAATATCCAAGATTACAAGCTAAATAATCCATAAATCCACATAAACAACCCACCTAAACAACTCTTAATTTACAACCTTAACAGAATCGCACCAAAAACTTACCCAAGCTTCCTAGCACCAAGGAGAACGTCGAACTCAAGTCGAAATTCCAAACAAACGCCTGAATCGAAGATAGGAAAGGAAAGAAATGACTAAAAACCCTAGAAATGGAGAGAAAAGTCGAGAATGGAGGAGAAAAGAAAGGGAAAGTATGGCCAACCACTCCAAAAAGTAGCTTAAAAACTCGCCCATACCTTCACCGCGGGTGCGCCAACACAAGGACCGCGGGTGCGCTGAGCTTTCGGCAGTCCACAAAAATCCTGAACCACAGACACCGCGGGTGTAATGCCCAGAAATTATGAGAAATGATAAGACAAGATTATAAAGTGTTGCCAGGATGGAAAATAAGAAATTCTTGGAAATGCAGCACCGCACTCGCGGTGCCAGGCATCACCGCACCCGCGGTAAATGGACAGTAAGTTGACAAGAAAATCCCGTAGCCACACCGCACCCGCGGTATTAGACGGAGCGCACCCGCGCTGATGACACCGCACCCGCGGTCGTGTAAGCAGCGCACCCGCGGTCAAGCTTCGGGAAATCTAGATAGAATCGTCGAGACTGAAGCGCACCCGCGGTGCATATGTTACCGCACCCGCGGTGCGACGTGCACCATGAAAAATGAGGCCACGTTTTATGAATTGCATGCAGTATATATAGAAGCGATTGACACGGTTGTTCTTCAGAAAATTCAGAAAGAGACGAAAACTTTGAAAGAAAATCCTTACGCCTTTTTGATTTGCGATTGTGGAAGATCCGTCTATCAGAATTCGAATCTGAAAGTAGTATCGTTTCCCTCGTGACACGAGCTATACAAGGACGTAAGTTTTGTTACGTTTTGAGATGTTTTGAAAATATGATGTTGCTAGAATTGCATGTGATTCAGATATGGTGTTTCTACTACCGTAGATATTGTATAATTGAAGTCAGATTAAAGAACAGACTGTGTCTGTAATTATTATGATTTTTGAAAGATAGTGACTGAGATTCTATATTAGGATTGTGTTAGTATTCAGAGTATGATTGTATTGGCACCGATTATGAGTTTCAGTATTATATTTGTGATGTTCAGATTGACGGGGTTATTTAGATTGTATTGTTATGCCGTCGAAACATCATTTGATTTAGATTGATCAGATTCAGATACGAGTTCGATTAGATTGTGATATTATTGATATGACTCAGATGGTATCTTGTTCAGACATTGATCAGATTGTATACTGATTTGAGTATTGATCAGAACAGATCGTGAATTGAGTTATTTACTGATACAGCGTATTCGATATTGTCTTTTCAGATTGATATGGACAGAGTTGAATACAGATCATCATCTTCGTCAGACCGGGACGACAAAGGTATAATTCATGTGATATTCGGGAAGAAACAACTCAATCGAGATCATCCTTGAGTTGCCCAATAAATCACATACTATATTCTTGTTTATGTTTTATCTAATTATGCTTTGGTTACAGATTATGTTGCATTGCATTAAGATGATTATGCTTGTTTACAGATTTTGTATTCATGCATTAAGATAGGAAAGTCTGCGAGATCATCCAGACTTCTAGATGTTCGGCGATATCTCAGCTTAGGGGAAGATCACCCCCCTTTGTAGATGTGGATACAGATCAGGCCGAAGTCTAGGAATAAGACGGACAGCACCTCGATTGGGAGGGTAGGTGACAGACAGTGCCGTCTTATTCACCCCGGGATCCCTAGAGTTCCAGATCGAGTCGAGTCTAGACATGATTTGATTAGGACTTCATGCTTATATGGATGTGGCTCCTAGACCATGGGACCCATCGTTATTGCTTACAGTTGTGCTAGCATGTTTTATGATTTAGATTGTTTATATGCTTGTTTATCTGATTTGAGCTGCATGCTTAATTTCATAGACTATGAAAGATATTATGTTTATACATAATCGCATGTTTAATGAATTAGTTTGTTTATATACATGCTTACCATGTTTTATACTGGGATTTATTCTCACCGGAGTTATCCGGCTGTTGTCGTGTTTTGTATGTGTGCATGACAACAGGTGGGGCTGGATCAGGGTCGAGAAGATGACGAGAGAAGACGAGTTTAGCGTGGCGATTCCGGACTTACAGTAGATTGGATTTTACTACTTGAACTGCAGTAGTTGAACCTTAGATTAATTAAAAAGACTGTTGTACATTATTGTATCTTTATACTGAAATGTAGTTTTATACAGATATGTATATCATGTAGATGCCATTATCTTCCGCACTTTATTTTAAAAAGAAAAATTTTTAGACCCTGTTTATCAGAACTGATAATTAAATCCCAACGGTGATTAAGAAGATGATTAGCGTCCGGGTCCCCACAATAGGTGGTATCAGAGCAGATAGTTCTTTTAGACTTAGATTATCAGAGTGATAGATCCTTTAGATTGAGATAGTCAGAACTGATAGATCCTTTAGACTGAGTTAGATTGAGATAGAAGAGAATGAGCGGGGTAGATTGAACTTTCTCCCTTGCATGTGATTGCTAGCATGAGATTTATTTCAATGTTGACTACATTGTGTGTGCTAGCATGATTTATTGTTTTCCCTATTACATGTTGTGTGTTATCTGAGTTGATTGCAGCATGTAATTAATAAGCCTGAATCAGAACCGAGTCTGGATCAGAGGTATATGATCAGAGGAGGGCTGAGATAGATTATACAGATTGTGTATTGATTTGTTTGACATTCAGATATACCGCCTCGGAGATTTCCAGAAAGGGGTAGTACTTCGTCTGAACAGCTAGATGCATCAGAAGCTCAGCTAGAAGAAAAGATGAAAGAATTTGAATTATTACAGCCGCCGATTCTGAATGGTACCGAGACATCTGAAGATTGTCAGAACTGGTTTGATGATATAGAAATTTTGTTCGATTTACTTGACTGTACAGATGAACAGAGAGTTAAAATGATGCCTTACCAGTTACGAGAAGCCGCCAGGAGTTGGTGGATTACAAGTACAAGAATGTGGGTACAGAGAGGTACAGTGATGTCGTGGGAAATATTCAGAACTGAATTCTATCGAAGATTTTTCTCAGCTTCATACCGAGAGGACAAGAAATTAGAGTTTGAGAATTTGAGCCAAGGGCAGCTAAATATTGACGCATATATTGCTAAATTCTCGACTCTAATGCGTTTTGCTCCTCATTTAGCTGGAAATGATGAAGCTATAGTAAATCAATTCATCAGAGGGTTGAATTCAGAGGTAGTTGCATTCATGAATTTGCAACGACCCTACCATTTTGCTGACATCCTGAGTAGAGCGAAGAGAGCGGAGGCGAGTCTGATTAGACAATTGACAAGGTTGTGTGTGAAGCCACCCCAGACACAACAATCCCCTCTTCGATATGATCACGGTGGTACGAGTGGGAAGCAAGATGTGCTGAAAACTCGAAAGAAGCCATTTAAGAAGTTGGGAAGTGGTTCCTCTAGCTCCAGTGGGTCTAGCCCGAGTTATGTTGGCGTGTATTGCAGCACTTGCGGAGGAAGACATCCCACGGAGCTATGCCAGGGAGTTACTGGTAGTTGTCGTATCTGTCGACAGCCGGGGCACTTTGCTAGAGTTTGTCCCCAGAGAGGTTCCCGAAGATTTCAGGGAGCAGGACCAACTGGATATGGTGATCGAAGAACAGCCCCAGGAGACACTTGATGATATAGTGACAGGTACTGTTACTCTATGATTATGTTGCATATGTATTGATGTATACTAATGCATTCATTATGAGTACCTTTGACAGAACTGCATTGATATATGCTGTACCTGTTAAGTCTGGTTGTACTGTAGTATTGATTCCTGTATTCTGGGAAAAGAAAGATAGATATCAGAGATTTCTGTGAAATATCATAAACTACAGTAAGATAAGAATGAGATCGAGTTAGATTAGGAGGTACTTGTGTTTCAGAATTGATTGCATTATTGATAATAATATGCTAAACAAGTACAGAACTCGAGTATAAGATTTAGACCAGATATGGCTGATGCGTGCAGATTTCACGATAAGGATTCTAGAGTTAGAATTCCTGTAATATTTAGATGGTATATGACTCGATTAGTACAGAAAGGAGCAGATTGCATCCTTATGTATTCAGTAGATCCACTGAAATCGAGTTTAGTATTGACAGATTTGGTCAATATTATACAAATTGGCTAATGTTTGCCTAGATCAGATTTCAGGATTGTGTTATATCCGAAAGATAGAGTTCAGAATTGAATTGAGATGTGGCATTGTTTGTATGGTAGATTTAGTACAGAATGGTATTGACTATACAGAATGATACAAAATGAATTGAAGGAATATTTGAAAGATCATACTAAATATTCTGAGAATTATAATTCTTGTATACAGAAACTGTTCAGATATGTATTTGGTTTGAAACAGATTGTATTCAGAATATGTGATATCTGTCGTTTGTACACCGATTTATTTGCACAGTTGAGACAGAAATCAGTGACTGTAACCGACACAGGTAACAGATATATCAGAATTAGCAGAAATGTCAGAAAGTCAGAATCGCTGAGTTTTACAGATTTTCTTATTCTCTGATCTCCTTATTATATTATATCTGCTTACGTATTGTGCTTGCTCTAAATCAGTATTTGAGACATCTGATATTGTTGAGAGCATATTCTATTTGCAGATGAGATATGACAGATGATTTAGGCACTGTGAAGATTGATCAGTAGTCAGAATCATCAGGGTTGCCGCAATCGTTGTTTTATGAGTACTAGATCTATATAGGTTTTTGCTATTCTGAGTCTGATGTAATATTCCTGTTATTGTGAATCAGTGTTTGATACCGATTAGTGTAAACAGTCAGACATGTGATCAGAATGTTCAAAATTTGTTTGTAATAATCAGAACAGAGCATCAGTCAGAATAACAGATATTTGAGTTTGTGTTATATGGGACTGATTATGTTATGATATCAGATGTTTCAGAATTGTTTACAGATTTTGATATTGATAGTCAGAGCCGAATACCAGGTGGGTATTTCTTCTTTAATTTATGATTATTTAATGATTTGTTTATACAGGATAGTTCGAATCTGAACTCACAGCTAGTGTCAGAACCGCATAGTAGTGGATTCAGTTGCCATTCAGATGATTGTGAATGTGCGTTATTCGAACAGACAGTAGTGATATAAACAGATCAGATCAGTTGTAACAGAATTTGTACAGAAATGTTGGCAGAAATTGTACTGATAAGTCTGAATTGCTAACAGAAGAAGACAAAGAGAGAAATCAGAAGATTATTACAGAATTTGTATGGTTCTGAATAGAAATGGGAGTACATTTCTATGGCTTTCGTAATGAAATTACCCCCATTTTCTTTAGATTATGATATGATATGATTATGATTGACAGATTACTCAATCTATATCTATCAGTTTGTACCAGATTACGTACAAACAGAACTAGATGACATAGATCGATGTCAAAGAAATAATCAGATAGATTAGAATATTGAATAAGATGATATCAGATTGTGATTTTGATGGAGTTGTACTTGTAATAGACTGTATCATAAGCTCTCTTGTGTAGATTTATTACAGATTGACAGATAGTCAGGGGGTAATAATCGAATATTGGAAGATTTTGGTAGAGTTTTAGAGTGCTAGATGTTAGCACTAATTGATATGATTCAGTATTACTGTGTGACTATAGCTATCAGCTTATCAGAGGGGTAATGAGATAGTTATAGACAAAACAGTATACAGTGAATACTACAGATTTCTTTTGAAGAAAATTCGAAGAAAGATAAAGATAGTTCAGAATGAACAGATGTCATAAACCAACATTGGATGATGATGATTGGTATTTGGGGTCGAAGATTGTATACGTCTTTGTTTGAAATAAACAGAGGTGATAACAGCTGAAGATACGGATATGTGATAAGCTGTAGATTGGTTTATACAGATGTTGTATAACCAATATAGCAAGATTGATTTTGTCAGACTTTATGAAGTCTTATTCCAGATTTGAAATCAGAAGTTGATACAAGAAAGAGATATCAGAACGGATTCACTGAGATGAGTTTAGAGGTATTATGATGTTATACTTCATGAATTCGTATTCCAGACGGGGATTAGGCATTTGAGTTTTGATGTAAACTCTAGTATACATTTCTGTTCGTACATCTGAATTTATTTCTTATGAGTTCAGGGACGAACTCAGATCTAAGAGGGGGAGAAATGTAATGCCCAGAAATTATGAGAAATGATAAGACAAGATTATAAAGTGTTGCCAGGATGGAAAATAAGAAATTCTTGGAAATGCAGCACCGCACTCGCGGTGCCAGGCATCACCGCACCCGCGGTAAATGGACAGTAAGTTGACAAGAAAATCCCGTAGCCACACCGCACCCGCGGTATTAGACGGAGCGCACCCGCGCTGATGACACCGCACCCGCGGTCGTGTAAGCAGCGCACCCGCGGTCAAGCTTCGGGAAATCTAGATAGAATCGTCGAGACTGAAGCGCACCCGCGGTGCATATGTTACCGCACCCGCGGTGCGACGTGCACCATGAAAAATGAGGCCACGTTTTATGAATTGCATGCAGTATATATAGAAGCGATTGACACGGTTGTTCTTCAGAAAATTCAGAAAGAGACGAAAACTTTGAAAGAAAATCCTTACGCCTTTTTGATTTGCGATTGTGGAAGATCCGTCTATCAGAATTCGAATCTGAAAGTAGTATCGTTTCCCTCGTGACACGAGCTATACAAGGACGTAAGTTTTGTTACGTTTTGAGATGTTTTGAAAATATGATGTTGCTAGAATTGCATGTGATTCAGATATGGTGTTTCTACTACCGTAGATATTGTATAATTGAAGTCAGATTAAAGAACAGACTGTGTCTGTAATTATTATGATTTTTGAAAGATAGTGACTGAGATTCTATATTAGGATTGTGTTAGTATTCAGAGTATGATTGTATTGGCACCGATTATGAGTTTCAGTATTATATTTGTGATGTTCAGATTGACGGGGTTATTTAGATTGTATTGTTATGCCGTCGAAACATCATTTGATTTAGATTGATCAGATTCAGATACGAGTTCGATTAGATTGTGATATTATTGATATGACTCAGATGGTATCTTGTTCAGACATTGATCAGATTGTATACTGATTTGAGTATTGATCAGAACAGATCGTGAATTGAGTTATTTACTGATACAGCGTATTCGATATTGTCTTTTCAGATTGATATGGACAGAGTTGAATACAGATCATCATCTTCGTCAGACCGGGACGACAAAGGTATAATTCATGTGATATTCGGGAAGAAACAACTCAATCGAGATCATCCTTGAGTTGCCCAATAAATCACATACTATATTCTTGTTTATGTTTTATCTAATTATGCTTTGGTTACAGATTATGTTGCATTGCATTAAGATGATTATGCTTGTTTACAGATTTTGTATTCATGCATTAAGATAGGAAAGTCTGCGAGATCATCCAGACTTCTAGATGTTCGGCGATATCTCAGCTTAGGGGAAGATCACCCCCCTTTGTAGATGTGGATACAGATCAGGCCGAAGTCTAGGAATAAGACGGACAGCACCTCGATTGGGAGGGTAGGTGACAGACAGTGCCGTCTTATTCACCCCGGGATCCCTAGAGTTCCAGATCGAGTCGAGTCTAGACATGATTTGATTAGGACTTCATGCTTATATGGATGTGGCTCCTAGACCATGGGACCCATCGTTATTGCTTACAGTTGTGCTAGCATGTTTTATGATTTAGATTGTTTATATGCTTGTTTATCTGATTTGAGCTGCATGCTTAATTTCATAGACTATGAAAGATATTATGTTTATACATAATCGCATGTTTAATGAATTAGTTTGTTTATATACATGCTTACCATGTTTTATACTGGGATTTATTCTCACCGGAGTTATCCGGCTGTTGTCGTGTTTTGTATGTGTGCATGACAACAGGTGGGGCTGGATCAGGGTCGAGAAGATGACGAGAGAAGACGAGTTTAGCGTGGCGATTCCGGACTTACAGTAGATTGGATTTTACTACTTGAACTGCAGTAGTTGAACCTTAGATTAATTAAAAAGACTGTTGTACATTATTGTATCTTTATACTGAAATGTAGTTTTATACAGATATGTATATCATGTAGATGCCATTATCTTCCGCACTTTATTTTAAAAAGAAAAATTTTTAGACCCTGTTTATCAGAACTGATAATTAAATCCCAACGGTGATTAAGAAGATGATTAGCGTCCGGGTCCCCACAGCGGGTGCGGTACTGCAAGCAGCGCGGGTGCGGTCTCTACCGCAGGGGCGGTCTCTACATCACCGCGGGTGCGGTGTGCTCACGGCATTCCAACTCCAAAACAGCACAGTACACCGCGGGGGCACTCCAGTTAAGAGCGCGGGTGCACTCAAGCCACGGCCAAGCACTATTCCCATGCAACTAGAATCGATCCGAAACTCTGAAACGAACAACCAAAATCATCTAATACCTCAAGACAATAAAACTAACAATACTATAGCCCAAAAATACAACTCTGAACATCTAATCAAATATCCCAAATAACAAACGAAACTTAAATCGTACCGTACACTGGGCTCGGCTATTACAAGTCTCCCTTCCCCCCATTCACTCATGCAATGGCCGAAATTCTCCTCTCAATTCTCTCCAAGTTTTCTCTCATTTTTCTTCTTCAAGTGTTGAGGAATGAAAAATACTTCTCTTTGAAAAATGCTCTAATTTTTCTAGTGCAAAATTAGAGTGGTTGTATCTAGTTGGTGGTGGGCTTAATATTTGAGCAAGGTGGGCTCAAAGGAAACTTGAAGATTGTCTTGCCATTGAAGAGCTTAGTTGTATATCAACTAAGTTGGAGCCATCATCAATCTTTTAAGATTGATAGGTACATTTCTCTAAACACACTATGAATGTCATTTTTGTGTTTTTGTATTTGCTCTAGTTTAAACTTCCGTTGCGCTTCCGGTCACCGTAACCGATCCCCTTTCAAGTGGTATCCGAGCTATGGTTACGTTTTTGTGTAGCAACTACAAGATATTATGTTGAGATTGATTTCTAACCGCATGAGAACAAAATTTTGCAACGAATTCAAGGCCGGATTGGGGCGGGTTTTGGGCAGCAAGTTGCTGCCCATTTCGGACAGCTTGGGCTGCCCGAGGGGCTGCCCGAATCGGGCAGCAAGGGCAGCCCTAGGGGCTGCCCGAACAGCCCCCACACTTTAATAAAAAAAAAATAAAAATTTTTGGCATGTTGGCCGGATTCCGGCGACGGAGCTCCGGCGACGGCGATGACGACTAGGGTTTCCAAAAGTGTTTTGGATTATCAAAGTGTCATGGGCCTTGAGTTGTTGGGCCATTGGATGGCTAACTTGTTTGTGAATTTTAAATGGGCCAAAACGTTTTTGGTGAAAAATGCTTTTTTGGGCCCTTAAGTTTAAAATTACAAAAGTTGCAAATATTTTCTCATGAAATAAATATTTTAAGTTGGACTTTAAATATTTATAGTAAATGGTGATTTACAAGAAATTCGGTTATAATTAAATTAATTTGAAAGTAGACAAAGGTGTTTGTATACTTTGTTAATTTAGTTTATAATCGTGGCGGTTAGTGATTGGATCAAGATATATAATATTGGATCAATTAACTATTGTGATAATTAATTGATGGTGTATGATATGTGATATTATGCATGAAGGATGATCAAAAGCCCAAGCCCAATTTGCTAGGTGTATGCTAGGATATTTTGTGTTGAATGATTGTAATAATTATCAATTTATTAAGTGGGCTTAGTTTATGGCCCGTTCCCACCCCATGAGATGTATCCCTATTTGCCATGGATATTTATATGTAAATATTAGTATAGTGGATGATCAAGATTGGAAGATGGTGGCCATGATTATTATGAAGATCGAAGACATGTAAATATTGGAAGCTAATGTAATAGTTGCATTGCATCCCGTGCATTTACCCTAGGATTGGACCTAGGCCCGTGTTTAGCTCACACGGTCCGTTAGTATTGGGGCGATTGATCATCCTTGTTTTGTTTACTGTTTATAATATATGCATGATATGTTATAAATAATGAGTATGTGCGTTATTATTATGATAATAACAAAGTTGCATGAATCCGGCAAACATACGATCAAACATGGCGAGCTTTTAAATAAAATTAATGATGAGACCTTTCAAAATTAAAAACCCTCATTTTGAATAAGATTCAAAATTAATATCAAGCCCGAAAATGGGAATTATAAATTTGTTTATAATTTCCTTGTCTTCCATCGACAATGGGTGCATGATGAACGCTACCCGTACTCGGGGCTCGGCTCATATTATTGGGGGAGCTTTGGGTGCCGGAAAGCTATGACATCCATTGACATGGTGATGTGTACTACGTGGAACTGCCATGATTTCGGCTCATATTATTGAGGGAACTCATGGCGACCATCCATTAAGGTTCAACATCGATGGGTAAGGCTTGACACGTGAAGATGAACGATGTCATATTATTGGGTCCTAATCAAACGTGAGAGAAAAGTTTACGTAGAGGGTTGCATTGTGATGCAATTGGAAACTACCTTTTAGGAATTGTGATTGGCTGATATTATTCGGGATCATAATTCGCTAATTGGGCCTTACGTACCTACTGAGGAAAGGAGTTTCCCGTTTTCACTAGAGGGTAGTGAAAGATGTCAAAACAGTGGGAGCAAATATTTATGAAGTAAAAGTCCAAACTTCATATCTTACTAAATATTTTAAAATAGTTACCAACATTTATCTGTTTTTACTTTTCAGTACAAATTGACAATGTCTTCGATTCGCAATCCGATATCCGTAATACTCGACAAACACATATTAACTGGACCTAATTACCTCACTTGGCTAAGAAACCTAAAAATCGTCTTGAATTCGGAAAGGGTAGCATATACACTGACTGAGTCGCCCCCTGTTGAGGCTCCGACTGACTGCAATCCGGAGGAATTGCAGGCTTACAAGGAATGGTGTGACCATGACTTGATAGCCAGGTGTTATATGCTGACTTCTATGAATGATGAGCTGCAGAGGCGTTTTGAGTGTGCAAAGAATGCTGCTGACATTCATTTGCACCTCAAGGAGCTCTTTGGTGAGCAGACTCGGCCTCTTAGGCATGCTACCGTCAAGGAGCTGATCACTTTGCGCATGCGAGATGGGGCCTCGGTCCATGAGCATGGCCTAAAGGTGATCGGGCTCGTGGACAAGCTCGTTGGCATGGATCTGATCTTGCCTTCGGAGTTGACCACCGACGTGTTGCTCTTATCGCTGCCTAGCTCATTTGATCCTTTTGTGGTGAACTTCAACATGAACAAGATGGAGCCGACCCTTGAGGAGTTGGTGAATATGCTTGTTACGTTTGAATCCACCATCAAGAAAGAGAAGTTGGTTCTTTATGTGGGTTCTTCATCTGGTACGAAGATTGATCCACATGGGAATGGAAAGAAGCGTTCTTTCCAACGTTCCAAGAAGAATGTGCCCTTGTTGAGGCAATCTCCGAATCCCGTTGTGGCAGCCACACCAGTTAGGGCTGACAAGACTAGTGATGTTTGTCATCACTGTAAGATGCCTGGACATTGGAAGCGAAATTGCAAAGAATATCTGGCCCAGAAGAGTTCTGGAAATGGTATGTTCTAAATTGAAGTAAACATTTCAATTAACTCTACTTCTTGGGTGTTAGATACCGGTTATGACTCACATCTCTGTAATGGGTTACAGGTGATGGGAAGAAGTAGAATGCTTAAGGAAGGTGTGACCTTCTAGAGGATGGGCAATGGAGCAAGAGTTGCTGCCAAGGCTATTGAAGATGTTTACTTATTATTGAACAAAAGTTTAAGTTAATTTTATGAGATGTTTTGTTTGTACCTAATTTTGTAAAAACATTGTTTCCATTTCTATTGTGATAAAGATGGATATTCTTGTCTATTTAGCAAAGGTGTTTGCAACAATTACAAGAATGAATGTTTAATTGGTACTTGAGAACTTGAAAACGATCTCTATAACTTAAAATTGAAGGATATTCCATTAAATGTCCATTCAAAGGCATACACCATATGAGATATGGATGGGTAAGCCTCCCAAATATTCTTATCTTAGAATATGGGAGCCCTGCTTATGTGAAGCAGGTAGTGGGAGATAATTGGATAGTCGATCCATTTTATGCTACTTTGTGGGATATCCAATGAATTCGGTTGGATACTACTTCTATCAATCTCAAGAAACAAAGGTGTTTGTTTCTAGGAATGCAACCTTTTTGGAAAAGGAATTTCTATTGGATAGAAAATGGGAGATGATAGAACTCGAAGAGGTTCGAGAGACACCCACAATTATAGAACCCACACCCGAAGAGCCAAGTGAGGAGATACAAGCTCCTAAAAGATCCGAGAAAGTCTCGAGACCACCTATGAGGTATGGTCAGCTTCTTGAAGAGGGCCATGATGAGCCTAACCATGGATGTGATCCAAGGACCTTCAAGGAAGCGTTATCTGATGCCGATTCATCCAAATGGCTTGAAGCTATGGAATCTGAGTTGAATTCCATGCATTCGAACCAAGTGTGAGATCTTATAGATCCACCTGAGGGAACAGTTCCCATAGGGACTTGGGGCGGATGGGAAGGTATTGATCTTCAAGGCGCGATTGGTGGCAAAAGGATATACTCAAATACAAGGAGTTGACTTTGTGGAAACCTTTTCACCAGTTGCAATGTTAAAGTTCATAAGGATTTTTGCTTGCCATAGCTGCACGGTATGACTATGAGATATGGCAGATGGATGTCAAGACAGCCTTTCTTAATGGGGATATTGAGGAAGAGATTTACATGTCTCAAACCTGGAGGGTTTACATCTATCGGAAGTGAGCACATGGTATGCAAACTTCATAGATCTATTTATGGTCTAAAGCAGGCATCTAGGAGTTGGAACCTTAGATTCGCTAGTACAATCAAAGAGTTTGATTTTCTAAGAATCCTGAGGAACCCTGTGTGTATAATAAGGTCAGTGGGAGTGTTGTGACATTCCTGGTGTTTTATGTTGATGACATTCAAATCATTGGGAATGATGTAGGAATGTTGCAATCAACTAAGATATGGTTAGCGAGTAAGTTTTCGATGCAGGACTTGGGTGAAGCATCTTTTGTATTGTGATACAGATCTATAGAGATAGATCGAAAAGATTGCTTGATCTCACCCAGTCCACATACATTGATACCATCGTGAAGCGGTTCTCGATGGGTGAGTCCATGAGAGGACATCTACCAATGTGTCATGGCGTGTCCCTATCCAAGTCTGTCTCCCAAGACTGATGCAGAGATAGTGGCGATGACACACATTCCGTATGCTTCGGCAATTGGTAGCATCATGTATGGGATGATATCTACACGTCTTGACGTGGCTTTCGCACTAAGTGTTGTGAGTAGATATCAATCGAACCCCGGTCTTCCACATTGGAAAGCTGTGAAAGACATCCTCAAGTAGTTGAGAAGGACTAATAAATTGTTCTTGGTCTATGGGGTGGAGAACTGAAATTGGAAAGCTATACCGACTCTAGCTTCCAAAGCGATATTGATGACTCGAAGTCAACCTCTAGGTTTGTATTCATGCTCTATGGTGCTGCTGTCTCTTGGAAGAGTTCCCAAGCAAGACAATACTGCGGATTCCAGCACAGAGGCCGAATACATAGCTGCATCAAATGCAGCAAGGGAGGCTGTTTGGATAAGGAATTTCTAGCTAGTTGGTGGTGGGCTTAATATTTGAGCAAGGTGGGCTCAAAGGAAGCTTGAAGATTGTCTTGCCATTGAAGAGCTTAGTTGTATATCAACTAAGTTGGAGCCATTATCATTCTTTTAAGATTGATAGGTACATTTCTCTAAACACACTATGAATGTCATTTTTGTGTTTTTGTATTTGCTACACACTATCCTCATGGTGGCCGAAATTTTTGCTTAAAAATTTTAAATTTTAAACTTCCGTTGCGCTTCCGGTCACCGTAACCGATCCCCTTTCAGTTGAGTTCACGTACAACAATAGCTACCAAGCGACGATTGGCATGGCACCGTATGAGGCACTTTATGGCAGGAAGTGCAGATCGCCCTTGTTTTGGGATGAGATTGGCGAGAGGAAAATGTTAGGACCAGAGTTGGTCCAGCAGACTGCTGATGTTGTTGCTGTGATCTGAGAGAGGATGAAGACAGTGCAGTCGAGACAGAAGAGCTATACAGATGTTCGTCGTAGGCCATTGCAGTTCGAGGTTGGCGATCATGTGTTTCTGAAGATAGCACCTCTCAAGGGTGTGATGAGGTTTGGCAAGAAGGGTAAGCTGAGTCCGAGGTTTATTGGTCCATTTGAGATTTTGGACATATTTGGTGATCGAGCCTACAGATTAGCCCTACCGTCAGATCTTGACAGAGTTCACAATGTGTTTCATGTTTCGATGCTCAGGAAGTATATTGCGAATCCTTCCCATGTTCTTCACCACGAGCCATTGGACTTGACGCCGAATTTGACTTACCAAGAGATTCCGATTCAGATTCTGGATCGCAAAGTTAAAGTTTTGAGGAACAAAGAGATCGGCATCGTTAAAGTCCTTTGGAGGAACCATTTGATCGAAGAGGCTACGTGCACTACAAGAAAAAATGCTTATTGTGAATGTAGTGACCCGTTCCAGAATCACCTACTAATCAAGAACTAAGCATGCAATTAACCTAATTAACAATAATCAGAGATAACAGCGGAAAAGTCAACAAAATAATGGTTATACAACCCAATCGAAGTCTAGAATAACTCAAAATAAAAATACCCAATACAACCATATCGAATCAAAACAATACCGATAAACTAAACCAACCAGCTACTCAACGTCCTCCTCCTGCTCCTCCTGAGCTGTCCAACCTGAGGCCTGCCCCGAGGGAATGGGGTGTCCAAGAATAAACAAAACCGAGGACGTGAGCGATAAGAACGCCCAGTACAAAAGTATGAGTATACAGACCTATATGAAATGCACATGCTATGATCATGATACCGGGGTAGTCAAGAAACAGGAGTCACAAAGGAAAGGATCTCAACAATGCTCAGTCTAGAGGCGCCAAGTGGATAGTGCCGCGCGGTACACCTCTGGGTCACTGCATCCACTACAAGACAGACGTGGACCTAAAATGTCCTGGACCACCGAAGCCCTCCCGACCCGTCGGCCACTGTGTACTCTCGGTGTCCATGCGTCCACAAGACAGGGCTGAGCGGCCCCAAGATATAGCTTATCTCGAAAGAGATACAGCTCAACAGTAAAGGCTATCTCGAAGGAGGTACGGCTCAACATGAAATGCAACGTGCAGTAATAAACGTGACATAATAGCATGCATCATATGACATATATCAATGCACCACATAATCATGCAACACATATATGAATGTATACTCAACCAGGATATCTCGGATAGTACTTTCGTACCTCTATCACAGCAATCCTAATCCACTGGAACAACCAGACAACAGGTCTAATCCAAGCCTATTCATCAAGAGCATACCCAATGAACAATACTACCATGCTCGGCTAGCAAAACCAGTACTCCCTAGTACTACCAAAGGTTTAGGGTTTACCTTCGTCCGTCGACAGCCCTTTGATGTCGATTGCCTCGAAACTCCGGCGCTGCTATGCTACCAATCCCGGCAGCTCTTGGCTATCGCTCGAACAACAACTAGCCCTAGAATCCTTCCAAAACTCTCAAAGAGGAGACTTAACTCAAGGAATGGCAAGTCACAAATGAGAAATCCGGGCACTATTTATAGGCCATGTTCGGATCCTCCGAACATCACTTCGGAACGTCCGAACGCTACGTGTCCATTGGCTCTTGACAGCTCATGATCGGATCCTCCGATCATACACTTCGGACCGTCCGAACATGCACGTGTCCAGCTGCTCTTGACACCTCATGATCGGATCCACCGAACCTACACTTCGGAACGTCCGAACTCCCACGTGTCGATCAACTCTTGACACCTAATGATCGGATCCACCGAACCCACTTCGGACCTTACGAACTCTTCGGTGCTTCCGAACCATCTTCGGTCCGTCCGATCATGACTCGGTCAAAATTACACATTAAACCTTCTTAATCACCAATAATCCGTTAATTACCCAATTTGGAATTCGGGCTACTACATTCTCCCCCCCTTAAAAAAAAGATTTCGTCCTCGAAATCAAGGCAAGAGAATGAACAAAACGAAAATAACAACATCAATACCCTCCAAATCTAAGGGACAACCCATCACTAGATGCTTGGCTAAAACCGAATGACCCATCGGAGTAGAAATGGAAAGAATGACATCTAGAGAAACATGCGGTAACTTATGACGCTTAACAAATCGTCCTGGTCACCCCAACGACCTACACTTCCCTGACTACTCTCATCACCAAAGTGGTCAGCCATTGCTACAACATAGAATGGGGAAACTAGTAAATTGGTCAACGGAAATCCCAAAACAGAATCTATATCCCAAAATCGTATGCATGCTCTGATACCATAAATGTAGTGACCCGTTCCAGAATCACCTACTAATCAAGAACTAAGCATGCAATTAACCTAATTAACAATAATCAGAGATAACAGCGGAAAAGTCAACAAAATAATGGTTATACAACCCAATCGAAGTCTAGAATAACTCAAAATAAAAATACCCAATACAACCATATCGAATCAAAACAATACCGATAAACTAAACCAACCAGCTACTCAACGTCCTCCTCCTGCTCCTCCTGAGCTGTCCAACCTGAGGCCTGCCCCGAGGGAATGGGGTGTCCAAGAATAAACAAAACCGAGGACGTGAGCGATAAGAACGCCCAGTACAAAAGTATGAGTATACAGACCTATATGAAATGCACATGCTATGATCATGATACCGGGGTAGTCAAGAAACAGGAGTCACAAAGGAAAGGATCTCAACAATGCTCAGTCTAGAGGCGCCAAGTGGATAGTGCCGCGCGGTACACCTCTGGGTCACTGCATCCACTACAAGACAGACGTGGACCTAAAATGTCCCGGACCACCGAAGCCCTCCCGACCCGTCGGCCACTGTGTACTCTCGGTGTCCATGCGTCCACAAGACAGGGCTGAGCGGCCCCAAGATATAGCTTATCTCGAAAGAGATACAGCTCAACAGTAAAGGCTATCTCGAAGGAGGTACGGCTCAACATGAAATGCAACGTGCAGTAATAAACGTGACATAATAGCATGCATCATATGACATATATCAATGCACCACATAATCATGCAACACATATATGAATGTATACTCAACCAGGATATCTCGGATAGTACTTTCGTACCTCTATCACAGCAATCCTAATCCACTGGAACAACCAGACAACAGGTCTAATCCAAGCCTATTCATCAAGAGCATACCCAATGAACAATACTACCATGCTCGGCTAGCAAAACCAGTACTCCCTAGTACTACCAAAGGTTTAGGGTTTACCTTCGTCCGTCGACAGCCCTTTGATGTCGATTGCCTCGAAACTCCGGCGCTGCTATGCTACCAATCCCGGCAGCTCTTGGCTATCGCTCGAACAACAACTAGCCCTAGAATCCTTCCAAAACTCTCAAAGAGGAGACTTAACTCAAGGAATGGCAAGTCACAAATGAGAAATCCGGGCACTATTTATAGGCCATGTTCGGATCCTCCGAACATCACTTCGGAACGTCCGAACGCTACGTGTCCATTGGCTCTTGACAGCTCATGATCGGATCCTCCGATCATACACTTCGGACCGTCCGAACATGCACGTGTCCAGCTGCTCTTGACACCTCATGATCGGATCCACCGAACCTACACTTCGGAACGTCCGAACTCCCACGTGTCGATCAACTCTTGACACCTAATGATCGGATCCACCGAACCCACTTCGGACCTTACGAACTCTTCGGTGCTTCCGAACCATCTTCGGTCCGTCCGATCATGACTCGGTCAAAATTACACATTAAACCTTCTTAATCACCAATAATCCGTTAATTACCCAATTTGGAATTCGGGCTACTACAGTGACATTCATAAATGTCATCATATTCAATATTTAGTGACATTTAAGTTTTAGTGACACCTCCAACAAATGTCATCTATTCCAATGTCGTCTTAAACTTACTGACATTTTTTAATGTCATTATAAGATGTTAATGACAACTTCATACGTGATACTAATAATTCATATAATGACAATTTTAAATGTCAGGAAAACACATATTTAAATACATTTATAGATGCCTTGTTATTATAGTAATAATGACAAATTTATATGTCAGTTAAAATCATTTATGATGACAACTAAAAGTGTAGTGTATGTTATTTATAGTGACAATAACAAATGTGAGAATATTTGGGTTGGATAAATATAGGAGGGAAATTAGATAAAATAAATGTGAGAATAAAAAAACATATTATATTAGTTATCTTGACATTTTTAATTGATATCATTTTTTATATGGAGGTAGACAATTATTTTCCCTCCTTCAATATTTATCTAACCCAAATATTCTCACACTTATTTATAGTGAAATTTTTTAGTTTTTAACGATTTTTTACGATGTGGGAAAAGTAATTGTTTCCCTATATATAAAAGATGACATCAATTAAAAATGTCATGATAACTAATCTAATATGGTTTTTTATTTTACACATTATTAAATTTTTACAAGTGTCATTATTAAGTATTTGTAACAACATTTAATTAAAAGTGTCTACAAAAAAGTGTCACAATAGTCATTTATTGTTGTAGTGGTGGGAACCAGAGGATGAGATGAGAGAGAAGTATCCTGAGTTGTTCGTTCGGTGACGTCAATTTCGCGGACGAAATTCCTCTAAGGAGGGGAGATTGTAATAGCCGAGCCCGGTGTACGGTACGGTTTTAAGCTTTGCTTGTTATTTGGGTTATGTGATTAGATGTTTAGAGTCGTGTTTTGGGCCATAGTATTATTGGTTATTATTGTCTTGAGGTATTAGTTGTTGTTGGTTGTTCGTTTCAGAGTTTCGGATCGATTTTAGTTGGTTGAGTTTTGATCATTGCCATGACCAGAGTGCACCCGCGTTCTTAGAGGAGTGACCCCGCGGTGTACTATTCATGATTTTGGAGTTGGGAAGCCGTAGTAGGACCGCACCCGCGGTAGTGTAGGGACCGCACCATCGGTGATGACCGCACCCGCGGTGCTTGCAGCGTCGCACCCGCGGTGTTGGTGTTCCAGGTAATGATGGTTTGGTCGAAGGCTAGGCGCACCCGCGGTGCTTGTGGCAGCGCACCCGCGGTCTAGGTATGGGCGAGATATTTAGTTACTTTTGGGAGTGGTTGGCCATACTTTCCCTTTTCCTTTCTTCTCATTTCCGATTTTCTCTCTTCTAGCAAGGGTTTTCATCTATTTCTTTCGCTTCCTATCTTCGATTCAAGCGTTTAGTTTGCGTTTCGACTTGAGATCGAGGTTCTCCTTGGTGCTAGGAAGCTAAGGTAAGCTTTTAGTGCGATTCTTTTAAGGTTTTGAGTTAAGAGTTGACTTGGGTTTGTTGTCAAATGAGTCGAGTCAAGATTTAAAAGTTTTAATTTCGAGTCGAGTCGAGTCGAGTCAAGATTTTAAAAGTTTTAATGAGTTAAGCTTTTAGATTAGAAATGAGTCGAGTCAAGATTTAAAAGTTGAATACAGATTTGTATTCTTTTACATGTTGTAGATTTTATATTCATGTGCATTGATATATGCTATGCTTTTGTACATGATTATTACATTGCATGCATACATGTTTTATACTGGGATATGTTCTCACCGGAGTTATCCGGCTGTTGTCGTGTCTGTATGTGTGCATGGCAACAGGTGGGGCAGGATCTGGGTCACGAGCTAGATGAGATATTGATGATAGCGTGGAGATCTCGGGTGTTGAAGATTTCTAGTGTGGGGACCCGGACGCTGATCTATCTTATTAATCATCTTTGGGATTTAATTATCAATTAAGATAAAACAGGGTCAAAAAATTTTTTTTTTCTTTCTTTAAAATGTAACTGCGGAAGGTAATGGAATCTAAACAATATACATCTCTGTATAAAAACTACCGTTCAGTAGAAAAGTACAATACTGTACAACCTAAGTCTAAGGTTCAATTAATAAATTCAAGTAATAAATCAAGTCTGCTACAAGTCCGGAATCACCACGCTAATTCGTCTTCTCTCATCGTCATCTCGACCCTGATCTAGCCCCACCTGTTGTCATGCACACATACAAAACAAGACAACAGCCGGATAACTCCGGTGAGAATAAATCCCAGTATAAAACATGGTAAGCATGTATATAAACAAACTAGTTCATAAACCATGCGATCATGTATAAACACAATATATTTCATAATCTATGAAATAAATCAAATAAGCATGCAACTCAATTCAGATAAACATGCATATAAACAATCTAAATCATAAAACATGCTAGCACAACTGAAAGCAATAACGATGGGTCCCATGATCTAGGAGCCACATCCATATAATCATGCAGTCCTAATCAAATCATGTCTAGACTTGACTCGACTGAAACTCTAGGGATCCCGGGGTGAATAAGACGTCACTGGCTGTCACCTACCCTACCAATCGAGGTGCTGTACGTCTTATTCCTAGACTTCGGCCTGATCTGTATCCACATCTACAAAGGGGCGGTGATCTTCCCCAGAGCTGAGATATCGCCGAACATCTAGAAGTCTGGATGATCTCGCAGACTTTCCTATCTTAATGCATGAATACACAATCTGTAAACAAGCATAATCATCTTAATGCAATTCAACATGATCTGTAAACAAAGCATAATTAGATAAAACATAAACAAGAATATAGTATGTGATTTATTGGGCAACTCAAGGATGATCTCGATTGAGTTGTTTCTTCCCGAATATCACATGAATTATACCTTTATCATCCCGATCTGATGAAGATGATGATCTGTATTCAACTCTGTCCATACCAATCTGAAAAGACAATATCGAATACGCTGTATCAGTGAATAACTCAATACACAATCTGTTCTGATCAATACTCAAATCAGTACATAATCTGATCAATCTCTGAGCAATATACCATCTGAGTCATATCAATAATATCACAATCTACTCGAAATCATATCTGAATCTGATCAATCTAATTCAACTGATGTTTAAACGGCATAACGAGACAATCTGAATAACCCCGTCATTCTCAACATCACAAATATAATACCAGAACTCGTAATCAATACTGATACAAGTGATAATCTCAATAACAATACGAATCTGATATGAAATCTCAGTCAAATCAACTCCAAAAATCATAACAATTATATAAACACTCTGTTTCTTATTCTGACTTCGATTCTATGATGTCTAACATGACAAGAACCTCATATATGAATCCTATTCAATTCTGACCACCTCATAAATTCAAAGCATGTCTAAACGTAACAAAACTTACGTCCAGTTGTAGCCTGTGTTGATAGGAACACGGTACTGAAGTCGGATTCTAATTCAGACGGACGGATTTCTCGAAAAAGGCGTAAGGATTTTCAACTCTTATTCTGAACCCTTTTCTCGATCTTTGTTTCTGATTTCTGAGGGATTACAAACGTTTATATGTATATATATATCCGTCTTGCATGAAATTGAAACGTGGCTACCTTTCATGATTTCCGGGTGGCGCTCGAGCGGTCGAAATGTACCGCTCGGGCGCCGAACATACTGTCCGGAATTCCAAATCGCACCCTTGGCGCTCGGGCGGTCGAAATCTACCGCCCGGGCGCCGAACCTTCTGTCCGAGCAATAATTTGTGATGCATTGGCGCTCGGGCGGTGCTTTTCTACCGCTCGAGCGTCGAAGTTTCTGCCCAAATACTTGGCTAACAAGTGCAACGACGCCCGGCCTTGTCATATCGGTTCATTTGAGTTCTTATAATCTCAATCATGTCAATTAATCAACGTCTGATTATAATGATTTAATCTCGGGCATTACATTTCTCCCCCTCTTAGATCTGAGTTCGTCCTCGAACTCATAAGCAATCAATTTCAAATATAAGAGAAAAAATGTATAATAGAGTTTAACATCCAAACTCCTCTCTTAATGAATCCATTCTGAAATCTCTTTCTTGTATCAATCTCTGATTTCAATTCTGGAATAAAACTTCATAAAGTATACTATTCTAATACTTCTTAAACTAACTCTGACAGAATCAATCTTGCCATGTTGGTTATACAACATCCGTATAAACCAATCACAGTTCATAACAAAACAATACTAGCAGTTGTTATCAAACATGTTAATCCCAATCAAGGACATATGAAATCTTTAGTTTCAAATACCAAACATCATCATCCGATGTTGGTTTCTTTAATCTGTCCATTCTGAACTGTCTTGATAACTATTGTCATGCAATAAGTCATATAGTGACAATAAATCATAACAACTAGTGCTAACATCCAGCACTAAAACTCTACCAATATCTGTCAGTATCTGAATCATACACTCTGACTACCTGTCAATCTGTGAATAATCTGTGAAAGAGTTCATGATATCTTCTATCACAAATACAAACTCAATCTAAATCACAATCTGATATACTCTATCTCAACATTCTGTTGATTCTGATCATTCCTCTGACATCAATCTGTGTCATCTGGTTCTGTTTGTACGTTATCTGGTACAACTACTTGATATAGATTGAACAATCTGTCAATCATAATCATATTATATCATAATCTAAAATGGCGGTAATTTCATTACGAAAGCCATAGAAATGTACTCCCATTTCTATTCAGAGATATACAAATTCTGTAATAAATCTTCTGATTTCTATCTTTTTGTCTTCTTCTGTTAGCAATTCAGACTTGTCAGTACAATTTCTGCCAACATCTCTGTACATATTCTGTTATAACTGATCTACTCTGTTTATATCACGACTGTCTGTTCGAATATCATACATTCGCAACTATCTGAATGAAAACTGAATCCACTACTATGCGGTTCTGACACTATCTGTGAGTTCAGATTCGAACTATCCTGTATAAACAAATCAGTGAATAACATAAATTAAGTAAGAAATACCTACCTGGTATTCAGCTCTGACTATCAATATCAAATTCTGTTATACAATTCTGAAACATTCTGATATAACATTTCTGAACTGTTGCAACTCTCAACTGTTTACAATATTCTGTATCAAACATACATGCAAACCACAGTAATAACAGTCAGATTCGAAATAAAGACAACCTATACAGATCTAGTGAGTTTAGGAAAACTCATAAAACAACGATTGCTGGCAATACTGATAATTCTGACTACTGATCAATCTTCACAGTGCCTAAATCATCTGCCATATCTCATCTGCAAATAGAATATGCTTCCCAAACAATATAAGATGTTTCCAATATTGATTTAGATCAATCCCAATACGCAAGTAAGAGAATCTGTAAAACTCAGCAATTCTGACTTCCTGACATTTCTGCTAATTCTGATATATCTGTTACCTGTGTCGTTTACAGTCGCTGATTTCTGTCTCAACTGTGCACCTACATCGGTATACACACTGCAGATATTACATATGCGGAATACAATCCGTTTCAATTATGATTCATACCTGACCCATTTCTGTATACAATAATCACCATTATCTGAATATTCAATAAAGTCTTCAAATATTCATTTCAACCAGTCAGATGCTGCTAACATATCAAATATCATAGATATAACAAGCATACAATCATCCGAATATCCCTGAATCTAAGAGTTAGCAATCTGTACCCTTCTATTAATCTTCAATATCATTCTGTACTGAATTCTAGTCTATAACCATTATCTAGTATCGATTCAATTCTGAAATCTACTTTTCTGATATCCACACATCTGAAATCTTATCTAGGCAAACACCAGTCAACTAATACATTACGGGCAAATCTGTCACTGTTAGACTCGATTTCAGTATATCTACCAAACACATAAGAATACCATCTGTTCCTTTCTGTGCTAATCGAGTCAACAGTACAATGATCTAAGGAATCCTGGATCTAGAATCCTCATTTCTCAACTAGATCTGTTCTTAATCTTACCATTTCTGGAACGCATTCTACGATATTTCTGTACTTGTTTAGCATTACATATCAATAATGAAATCGAAATCATATATCACATGTACATCATAATCTAACCCAATCCCGGGTTCATCTCACTGTAGTATATAACATGTCACAGAAATCTCTGATATCAACATATTCCTCAACAACCAAGAAATCAATACTACAGTATAATCAGATCCAACATACAATGCATATCTCCATGCAACTCAGTCACAGATACTCATAAAGAATGCATTAGTATATACCAATACATATGCAATATAATCGTAAAGAATAGTTGTAATGCCCGAGGATTTGATTATCGTAATTTGCTATGAGATTAGTGAATTAAATAGATATAACTGTAAACGGGCCACTACGAGACCAGATTGGATAAAGAATATACATTTCACCAATTGCGGGCAGAACTAGTGGCGCCCGAGCGGTAGAGAGTGACCGCCCGAGCGCCAATGTTCCATGGCATCACGTTCGGGCAGAAGGTGTGGCGCCCGGGCGGTAATTTATGACCGCCCGAGCGCCAGAATCTCGCATGGCGGGCAGAACCTTCCGCGCCCGGGTGGTAGATCTTTACCGCCCGAGCGCCGAGCTCGCGCCCGGGCGGTAAGTTTCGACCGCCCGAGCGCCAGCGAGATTTGGCTAAAGCAAGCCACGTTTCATTGCATGCAAGGGGCGATATATATAAACAAAAAATCCCTCAGAAATATGATAAGAATCAGAGTAGAAAAGCTCCGAGAGGCTTTTGAAGTTCTTGTGCCGGTATTTTGCAATCCGTCCGTTAGATTTGAAATCCGACTTCGGTACCGTGTTTCTATCGTTACAGGCTACGCGTGGACGTAAGTTTTACTATGTTTTGGCATGTCTTGAAATGATGATGTTGTAGGAATCAGATATGATTCATATATGTTGTTTCTGACATATTAGACATCGTATAATTACAACCGGATTTAAGAACGGACACCGTATAGAATTGTTATGAATTTTAGAGTTGAATTGACTGGGTTTTGATACCAGATTTATACCATTATCAGTTATGAATTGGGGAAATTGATGTAATTGTTTATTATAGAGATTGTGCAGTTGAAATGATACTGAGATCAAGTAGTGACTTGGATAGGTGTTGATTAGATAAGAGATTGATAGATTTTGTGTCAACATTTCCATTTCAGATTCGTATTGTCAACCGTGACAGCAACTGTGCGACGAAAGGTATAGTACATGTTTTGTTTGGGGAATTACGACTCAAATGAGACCACATTTGAGTTTCCCAACCAAAATCACATACTTGTTTTATTGTTCATACCTTGATATGATTATGATTGTTATAGATTTGATTATAGAACTTGTATTCAAATCTTGCTATGCTTTGTTTACAGATCGTGTAGCATTGCATTATGCTTGTTTACAGATTTTGTATTCATGCATTAAGATAGGGCAGTCTGGAGATCAGGCAGACTACTAGATGTTCGGCGATATCTCAGCTTAGGGGAAGATCACCGCCCCTATTGTAGACGCGGATACAGATCAGGCCGAAGTCTAGGAATAAGACGTACAGCACCTCGATTGGTAGGGTAGGTGACAGCCAGTGACTTCTTATTCACAACGGGATCCCTAGAGTTCTAGTCGAGTCGAGTCTAGACATGATTAGATTCACATTGTATGATTTTATATGAATGACATTCATATCAGCATGTTTCATGTTTGATTGTTTATATGCCTGTTACATGTTTATACTGGGATTTGTTCTCACCGGTTTTCCGGCTGTTGTTATGTCTGTATGTGTGCATAACAACAGGTGGGGCAGGATCTGGGTCAAGACAGAGATGATCAGGATAGCGTGGTGATCTCGGGCGCAGCAGAGGACTAGTGGTTCTTTTGTTAGACTTGTACTACCGTTTGTTTATAGATGGTATTGAACACTAGTTGTAAGAACAAGACTTGTACTTCATGTTTATATTGTATGTTAAGCTAAGAATTATGTTTGTTTAGTTACATTTGATTTAATGTAAAAAGAAAAAATTTGACCCACGTGTTTAATAACAATCCATTTAATCCCAAGAAAAAGAATTAGAGCCCGGGTCCCCACAACAGGTGGTATATGAGCCGAGAGTTCCTTTAGACTGAGATAGGATAGAATGAGCGGGGTAGATCGAGTCTTCTTCCTTGCTTATGATGTGCTAGCATGATTATTGCTTTCCTATTACATGTTGTTTGTGTTTGATTTCTTTCAGCATGTGATAAACTGAATCAGAACTTATTCTAGATCAGAGGTAACTGACTAGAGGATGGCTGAGACAGTTGTATATATTGTATACTAATCCTTTGGATTATTAGATATGCCTCCTAGAAGAGCAGCAGTACCTCTATGACCAGCTGCGCCAGAACAGGGGAGCACATCCGGAGATCCTATGGATGTTACGGCGACCCCTATGGAGACGTTGCTGAAGCGATTCCAATCCTTTCGACCTCCCACATTAAAAGGTACCGAGAATGCCATCGAGTGCGAAAGCTGGCTTGAGGATATTGAAATACTATTCGACTCTTTGGAGTACAGTGACGAGAAGAGAATAAAGCTAATTGGCCATCAATTGCAAGATATAGCCAAGAATTGGTGGTTGAACATTAGGAGAGCTTTAGAGCAGCGGGGTACCGAGATTACGTGGAAGGTATTCAAGACGGAATTCTATCAGCGTTTTTTTCCCATCTCTTATCGCAAGGATAAAGGTGCAGAATTTGCCAATTTGAGGCAAGGGCAATTGAACATTGAGGAGTATGTTGCCAAATTCTCTTCTTTGCTTCGTTTTGCACCTCATGTTGCAGGAAATGATGAGGCCATGGCAGATCAATTCATAAATGGCTTGAATCCAGATATCTTTACGTTGGTCAATACTGGGAGACCCGATAATTTCTCGGATGCATTGAATCGTGCCAAAGGAGCTGAAGCAGGATTGCTTAGGCAACGGAGTGCTCCGTATGTTGCACCGAGTCCGAGACCGCCACTACCTCCATCCCAAGTTCCTCCTCCTCGATTCGAAAGCGGTGGTAGTAGTAGTGGACGCAAAGAACAGCTGAAGGCGAAGGGGAAACAGTTTAAGCGACCTGGGAGCAGTTCGTCCAGCTCCAGCGGATCAAGACAGACTGGTTTTGATCAAAGTTCAAGGACTTCAGGTGTCTACTGCAATTCTTGTGGAGGTAGGCATGCAACTGAACAGTGCCAGGGAGTTACAGGCCGTTGTAACATTTGTAGGCAACCGGGGCATTTTGCCAAAGTCTGTCCCCAGAGGAGTGTACAGCAAGGCCAGAGTGGAAGAGCATCCGGTTCAGTACCTCAGTTTGAGCGGCAGGCATCATCGGTTCACTCTTTTCAGCCTCCACCGGCACAGACTCAACCCAGAGGCCGAGGTAGTCAGACTGTGACTCAACCTCCGAGGCAACAGGCCCAAGTGTTTGCATTGACCGAAGAGCAAGCACAAGATGCACCAGATGATGTGATAGCAGGTAACTGTCTCCTTTATGGTTATCCTGCTTATATCATGATAGATACAGGTGCATCGCATACATTCATTTCAGAACGATTTGCATTGTTGCATTCATTGCCTGTTGAGTCTTTGTTAGATGTTGTATCGATTAATTCTCCGTTGGGAAGTGGATTGATATCTGTAACTACGGTAAAACATTGCATTCTACAGTTTGAGGGGCATGAGATTGACCTAGATTGTATAGTGTTGGGTCTAGCTGATTTTGACTGTATAGTTGGTATTGACATGCTAACAAAGTACTGAGCTACCGTGGATTGTTTCCACAAGATTGTCAGATTCAGACCCGAGATGACAGACGAGTGGAAATTCTACGGGAAGGGTTCCAGATCTCGGATTCCCTTGATTTCGGCTCTTACTATGAACAGATTGTTGCAAAAAGGAGCAGATGGTTTCTTTATTTATGCTGTAGACATGCAGAAGACGAGCCCGACATTGGCAGATATACCAGTAGTGCGGGAATTTCCAGATATTTTTCCAGACAAAATTCCAGGATTACCTCCGGTTCGAGAGGTAGATTTTAGCATTGAACTTACACCAGGTACCGTCCCTATTTCGAGAGCTCCGTATAGGATGGCATCCATCGAACTAAAAGAATTGAAAGCACAATTAGAAGATCTTCTGGCCAAGGGATATATCAGACCTAGTGTATCTCCTTGGGGCGCTCCAGTGTTGTTTGTGCGGAAGAAAGACGGTTCGATGCGATTGTGTATAGACTACCGTCAGCTGAACAAGGCAACGATCAAGAATAAATATCCTTTGCCTAGGATTGATGACTTATTTGATCAGTTGCAGGGATCCTCCGTGTACTCGAAGATTGATTTGCGTTCTGGATATCATCAGCTCAGAGTTCGAGATATAGACATACCGAAGACAGCATTTCGAACCAGGTATGGACATTACGAATTTATTGTCATGCCTTTCGGTTTAACAAATGCTCCTGCGGTATTTATGGGCTTGATGAACCAAGTATTTCTGAAATATTTGGATGAATTTGTCATTGTTTTCATTGATGACATTTTGGTGTATTCAAAGAACAGAAATGAGCATGCAGAGCATCTCAGAATTGTTTTGCAGACGTTAAGAAACGAACGACTGTATGCGAAATTGTCAAAATGTGAGTTTTGGTTGAATCGAGTTGTATTCTTGGGGCATATCATTTCTGGAGACGGTATTTCTGTAGATCCGAGTAAAGTGGAAGCTGTGATCAGTTGGTCGAGACCGACTTCTGTGCCAGAAATACACAGTTTCATGGGCTTGGCCGGATACTACAGAAGATTTATCAAAGATTTCTCCAGTATTGCAAAGACAATAACTCAATTGACGCAAAAGAATGCACCATTTGTTTGGTCAGAGGAGTGTGAGTCTAGTTTTGTTGAATTGAAGAAAAGACTGACTAGTGCTCCAGTATTGACGATACCTTCAGGTACGGGTGATTTCGTTGTATATTGTGATGCTTCTCATAGAGGTTTGGGATGTGTTCTTATGCAGCGAGGCCATGTGATCGCATACGCCTCGAGACAATTGAAGCCACATGAAGTTCGATACCCTATTCATGATCTGGAATTGGCGGCTATCGTATTTGCATTAAAGATTTGGCGTCATTATCTCTACGGCGAAAAATTCGAGATATTTTCCGATCACAAGAGCCTGAAGTACCTATTCTCTCAATCAGAACTGAATATGAGGCAGCGTAGATGGCTAGATCTTTTGAAAGACTTTGACTGTGAAATCAAATATTATCCAGGGAAGTCAAATGCAGCAGCAGATGCCTTGAGTCGTAAGGTATGTTCTTTGTCCTTATCGACGATAGGTGTTAACAAGTTAGTTGAAAATTGCTGTACATCTGGATTAGAATTTGATACAGATAGTAAGCCATTAAGACTTTTTATGATCTAAGTTGAGCCCAATTTGATTATGAGGATCAAGGAAGCACAAAGAACTGATCAGAATGTGCAAAGATCAATCCAAATGGTCAGATCAGGGCATGTATCCGAATATCAGGTACGAGATCATGTGTTGTACGTGAATAACCGTCTAGTTGTGCCAGATGTTGCAGATTTGAGACAGCAGATTCTGACAGAGGCACATTGTAGTCGGTTCAGCATTCATCCGGGTGGCAGGAAGATGTACAACGACTTGAAGACACAGTTCTGGTGGAAGCAAATGAAGTCAGACATTGCCGAATTTGTGTCTAAGTGTTTGACCTGCCAACAGGTGAAAGCCGAGAGGAAGAAGCCTGGTGGATTACTTCAAAGTTTAGCCATTCCAGAATGGAAATGGGATCACATTTCCATGGATTTCGTGACGAAGTTACCCAGGTCATCCAAAGGCTGTGATGCGATTTGGGTCATTATTGACAGACTGACCAAATCTGCATGTTTCATCCCATACAGAATGACGTATAGACAGGATCAGATGGCGGAGATTTATATTCGTGAGGTAGTCAGATTGCATGGAGTGCCGAAGTCTATCGTATCAGATCGTGATCCACGATTCACTTCACACTTCTGGCACAGTTTACAGCAGGCCTTAGGTACGACATTACACCTGAGTACTGCTTACCATCCTCAGACAGACGGACAGTCAGAGCGGACTATCCAGACTTTAGAGGATATGTTGAGAGCCGTCGTGCTAGATTTTGGCATTGGTTGTCAAGATTCCCTACCTCTTTGCGTATTTTCTTACAATAATAGCTATCAGACGAGTATCGAGATGGCACCGTTTGAAGCTTTGTATGGCAAGAAGTGCAGATCTCCGCTATACTGGGATGACGTTTCAGAGGTACCAAAACTTGGGCCAGATATGATTCGTGACATGACAGAGAAGGTGAAACTCATTCAGAAGAGGATGAAGACAGCACAAGATCGACAAGCAAAGTATGCCAATATCAGACGTAGACCGTTAGTATTTGAGGCGGGAGATAGAGTATTCTTAAAGATTTCTCCATTCAGAGGCGTTGTTCGATTTGGCAAACGCAGGAAACTATCTCCTCGATATATTGGTCCTTACGAGATTCTTGAGAAAATTGACGATCGAGCTTATCGACTTGCACTTCCTCCTTCTCTATCCGGGATACATGACGTGTTTCATGTATCGATGCTACGAAGATATATGCCAGACATTTCTCATGTCATTCAACCTGACGAAGCGGAACTTGATCAGACTTTGAGCTACGTAGAACAACCGATACAGATCCTTGATCGGAAAGAAAAGATGCTCAAAACGAAGAATATTCCACTCGTGAAAGTTCAGTGGAGTCGTCATGGTATTGAAGAAGCGACATGGGAGACGGAAGCAATTATGCGACAGAAACACCCTGAGCTATTTATATGATGTAAGTATTTATTCAGTTTTAGATAGTAATGCTGTTTTAAATACTTTAATTGCTTTATTTGAAGTTCGAGGACGAACTTATGTCTTAGAGGGGGAGAAATGTAATGCCCGAGGATTTGATTATCGTAATTTGCTATGAGATTAGTGAATTAAATAGATATAACTGTAAACGGGCCACTACGAGACCAGATTGGATAAAGAATATACATTTCACCAATTGCGGGCAGAACCAGTGGCGCCCGAGCGGTAGAGAGTGACCGCCCGAGCGCCAATGTTCCATGGCATCACGTTCGGGCAGAAGGTGTGGCGCCCGGGCGGTAATTTATGACCGCCCGAGCGCCAGAATCTCGCATGGCGGGCAGAACCTTCCGCGCCCGGGCGGTAGATCTTTACCGCCCGAGCACCGAGCTCGCGCCCAGGCGGTAAGTTTCGACCGCCCGAGCGCCAGCGAGATTTGGCTAAAGCAAGCCACGTTTCATTGCATGCAAGGGGCGATATATATAAACAAAAAATCCCTCAGAAATATGATAAGAATCAGAATAGAAAAGCTCCGAGAGGCTTTTGAAGTTCTTGTGCCGGTATTTTGCAATCCGTCCGTTAGATTTGAAATCCGACTTCGGTACCGTGTTTCTATCGTTACAGGCTACGCGTGGACGTAAGTTTTACTATGTTTTGGCATGTCTTGAAATGATGATGTTGTAGGAATCAGATATGATTCATATATGTTGTTTCTGACATATTAGACATCGTATAATTACAACCGGATTTAAGAACGGACACCGTATAGAATTGTTATGAATTTTAGAGTTGAATTGACTGGGTTTTGATACCAGATTTATACCATTATCAGTTATGAATTGGGGAAATTGATGTAATTGTTTATTATAGAGATTGTGCAGTTGAAATGATACTGAGATCAAGTAGTGACTTGGATAGGTGTTGATTAGATAAGAGATTGATAGATTTTGTGTCAACATTTCCATTTCAGATTCGTATTGTCAACCGTGACATCAACTGTGCGACGAAAGGTATAGTACATGTTTTGTTTGGGGAATTACGACTCAAATGAGATCACATTTGAGTTTCCCAACCAAAATCACATACTTGTTTTATTGTTCATACCTTGATATGATTATGATTGTTATAGATTTGATTATAGAACTTGTATTCAAATCTTGCTATGCTTTGTTTACAGATCGTGTAGCATTGCATTATGCTTGTTTACAGATTTTGTATTCATGCATTAAGATAGGGCAGTCTGGAGATCAGGCAGACTACTAGATGTTCGGCGATATCTCAGCTTAGGGGAAGATCACCGCCCCTATTGTAGACGCGGATACAGATCAGGCCGAAGTCTAGGAATAAGACGTACAGCACCTCGATTGGTAGGGTAGGTGACAGCCAGTGACGTCTTATTCACAACGGGATCCCTAGAGTTCTAGTCGAGTCGAGTCTAGACATGATTAGATTCACATTGTATGATTTTATATGAATGACATTCATATCAGCATGTTTCATGTTTGATTGTTTATATGCATGTTACATGTTTATACTGGGATTTGTTCTCACCGGTTTTTCGGCTGTTGTTATGTCTGTATGTGTGCATAACAACAGGTGGGGCAGGATCTGGGTCAAGACAGAGATGATCAGGATAGCGTGGTGATCTCGGGCGCAGCAGAGGACTAGTGGTTCTTTTGTTAGACTTGTACTACCGTTTGTTTATAGATGGTATTGAACACTAGTTGTAAGAACAAGACTTGTACTTCATGTTTATATTGTATGTTAAGCTAAGAATTATGTTTGTTTAGTTACATTTGATTTAATGTAAAAAGCAAAAATTTGACCCACGTTTTTAATAACAATCCATTTAATCCCAAGAAAAAGAATTAGAGCCCGTGTCCCCACAATAGTACCTGTTACTATGTTACCCAGTGTGACCTGGATCTGTCCCTCGATCACCATATCCAGATGGTCCAGCCCCCTGAAATCTTCGAGGACCTCTCTGGGGACAAACTCTAGCAAAGTGTCCTCGCTGTCTGCAGATATGGCAACTACCAGATACTCCCTGGCATTGCTCTGTGAGGTGTCTCCCACCGCAAGTCCTGCAATACACTTCCGTATCGCTGGGACTAGGACTGCTGGAGCTAGAGGAACCACTTCCCAATTTCTTGAATGACTTCTTTCGAGCTTTCAGCAATTCTTGCTTTCCACTCGTACTGCCTCGATCGAATCGAAGAGGGGATTGCTGGGTGTGGGGTGGCTTCACGCACAACCTCCCTAGCTGTCTAATCAGACTCGCCTCCGCCCTCTTTGCTTTACTCAAGACATCAGCAAAATGATAAGGTTGCTGCATGTTCATCAATGCAACTATCTCTGAATTCAATCCTCTGACGAACTGATTCACTACAACGTCGTCATTTCCAGTCAAATGAGGAGCAAAATGCAGTAGCGTAGAGAATTTCGCAACATAATCTTCAACATTCAGTTGACCTTGTCTCAAATTCTCAAATTCTGCTCTTTTGTCCTCCCGGTATGAAACTGAGAAAAATCTTTGATAGCATTCAGCTTTAAAGACTTCCCACGTGATCACAGTACCACGTAGTGCTAATATTCCTTTGATTGTAATCCACCAACTTCTGGCAGCCTCTTGTAATTGGTGAAATACCAATTTAACTCTCTGGTCATCTGTACAATCCAGTAGATTAAACAATATCTCTATGTCATCAACCCAGTCCTGACACTTTTCAGACGTCTCTGTACACTCAGAATCGGCGGCTGAAATAACTGAAATTCTGCCAACTTTACTTCTATCTGAGTTTCTGATGCATCTATCTGTTTAGACGAAGTACTACCTCTCTCTGGAATTCTCCGAGGCGGTATATCTGAATATCAAACCGATTAGTACACAAGCTATACCATCTGTCTCAGCCCTCCTCTGATCATATACCTCTGATTCAGACTCGGTTCTGATCCAGGCTTAGTAATTACATGCTGCAATCAACTCAGATAACAAGCAACATGTAACATCTCTGTACACTCAGAATCGGCGGCTGAAATAACTGAAATTCTGCCAACTTTACTTCTATCTGAGTTTCTGATGCATCTATCTGTTCAGACGAAGTACTACCTCTCTCTGGAATTCTCCGAGGCGGTATATCTGAATATCAAACCGATTAGTACACAAGCTATACCATCTGTCTCAGCCCTCCTCTGATCATATACCTCTGATTCAGACTCGGTTCTGATCCAGGCTTAGTAATTACATGCTGCAATCAACTCAGATAACAAGCAACATGTAATAGGGAAAGCAATAAATCATGCTAGCACACACAATGTAATCAACATTGAAATAAATCTCATGCTAGCAATCACATGCAAGGAAAGAAAATTCAATCTACCCCGCTCATCCTCTTCTATCTCAATCTAAAAGATCTATCAACTCTGACTATCTCAATCTAAAGGATCTATCGCTCTGATAATCTAAGTCTAAAGGAACTATCAGCTCTGATACCACCTGTTGTGGGGACCCGGACGCTGATCTATCTTATTAATCATCTTTGGGATTTAATTATCAATTAAGATAAAACAGGGTCAAAAAAAAATTTCTTTTTTTAAAATGTAACTGCGGAAGGTAATGGAATCTAAACAATATACATCTCTGTATAAAAACTACCGTTCAGTAGAAAAGTACAATACTGTACAACCTAAGTCTAAGGTTCAATTAATTAATTCAAGTAATAAATCAAGTCTGCTACAAGTCCGGAATCACCACGCTAATTCGTCTTCTATCATCGTCATCTCGACCCTGATCTAGCCCCACCTGTTGTCATGCACACATACAAATCAAGACAACAGCCGGATAACTCCGGTGAGAATAAATCCCAGTATAAAACATGGTAAGCATGTATATAAACAAACTAGTTCATAAACCATGCGATCATGTATAAACACAATATATTTCATAATCTATGAAATAAATCAAATAAGCATGCAACTCAATTCAGATAAACATGCATATAAACAATCTAAATCATAAAACATGCTAGCACAACTGAAAGCAATAACGATGGGTCCCATGATCTAGGAGCCACATCCATATAATCATGCAGTCCTAATCAAATCATGTCTAGACTTGACTCGACTAAAACTCTAGGGATCCCGGGGTGAATAAGATGTCACTGGCTGTCACCTACCCTACCAATCGAGGTGCTGTACGTCTTATTCCTAGACTTCGGCCTGATCTGTATCCACATCTACAAAGGGGCGGTGATCTTCCCCAGAGCTGAGATATCGCCGAACATCTAGAAGTCTGGATGATCTCGCAGACTTTCCTATCTTAATGCATGAATACACAATCTGTAAACAAGCATAATCATCTTAATGCAATGCAACATGATCTATAAACAAAGCATAATTAGATAAAACATAAACAAGAATATAATATGTGATTTATTGGGCAACTCAAGGATGATCTCGATTGAGTTGTTTCTTCCCGAATATCACATGAATTATACCTTTATCATCCCGATCTGATGAAGATGATGATCTGTATTCAACTCTGTCCATACCAATCTGAAAAGACAATATCGAATACGCTGTATCAGTGAATAACTCAATACACAATCTGTTCTGATCAATACTCAAATCAGTACATAATCTGATCAATCTCTGAGCAATATACCATCTGAGTCATATCAATAATATCACAATCTACTCGAAATCATATCTGAATCTGATCAATCTAACTCAACTGATGTTTAAACGGCATAACGAGACAATCTGAATAACCCCGTCATTCTCAACATCACAAATATAATACCAGAACTCGTAATCAATACTGATACAAGTGATAATCTCAATAACAATACGAATCTGATATGAAATCTCAGTCAAATCAACTCCAAAAATCATAACAATTATATAAACACTCTGTTTCTTATTCTGACTTCGATTCTATGATGTCTAACATGACAAGAACCTCATATATGAATCCTATTCAATTCTGACCACCTCATAAATTCAAAGCATGTCTAAACGTAACAAAACTTACGTCCAGTTGTAGCCTGTGTTGATAGGAACACGGTACTGAAGTCGGATTCTAATTCAGACGGACGGATTTCTCGAAAAAGGCGTAAGGATTTTCAACTCTTATTCTGAACCCTTTTCTCGATCTTTGTTTCTGATTTCTGAGGGATTACAAACGTTTATATGTATATATATATCTGTCTTGCATGAAATTGAAACGTGGCTACCTTCATTATTTCCGGGTGGCGCTCGAGCGGTCGAAATGTACCGCTCGGGCGCCGAACATACTGTCCGGAATTCCAAATCGCACCCTTGGCGCTCGGGCGGTCGAAATCTACCGCCCGGGCGCCGAACCTTCTGTCCGAGAAATAATTTGTGATCCATTGGCGCTCGGGCGGTGCTTTTCTACAGCTCGAGCGCCGAAGTTTCTGCCCAAATACTTGGCTAACAAGTGCAACGACGCCCGGCCTTGTCATATCGGTTCATTTGAGTTCTTATAATCTCAATCATGTCAATTAATCAACGTCTGATTATAATGATTTAATCTCGGGCATTACATCTAGTGTTTCCTATTAGAATGTTACTACTTATGTTTGTAGTTGGGATTTGAACACTAGTGTATGATTGTACTAAACAGACATGTATGTACATGATGTTGTTTAATTATTATAAAGACATGTTATGTTTTGACTATACATTTGATTTAATGATTAAAGCAAAATTTGGACCCACATTTTCGAGCAAAGATCCAATAAATCCCAAAAGAATTGAGTTAGAGCCCGGGTCCCCACAGATGATGCTTCAAACATCGCGGATTTGTTATTTAGAGAAGTCGTTAGGTTGCATGGCATGCCTAGGACTATTGTTTCTGGTCGCGATGTTAAATTCTTGAGTTACTTTCGGAAGACTTTATGGGCTAAACTTGGCACAAAATTGTTGTTTTCTACTACTTGTCATCCTCAAACGGATGGACAAACTGAAGTTGTCAATAGAACATTAGGAACACTTTTGCGTGCTATTCTTAAATAGAACTTGGATTGACATTTCAATGGACTTTATTTTGGGGTTGCCTAGGACTAAGAAGGGGAGGGATTCTATTTTTGTTGTTGTGTATAGATTCTCTAAGATGGCACATTTTATAGCTTGTCATAAAACCGATGATGCTTCAAACATCGCGGATTTGTTATTTAGAGAAGTCGTTAGGTTGCATGGCATGCCTAGGACTATTGTTTCTGGTCGCGATGTTAAATTCTTGAGTTACTTTCTGTAATAGCCGAGCCCGGTGTACGGTACGGTTTAAGCTTTGCTTGTTATTTGGGTTATGTGATTAGATGTTTAGAGTCGTGTTTTAAGCCATAGTATTATTGGTTATTATTGTCTTGATGTATTAGTTGTTGTTGGTTGTTCGTTTCAGAGTTTTGGATCGATTTTAGTTGGTTGAGTTTTGATCATTGCCGTGACCAGAGTGCACCCGCGCTCTTAGAGGAGTGCCCCCGCGGTGTACTATTCATGATTTTGGAGTTGGGAAGCCGTAGCAGGACCGCACCCGCGGTAGTGTAGGGACCGTACCTGCGGTGATGTCCGCACCCGCGGTGCTTGCAGCGTCGCACCCGCGGTGTTGGTGTTCCAGGAAATGATGGTTTGGTCGAATGCTAGGCGCACCCGCGGTGCTTGTGGCAGCGCACCCGCGGTCTAGGTATGGGCGAGATATTTAGTTACTTTTTGGGAGTGGTTGGCCATACTTTCCTTTTTCCTTTCTTCTCATTTCCGATTTTCTCTCTTCTAGCAAGGGTTTTCATCTATTTCTTTCGCTTCCTATCTTCGATTCAAGCGTTTAGTTTGCGTTTCGACTTGAGATCGAGGTTCTCCTTGGTGCTAGGAAGCTAAGGTAAGCTTTTAGTGCGATTCTTTTAAGGTTTTGAGTTAAGAGTTGACTTGGGTTTGTTGTTCTTGTGGATTTATGGATTATTTATCTTGGATTCTTGGATATAGAGTTGATGTTGGTGTTATTTATGGATTATTGTTGTAGGTGGTGTTCAAGAGCTATGATTGAGGTGTTCTATTGGTTTATAAGTGGAAACTCATCCCTTTTGCTCAGATGATGTTATATGTATTGTGTTTTAAAGGTTTTAATATGATATTCCCTTCAATTGATTCATTGTTATGTATTGATTCCATTGCTATGTTTATTGGAGATAATTGATGTCTCAATTATTGTTCAAAGGGAATACAAGAGAAAAGATAGTGTTTCAAAGTGTTTTTAATGCCAAGAGAGAGTTTAAATGTTTTCTGGATTGATAAATACATAGTCAGAGATTGCATGCAATTAGTTGATCAACGACCATAGGCTTATATCCCTCAGAGTTATCGGTTTATATCGATTTTGGATACGAGTACCCCAGAGCAGAGATACTATTGATATCAATCCCCAGAGTAAAGAGAAATACCATCTCATTTATATGCTATTGCTATGATATTCATGTTCAGAGTTTATGATTCAGAGTTGATTGTATTTATGATTTCAAAGCTATTTTTTAACAGAGTATGATATGTTCATTGCTATGTAAGAGTTCCACTTGCTGAGATTTATTCTCATTTCAGTTATTTCATGTGATGTAGATCAGAGTGGCGGCCCGGGACGTTGCCTGTGGACAGGGGGTCATATGCATACACCGTTGGAAGGAAGATTTTGGCATGATCATAGGAATGATGTTTTGTATTTTGTTATGTCATTCAAATGATCATGTATTGTTATTTTGTAAAGATGTTTAAAGAAATGTATTTTGAAACTCCTTCCGTATTTTAAAGAAAATTTTAATTTCCGCTGTGTATTTTATTTAAAGAGGTCAGAGGTGTCACACTTTCGGAAGACTTTATGGGCTAAACTTGGCACAAAATTTTTGTTTTCTACTACTTGTCATCCTCAAACGGATGGACAAACTGAAGTTGTCAATAGAACTTTGGGAACACTTTTGCGTGCTATTTTTAAAAAGAACTTGGATTGACATTTCTATGGACTTTATTTTGGGGTTGCCTTGGACTAAGAAAGGGAGGGATTCTATTTTTGTTGTTGTGGATAGATTCTCTAAGATGGAAAATTTTATAACTTGATATAAAACCGATGATGCTTCAAACATTGCGGATTTGTTCTTTAGAGAAGTCGTTAGGTTGCATGGCATGCCTAGGACTATTGTTTCTAGTCGCGATGTTAAATTCTTGAGTTACTTTTGGAAGACTTTATGGGCTAAACTTGGCACAAAATTGTTGTTTTCTACTACTTGTCATCCTCAAACGGATGGACAAACTGAAGTTGTCAATAGAACTTTGGGAACACTTTTGCGTGCTATTCTTAAGAAGAACTTGGATTGGCATTTGTATGGACTTTATTTTGGGGTTGCCTAGGACTAAGAAGGGGAGGGATTCTATTTTTGTTGTTGTGGAAAGATTCTCTAAGATGGCACATTTTAGTTGTAATAGCCGAGCCCGGTGTACGGTACAGTTTAAGCTTTATGCGTTTATTGGGTTTTATGATTTAGATGATTTGAGTTGTGTTATGGGTTATAGTTTAGTTGGTATTATTGTTTGTGGCTTGGTTGTTGTATTAGATGTTGTTGGTTGCGTCGTTTCAGCGTTGCGGATTGATTTTAGTTGCTTTGGTTTGTTTCTTGGCCGAAAGGTTACCGCACCCGCACTCTTGCAAGGACCGCACCCGCGGTCATTTATGTTGGATTTTGTGGTTTTTGCCGAGAGGACACCGCACCCACGGTAGTGTTGAGACCGCTCCCACGGTGGTGACCGCACCCGCGGTAATTGCAGCACCGCACCCGCGATCATCGTGCATGTATTTTATTTTGTTGTGCCGTGAGCTAGGCGCACCCGCGGTATTAGTATCAGCGCACCCGTGGTCTAGGTATGGGCGAGTTTTTAAGTTACTTTTTGGAGTTGTTGGCCATACCTTATCCTTTCATTTCCTCCATTTTCGAGATTTCCTCTCTAGAACAAGGGTTTTCTTCCATTTCAATTGCTTCCTACCTTTGATTCTTGGATTTGTTTGGATTTCCGAGTTGAGAGCGAGCTTCTTCGTGGTGAGAGGAAGCTAAGGTAAGTTTTTGGTTGAGTTCTATCATGGTGTTGGAAATGAGATGCTATAGGTTGATGTTGTTGTTGGTTTAATGGAATATTTGACTTGTATTTTTGGATATAGAGATGATATTGGTGTTATTTATGGATTATAGTTGTTGGTGGTGTACCAAGAGTATAGTTGGAAGTGTTCTATTGGTTTGTATGAAAGGGATCGTTTTAAGGTGTTCGAAATCGCAACGGAAGCACAAAATTATTTACTCTCAAGAAAACCAAAATTTTGCAAGAAAAGTTTTTGAAAAATCGAACACCATGTACTAGTTGTGCAAGCATATACAAAAATCTCAACTTTCATGCATAGGGGGTTGAGAAAATATACCTATCAATCTTTAAAAGATTGATTGTGGCTCCAACTTTGTTGTCAAACAACAAAGCTCTTCAAGGCATGAAGATCTACAAGCTCCTCCTCCAAGTCCTTTGAATCTTTCCTTCAAATTAGGCCCACCACCAACTAGGTAGATCCCCTCATATATTGCACTAGAAAAATATGAGGATTTTTCAAAGAGAAGATAGTGTATTCTTCAACAAATTGAAGAACAAGAAAATGAAGAAAAATGGAGAGAAAATGGCTAGGAGATTTCGACCATAAGGATGGAGAGGGAAGGGAGAATGTATTAATTTTCTTGTCTTGGTGTTGCAAAAAGCAAAAGTGAAAAAGTTGCATGCCATGCAATTTTTTAATCAAAAGAATTCTCCAACCTTTCACCTTCCATGTATGTATATTATATGGTTTTTAACAAATTAAAAAAACAATGGACTAAATTTAATAATCTCAAACATATTTGAGACTATTTAAACATTACTTGAATTTACCCAAGTCCCACTAGTTAAATAATTAATTTAAATTGAGCTCTACAAGACTCAATATAATTTAATTAATTCAACACTTGAATTAATTTAATTATTTGGACTCTACTAGGTCCACTAGTGTTTAATTAATTCAACACTTGAATTAATTTATTTAGTCCATAATAATATTTATGAAAATCACAATTTTCAATTACATTATTCACTTGGCCAATTTTAATTCAGGAACACTTCCTTAAATTAAAATTTACATTTCTCTCATAGAAGTCATACTTCTATTTTTCTTTACACTTATAAACTCATTTATAAGTCGTTCAACACATTGAACTAATTTCTCCTTTATAGAAGTCATACTTCTAATTTTCCTCACGCTTATAAACTCCTTTATAAGCCGTTCAACACATTGAACTATTTTTACTTCTCAACGGGATCTAGAAAGCTAGCACTTGTGTGGCCCTCAATGGTTCATTGATACGACTAGCCGTGGGTTCACATCTCCATGTGATTCGGACTAAACATGTCCTTATATGAGCATACCCCAATTGCTCCATTCTTACTTATCAACACCTTGATAACAAGAACGTCAGAACTCAAGTCTGATATTACCCAACCAATCATGTTAAACGCCTACCAGCATCGCTTACATGATTCCCTAGGTATCACATGATAGTGCCTGCAAGAACCATTCAATTATGGTTAGCGTACAGTACGGTCCCTTCAACTCATATATCCCGATCGATTCGACAACCATTGGTTTATCGAGAGTTGTCAATGAATCGATACTATGTGTCATGTTGTAGTTGCATCGATGGTGTAATCTATGAAACCCCTTTCATAATTACAACCATACTCTGGCCAGAGATTTCGATCTACATACACATGATAACACATAGGATATCCATACCCGAAGGTAAGCGGTGAATCCCCGACTACAATGCATCGACTCCTATGTGTTTCGACAGAACACCCAACCTTGCCACCTGATGACCCCATAAGAGTCGGTAAACAAGTCAAAGTGTAATTCTAGCACATAGAGTCTCAATGTTGTCCCGGGTCATAAGGACTAATTCTGTACAACCATAAACTAGGACATTTCCACTCGATAAGTGAGAACCACTTGGAAAGTCCTTTTATGGAGGGTTGTTCAGTGCACTCTACAAGGAGCACCTATCTGCATGTTCGGACATCACAATGTCCCCTACCAATGAAACATGGTACTCACATTGCAGATACTAGTCTCGAACTCGAGCGGCCTATATCCTTCTTAGTGGCGGCTGAATCGACTAGGAACCGTTTAGAATATACAGTATTACAAATATGAGTTTCATGATACTCATCATATGAGCATCTCATATTCTTTCTACTATTTGTATATTCAAGGGCTTTATCTATGCAACTAGCATGGGTATACAGATAAAGATGTGCCAAAATAATAATATCAAATATTACTAAAATAAAGATTGCTAATACATAGAGTTTCATTGTGAACACTCGGCCAACACTTGGCTCGACGGGCACCTACTCTAACATTGTAAGTGGAATTTCATCCCTTTGCTCACATGATGTTATATGTATTGTATTTCAAAGATTTCAAAGTGTTATTCCCTTCAATTGATCCATTGTTATGTATTGATTCCATTGATTATCTATTGGAGGCATAGTATGTCTCATTTATTGGAAAGGGAATACAAGAGAAAAGATATAGTTTCCAAAGTGATTGTTTAAATGCTATTGAGAATTCAAATGTTTTATTGGATTGATTGAATCATAGTCAGAGCATTGCATGCAATTAGTTGATCAACGCCCATAAGCCTATATCCCTCAGAGTTATCGGTTTATAATCGATTTGGGATACGAGCACCACAGTCAGAGATACTATTGATATCAATCCAACCAGAGAAAAGAGAATACCATCCTATTGCTATGTTATTGCTACAGTTATTGCTATAGTATTCATGTTTCAGAGTTGATGGTATTTATGATTTCAAGTCATGTTTTACAGAGTATACTATTTATCATTGCTATGTAGAGTTCCACTTGCTGAGTTTTTATACTCATTTCAGTTATTTTCATGTGATGCAGATAAGACCGACGGACCAGGACGTTGACTGTGGTCAGAAGTCATATGCATACGAAGATTGGAAGGATGACGTTTTTACTAGTATTTTTGGGACATGATCATAGGAATGATTGTTTTGTATTTTTGTTAAATCATTTGAATGATCATGTTTTTATTTTGTAAACATTTTTATGAAATGTATTTTGAAACTCATTTCATTCGAGGCCTTAGAGCTGAGATTCGTCGTGACATCAACATGTCCAAGGCCGTGACTTTCAAGGAGATTGTGTCCAAGGCATTGTTGGCTGAGCAGGATGAGAAGGATATCACCAGAGAGAGGCAGGAGAGGCACCAAGTTGTTGTTCAGAGAGGCCAGGGCTCGAATCAGAGGGGCAGGGATCGTTTCAAGGGCAAGGGCAAGATGGAGTCGAGTCCTAGACCACCGCCAGTTCCAGTTGATCCCGAGAAGCCACTGTGTCCTAAGTGTGGCAAGCATCATCGAGGAGAGTGCAGATTTGGCACTCATTCTTGCTATCGTTGTGGCACGGCAGGTCCCGTTGCCAGAGATTGTCCACGAGGAGCTAGCCAAGGGAAGGTGCAGGGTCGTATCTTTACGATGACGAAGGAAGGTATTAATCATGATTCTTCATTGATCTCTAGTACTATTTTGATTTCAGGCAGAGTAGCTACGACTTTGATAGATACTGGTGCTACTCATTCTTTTATATCTGAATTGCTTTTGAGATCTTTGGGTATAGTTCCTTTTGTTCTTCCCCTCCAGCTTAGTGTTGTTTTGCCTTCGGGGGAAGTGTTGTGCCCGACATCGATTGTGTTTGCGTGCCCTGTTCATATTGAGGAGCGAGTTGTCTTCGATGATTTGATTGTTATCCCTATGGTTGCCTTTGATGTTATTCTTGGCATGGATTGGCTTTCGACTTACCGTGCAGTTATCGATTGTGTTGCTAAGAAGGTGACTTTTGCAGATGATGGCCAGGGAGGAGTTCTCGCCAGCACAGGTACTTCGCTGGTCCTTCCTTTTATTTCTTGTCTTGAGGCTGAGAAGTTGCTGTGTAGAGGTTGTGGTGTGTTTCTGGCTTCTATTGTGGATGTGGATAAACTGATTAAGTTGAATTTAGATGATATCGATGTTGTGAGGGAGTTTGCTGATGTGTTTGAGGATGATGTTCCGGGTTTGCCGCCGGATAGAGATGTTGAGTTTTCGATCGATTTAGCTCCAGGTACGGTTCCTATTTCTAAGGCTCCGTACAGGATGGCCCCTACTGAGATGAAGGAGTTGAAGGCGCAGTTGCAGGATCTTTTAGACAAGGGTTTTATTCGTCCGAGTTCTTCGCCTTGGGGAGCTCCGGTTCTATTCGTTAAGAAGAAGGATGGTTTTTGCGACTGTGTATCGACTACAGGGAGCTTAACAAAGTGACTGTCAAGAACAAGTATCCGTTGCCACGGATAGATGATTTGTTTGATCAGCTCCATGGTGCTACTGTATTCTCGAAGATTGATCTTCGGTCTGGCTACTATCAGTTGAAGGTTAGGGAGTCTGATATCCCTAAGACAGCGTTCCGGACCAGGTACGTTCATTTTGAGTTTATGGTTATGTCTTTTGGCTTGACCAATGCTCCTTCAGTCTTTATGGATCTGATGAACCGTGTGTTCAAGCCTTATCTGGATAGCTTTGTCATTGTCTTTATTGATGATATCTTGATCTATTCCAAGACCAGAGTGCTTCATGCAGAGCATCTCAGAGTGGTTCTTCAGTTGTTGCGAGAGAAGAGGTTGTTTGCCAAGTTGAAGAAGTGCGAGTTTTGGCTGGATCAGATTTCTTTCCTAGGCCATGTTGTTTCGAAGGATGGCATTGCTGTTGATCCGTTGAAGATAGAGGCGATTCAGAATTGGCCTATTCCTACTACTGTCTCAGAGGTACGCAGTTTCCTTGGTTTGGCGGGTTATTATCGTCGTTTCATTTCAGATTTCTCCAAGATTGCCCTGCCATTGTCCAATTTGACGAGGAAGAAGTTCGAATGGTCCATTGATTGCCAGAGTGCATTTCAAGAGTTGAAGGATAGATTGACGACAGCTCCTGTTCTTTCATTGCCCAGTGGTTCTGAGGATTTTGTTGTCTTTACCGATGCGTCGAAGAAAGGCCTTGGTGCAGTGCTGATGCAGCGAGGTAAGGTCATTGCCTATGCTTCTCGCCAGTTGAAGGATTACGAGAGGAATTATCCGACGCATGATTTGGAGCTAGCAGCTGTGGTTTTCTCCTTGAAAATTTGGAGACATTACTTGTATGGCGAAAAGTGTGAGATCTTCACAGACCACAAGAGTTTGAAGTATTTGTTTTCCCAGAAAGAGCTCAATATGCGACAGAGGAGGTGGTTAGAGCTTGTCAAAGATTATGATGTGACAATTAGTTACCACCCAGGGAAGGTGAATGTTGTGGCTGATGCTTTGAGCCGGAAGTCGAATTCTTCTTTGAGTTCTTTGATTCAGAGGCCGTTGTTGATGGACTTGCATCGAGAGGATATTTCTTTGGTAGTTCCGGGAACCATTGCTCGCCTTTCAGCGTTGGTTATTCGGGCTACATTGACGGACAGGATCCGTAGAGAGCAGTCGACTGATGTTCAGTTGACAGAGTTGAGAGCTAGAGCAGAGGAGAGAGGGAACTCAGAATTTGGTTCGAATGGTGATGGTTTGGTGACTTTCAGAGGCCGTATTTGTGTTCCTGTTGCAATGATATTCGGCGGGATATCTTGGAAGAGGCTCATACCGCGCCATATTTGATTCATCCAGGCAGCACGAAGATGTATCAGGATCTTCGTCGACTCTACTGGTGGCCAGGTATGAAGAAAGATATTGCTATGTTCAATTCTCAGTGCCTTACTTGTCAGCAGGTGAAGATTGAGCACCAGAGACCTGCTGGGACATTGTTGTCATTGCCGATTCCTCAGTGGAAGTGGGAGCATATTACGATGGATTTCGTGACTGGTCTTCCCAGGACGCAGAAGGGTTTTAACTCCATTTGGGTTATCGTTGATCGATTGACCAAGTCAGCGCACTTTCTTCCAGTCAAGACGACGTACTCCCTGAATCAGTATGCTGAGGAGTATGTAGCAGAGATTGTTAGACTTAACGGTGTCCATGTGTCGATTGTGTCTGATCGTGACCCCAGGTTTACTTCAGAGTTTTGGAAGAGTTTGCACAGAGCTATGGGTTCGCGGTTAGCATTCAGTACAGCTTATCACCCTCAGAGCGACAGTCAGTCAGAGAGAGTCATTCAGATTCTTGAGGATATGCTCAGAGCTTGTACTATCGATTATCCAGGTAGCTGGGATTCTAAATTGCCTCTTGTGGAGTTCACGTACAACAATAGCTACCAAGCGACGATTGGGATGGCACCGTATGAGGCTCTTTATGGCAGGAAGTGCAGATCTCCTTTGTATTGGGATGAGGTTGGAGAGAGGAAGATGTTGGGTCCCGAGTTGGTCCAGCAGACTGCCGATGTTGTTGATGTTATCCGTGAGAGAATGAAGACTGCTCAGTCGAGACAGAAGAGCTATGCAGATGTTCGGCGTAGGCCGTTGCAGTTCGAGGTTGGTGATCACGTGTTCTTGAAGATAGCACCTCTCAAGGGTGTGATGCGATTTGGCAAGAAGGGCAAGTTGAGTCCTAGATTCATTGGCCCTTTTGAGATCTTGGACAGAGTTGGTGACAGAGCCTACAGATTAGCCCTACCGCCAGATCTTGACAGAGTTCACAATGTGTTTCATGTATCGATGCTCAGGAAGTATATTGCGAATCCTTCCCATGTTCTTCACCACGAGACATTGGACTTGACGCCGAATTTGACGTACCAAGAGATTCCGGTCCAGATTTTGGATCGCACAGTTAGAGTTTTGAGGAACAAAGAGATCGGCATCGTTAAAGTCCTTTGGAGGAACCATTTGATCGAGGAGGCTACGTGGGAACCAGAGGATGAGATGAGAGAGAAGCATCCTGAGTTGTTCGTGCAGTGATGTAAATTTCGAGGACTAAATTCCTCTAAGGAGGGGAGATTGTAATAGCCGAGCCCGGTGTACGGTACGGTTTAAGCTTTATGTGTTTATTGGGTTTTATGATTTAGATGATTTGAGTATTGTTATGGGCTATAGTTTAGTTGGTATTATTGTTTGTGGCTTGGTTGTTGTATTAGATGTTGTTGGTTGCGTCGTTTCAGCGTTGCGGATTGATTTTAGTTGCTTTGGTTTGTTTCTTGGCCGAAAGGATACCGCACCCGCACTCTTGCAAGGACCGCACCCGCGGTCATTTATGTTGGATTTTGTGGTTTTTGCCGAGAGGACACCGCACCCGCGGTAATTGCAGCACCGCACCCGCGGTCATCGTGCATGTATTTTATTTTGTTGTGCCGTGAGCTAGGCGCACCCGCGGTATTAGTATCAGCGCACCCGCAGTCTAGGTATGGGCGAGTTTTTAAGTTACTTTTTGGAGTTGTTGGCCATACCTTATCCTTTCATTTCCTCCATTTTCGAGATTTCCTCTCTAGAACAAGGGTTTTCTTCCATTTCAATTGCTTCCTACCTTTGATTCTTGGATTTGTTTGGATTTCCGAGTTGAGAGCGAGCTTCTTCGTGGTGAGAGGAAGCTAAGGTAAGTTTTTGGTTGAGTTCTATCATGGTGTTGGAAATGAGATGCTATAGGTTGATGTTGTTGTTGGTTTAATGGATTATTTGACTTGTATTTTTGGATATAGAGTTGATATTGGTGTTATTTATGGATTATTGTTGTAGGTGGTGTACCAAGAGTATAGTTTGGAAGTGTTCTATTGGTTTGTAAGTGGAATTTCATCCCTTTGCTCACATGATGTTATATGTATTGTATTTCAAAGATTTCAAAGTGTTATTCCCTTCAATTGATCCATTGTTATGTATTGATTCCATTGATTATCTATTGGAGGCATAGTATGTCTCATTTATTGGAAAGGGAATACAAGAGAAAAGATATAGTTTCCAAAGTGATTGTTTAAATGCTATTGAGAATTCAAATGTTTTATTGAATTGATTGAATCATAGTCAGAGCATTGCATGCAATTAGTTGATCAACGCCCATAGGCTTATATCCCTCAGAGTTATCGGTTTATAATCGATTTGGGATACGAGCACCACAGTCAGAGATACTATTGATATCAATCCAACCAGAGAAAAGTGTAAGACCCGAGATTATATCATTTTAATCCGAGATTATTTAATTTACGAATTTTGGAATGATGAATTAAATTCCACGATTTTTGTAATTAATTAGGATTGAAATAGAGTTAAAAAGAGTTGCGAGGACCAAATTACAAATAGTGAATATTTCAGGGGCTAAAGTACAATTAGCACTTGAGTGGACACTTGTCACATCATGCATGCCTAATATATATAGATATTCACTTTCCTTCAGCAAAGAACCGAGCCAATTCTCCGAGAAATCCCTTCAACTTTAGTTTGTTGTGATTTTTGATTTCGTGTGATCCGTATATCAGAAATTAAATCCGGACACAGTACCGTACTCCTCTCGTTGACAGCTACAACTGGACGTAAGTTTTATTGATTTCTGGTATCATTTGAAAATGTGATGTTGTAGAAATTTGATGTAATGCATATATGATGTTCTGGACATGTTAGACATCATAGAAGCGAAGTCAGATTTAGAAACAGACTGATTATGGAATTGTTATGAATTTTTAGGGTATATTGATTTATACCAGACAGATTTGAATTGTGATTGGATTACAGATTATATTGGATATGGGTTATGGATTGTAACTATTATCTGGTGATGTTGTATTGACGGGGATACTGAAATGGTACCATTATACCGTTGATTTTGAATTAAATCCAGATTGATCAGATTGTTATTGATTTGAACGGTATCTTGACATGAGATTGTTGGTATTGCCAGTATCAGACAGGCTGTGAGTTGAGGACTTCGACTGAGCCAGACACCGACGAAAGAAAGGTATAAGTCAATGTGGTATTGGGAGATGGACTTGAGTCGGTATGGACTTGGGTTTCCCTAAATCACATACTTTACTTTAGTGCATTGATATTTGCATTGATTTGATTAATATACTTGTTCTCTTGATATCTAGACAACAGGTATTGGTCGAACTGTCTTGTGACACACCGTGCCGGATAGTGGTGGTATCGCCACAGCACATTGCACGATGTCACAAGATAGGATGCTAGCGATAGAACTACAGTCCTTGACGGTTAGGTCAGGACACTGGATGTTTGGTTATATCGAGTAATGGAATCTATTACGGAATTCGATATAGGAACACCATATTTGGTTATATCGAGTAAAGGGTATTGGAATTCTTCTATTACGGAATTCGATATAGGAATACCAGGGCACTGGTTATATCGAGTAATAGAGATTATGGTTCCATCCTTTACGGAATTCGATATAGGAATACCACATCTGGAAACCGGGATCCCTAGACTAGGATTGAGTCTAGTCTGAATTATGATTGATGTCGACAGTTTGATTTGATATTGTTTATGTTTCAGATTTTGATACATATTCATGTTACCTGATTACATGCTTTATATTGTTTATATGATTGCATGTTTCATTGATTTATACTGAGGATTATATTCTCACCGGTATATCCAGCTGTTGTCTTGTCTGTATGTGTACTTGACAACAGGTGGGACAGGTCCAGGGTCGAAGAGATGAAGAGCTAGATCGTGATTAGAGTGGTGGCACCGGACTTGGACTAGATGTAGGGTTAAACACTTGACTTTAGTTTTAAACCCTAGTTTGAATAAATGTTGAAATACAGGATTTGTATTTTATATACTGATATGTATATATGTTGTATGTCACTACGTTCCGCATTTTAAAAAAAAATTTAGACCCTGTTTTAATTGATTAATTAGTACCAATGATGATTAAGAACTTGATTAGCGTCCGGGTCCCCACAATAGGTGGTATCAGAGCGATAGATCCGTGAGATTGAGATAGGAGCTAGTGAGCGAGGTAGAATGAGATTTTTCTTTCCTTGCTTTTGATTGCTAGCATGTTTACCGTTTTAATACATGTTACCTGACTTATCTGCTATTGATATGGTATTGTGTATTATTGGAATGGATCAGCTGTAAGATGATCCAGGGAGGCTTGAAATAGGATTATTGTTGGAACTGCTAACCCTTTTGGTTATCAGATATGCCTCCGAGGAGAATGCCAGAACAGGGGAGTACCTCGAATCCTCCCATGGATGTGACACCTACAGCAATGGAGAAATTGCTGAAAAGATTTCAGTCATTTCATCCACCGACTTTGAAAGGTACGGAGAACTCCGTGGAATGCGAAAGTTGGTTGGACGATATTGAATCGTTGTTTGAATCTTTGGAGTACACTGAGGAAAAGAGGGTGAAACTGATAATACACCAGTTGCATGACGTTGCTAAACACTGGTGGATCACGACTAAAAGGGCATTGGAACAGCGAGGTACGGCCATTACCTGGAATGTGTTCAAATCTGAATTTTATCTACGGTTCTTTCCAATTTCTTATAGGAAGGACAAGGGAGCCGAGTTTGCAAACCTGAAACAAGGCCAGTTGAACATTGAGGATTATGTGGCTAAGTTTTCGACATTGCTCCGATTTGCTCCCCACGTAGCTGAACATGATGAGGCCGTAGCAGATCAGTTCATAAATGGCCTAAATCCTGAGATTTTTACTCTGGTGAATACTGGGAGGCCCAACAACTTCACCGATGCCCTGAACAGAGCCAAGGGAGCCGAGGCAGGCTTGATGAGGCAGAGAGAGGCTTCATTTGTGCTTCCAGCACCGGGACAGCAACAACCACCTCCTCGATTTGAAGGAGGCAGCAGCAGTAGTACCGGGAAGAAGGATTTCTTGAAGGCTAGAGGGAAGCAATTTAAGAAATCAGGGACTACTTCGTCCAGTTCGAGTGGCTCTAGACAGACCGGTCAGAGACAGAGCTATGCAGGACCGTACTGTAGTACTTGTGGAGGGAGGCATTCCACAGATCAGTGCCGAGGAGTAGTTGTCAGCTGTCGTATCTGTAGACAGCAGGGACACTTTGCCCGAGTGTGTCCACAGCGAGGAGCCCAGGGATCCCAGGCAGCTGAGTCGTCTGGATCAGCGGCTCAGACAGGGAGACGATCTTCTGCCGTTCATTCCTTTCAGCCAGCACCGTCTACTCTGTCACAGCAGAGGCCAGGAGGGGGCCAGATCGCGAGCCAGCCTCCGAGACAGCAGGCCAGAGTTTTTGCTTTGACCGAGGAGCAGGCACAAGATGCACCTGATGATGTAGTTGCAGGTAACTGTTTTATTTCTGGTTATCCTGCTTATGTACTGATTGATACTGGTGCGTCACATACTTTTATGTCTGAGCGATTTGCTTTAATGCATTCATTGCCTGTTGAGTCCTTAGCTACTGTAGTATCTGTCACGTCTCCGTTAGGAACAGGTTGGATATCGGTGAAATCTGTGAAATCGTGTATACTGCAGTACGATGGGCATATGATTGAGTTAGACTGTATTGTGCTTGGTTTATCTGATTTTGATTGTATTGTCGGTATCGACATGTTGACCAAGTACCGGGCTACAGTCGATTGTTTCCACAAGATAGTTCGATTCAGACCTGAGATGGCTAAGGAGTGGAAATTTTATGGTAAGGGTTCTCGTGCTAGAATTCCTTTGATATCTGCAATAAATATGACACGATTATTGCAGAAAGGAGCGGATGGATTCCTGGTATATTCAGTTGATTTACTGAAGTCGAGCCCATCATTGGCGGATTTGCCAGTGGTGTGTGAGTTTGCTGATGTCTTTCCAGATGAGATTCCTGGATTGCCTCCGATTCGAGAGATAGACTTCGGCATTGAGTTAATGCCAGGAACAGTTCCGATTTCGAGAGCTCCTTACAGGATGGCACCGATCGAGTTGAAAGAGTTGAAAGAACAGTTGGAGGATTTATTGGCCAAGGGTTACATTAGACCTAGTGTATCTCCTTGGGGTGCTCCAGTACTGTTCGTGAGAAAGAAGGATGGGTCGATGAGACTTTGTATCGACTACAGGCAACTGAACAAGGCAACGGTAAAGAATAAATACCCCTTGCCTCGTATTGATGATTTATTTGATCAGTTGCAGGGTTCATCGGTATATTCCAAGATCGACTTGAGATCTGGATACCATCAATTGAGAGTCAGGGATTCTGATATCTCAAAGACAGCATTCAGAACCAGGTATGGACACTATGAGTTTATTGTCATGCCTTTTGGTTTGACGAATGCACCTGCGGTATTTATGGGATTGATGAACCGCGTATTTCAGAAATACTTGGATGATTTTGTTATCATATTCATTGATGATATATTGATTTATTCAAAGAATATGATTGAGCATGCTAATCATCTGAGGACTGTGTTGAGAATTTTGAGGGCAGAGAAACTGTATGCTAAATTGTCGAAATGCGAGTTTTGGCTGAAACAGGTTGTGTTTTTGGGTCACATTATATCGGGAGACGGTATATCAGTTGATCCTAGTAAGGTTGAAGCCGTGATGAGTTGGCCGAGACCTATATCTGTACCAGAAATTCGCAGTTTTATGGGTTTGGCAGGATATTATCGACGATTTATTAAAGATTTCTCGAGTATTGCCAAACCGATTACGCAGTTAACTCAGAAGAATGCTCCATTCGTGTGGACAGAAGACTGTGAATCCAGTTTTCTTGAGTTGAAAAAGAGACTGACCAGTGCGCCTGTGTTGACGATTCCTTCAGGCACTGGTGGATTTGTTGTTTATTGTGATGCATCTCACCGAGGATTGGGTTGTGTTTTGATGCAGCGAGGGCATGTGATTGCTTATGCCTCAAGACAGTTGAAACCCCATGAAACTCGTTACCCAATTCATGATCTTGAATTGGCAGCCATAGTCTTTGCATTGAAGATATGGCGGCATTATCTGTACGGTGAAAAATTTGAGATATATTCTGATCACAAAAGCTTGAAATATCTGTTTTCGCAATCAGAGCTGAATATGAGACAGCGGAGATGGCTGGATTTACTGAAAGACTTTGATTGTGAGATTAAATATTATCCAGGGAAGTCCAATGCAGCAGCAGATGCGTTGAGTCGAAAGGTATGTGCACTATCCTTATCGACGATAGGTGTCTCGAATTTGATAGAAGACTGCTGTTTTTCTGGATTAGCTTTTGAGACGGATTGTCAGCCTCTAAGATTATATGCAATTCGAGCTGAACCAGAATTGATATTGAGAATCAAAGAGGCGCAGAAAATTGATCAGAACGTACAGAATTCGATTGCGATGGTTAGATCTGGACATCAATCGGAATATCAGGTTCGTGACAATGTCTTGTATGTGAATAATCGTCTTGTTGTGCCAAATGTTTCAGATTTGAGACAGCGGATATTGACAGAAGCGCACAACAGTCGTTTTAGCATTCATCCTGGTGGCAGGAAAATGTATAATGATTTAAAGACACAGTATTGGTGGAAACAAATGAAATCTGATGTGACTGAATTTGTAGCCACGTGTCTGAATTGCCAACAGGTGAAGGCTGAAAGAAAGAAACCAGGAGGATTGTTACAGAGTTTGTCCATTCCTGAATGGAAATGGGATCACATTTCCATGGATTTTGTGACACAGTTGCCGAGATCCTCCCGAGGTTGTGATGCGATTTGGGTCGTGATTGATCGATTGACCAAATCTGCATGTTTTATTCCATACAAGATGACGTATAGATATGATCAGATGGCCGATATCTATGTCCGAGAAGTGATTAGATTGCATGGAGTGCCGAAGTCGATTGTTTCAGACCGTGATCCTCGGTTCACTTCGCACTTCTGGCAGAGTCTGCAGCAAGCTCTTGGTACGAAATTACATTTGAGTACCGCATATCATCCACAGACTGACGGACAGTCAGAACGTACGATCCAGACATTGGAAGATATGCTGAGAGCAATAGTGCTGGATTTTAGCACTAATTGGCAAGAAGCATTGCCACTTTGTGAATTTTCGTACAACAATAGCTATCAGACTAGTATTGAGATGGCTCTATTCGAAGCATTGTACGGAAAGAAATGCAGATCCCCATTATATTGGGATGATATCTCTGAAGTTCCTGAGACTGGACCTGACATGATCAGAGATATGACCGAGAAAGTTAAATTGATTCAAAAGAAAATGAAGGCAGCTCAAGACCGACAAGCCAAATATGCCAACCTCAGACGACGACCGTTGGTATTTGAGGTAGGAGACCGAGTATTCCTGAAAATTTCACCTTTCAGAGGAGTGGTCAGATTTGGCAAGAAAGGGAAACTGTCTCCACGATATGTCGGTTCATATGAGATTCTTGAAAAGATAGGGGATCGTGCCTATCGACTCGCCTTGCCGCCTTCATTATCTGGAATACATGATGTCTTTCATGTATCTATGATGCGGAAATATCTCCCTGATGATTCTCACGTGATTCAGCCAGACGAGACCGAGCTGGATGAGACATTGAGTTATGTCGAGAAACCGATCCGGATTATCGATCGTAAAGAAAAACAGCTCAGAACAAAGACGATTCCTCTTGTGAAAGTTCAATGGACTCGTCATAGCATGGAAGAAACTACTTGGGAGACTGAATCAGATATGAGACAGGAATTCCCAGAATTATTCTACTGATTAGAGTTTACTATTTCAGTTTCTGTTATTTCTGAGTTGATTGCCTGGGATATGATTGCTTGAGATTTCGAGGACGAAATCATGTCTCAGAGGGGGAGAGTTGTAAGACCCGAGATTATATCATTTTAATCCGAGATTATTTAATTTACGAATTTTGGAATGATGAATTAAATTCCACGATTTTTGTAATTAATTAGGATTGAAATGGAGTTAAAAAGAGTTGCGAGGACCAAATTGCAAATAGTGAATATTTCAGGGGCTAAAGTGCAATTAGAACTTGAGTGGACACTTGTCACATCATGCATGCCTAATATATATAGATATTCACTTTCCTTCAGCAAAGAACCGAGCCAATTCTCCGAGAAATCCCTTCAACTTTAGTTTGTTGTGATTTTTGATTTCGTGTGATCCGTATATCAGAAATTAAATCCGGACACAGTACCGTACTCGTCTCGTTGACAGCTACAACTGGACGTAAGTTTTATTGATTTCTGGTATCATTTGAAAATGTGATGTTGTAGAAATTTGATGTAATGCATATATGATGTTCTGGACATGTTAGACATCATAGAAGCGAAGTCAGATTTAGAAACAGACTGATTATGGAATTGTTATGAATTTTTAGGGTATATTGATTTATACCAGACAGATTTGAATTGTGATTGGATTACAGATTATACTGGATATGGGTTATGGATTGTAACTATTATCTGGTGATGTTGTATTGACGGGGATACTGAAATGGTACCATTATACCGTTGATTTTGAATTAAATCCAGATTGATCAGATTGTTATTGATTTGAACGGTATCTTGACATGAGATTGTTGGTATTGCCAGTATCAGACAGGCTGTGAGTTGAGGACTTCGACTGAGCCAGACACCGACGAAAGAAAGGTATAAGTCAATGTGGTATTGGGAGATGGACTTGAGTCGGTATGGACTTGGGTTTCCCTAAATCACATACTTTACTTTAGTGCATTGATATTTGCATTGATTTGATTAATATACTTGTTCTCTTGATATCTAGACAACAGGTATTGGTCGAACTGTCTTGTGACACACCGTGCCGGATAGTGGTGGTATCGCCACAGCACATTGCACGATGTCACAAGATAGGATGCTAGCGATAGAACTACAGTCCTTGACGGTTAGGTCAGGACACTGGATGTTTGGTTATATCGAGTAATGGAATCTATTACGGAATTCGATATAGGAACACCATATTTGGTTATATCGAGTAAAGGGTATTGGAATTCTTCTATTACGGAATTCGATATAGGAATACCAGGGCACTGGTTATATCGAGTAATAGAGATTATGGTTCCATCCTTTACGGAATTCGATATAGGAATACCACATCTGGAAACCGGGATCCCTAGACTAGGATTGAGTCTAGTCTGAATTATGATTGATGTCGACAGTTTGATTTGATATTGTTTATGTTTCAGATTTTGATACATATTCATGTTACCTGATTACATGCTTTATATTGTTTATATGATTGCATGTTTCATTGATTTATACTGAGGATTATATTCTCACCGGTATATCCAGCTGTTGTCTTGTCTGTATGTGTACTTGACAACAGGTGGGACAGGTCCAGGGTCGAAGAGATGAAGAGCTAGATCGTGATTAGAGTGGTGGCACCGGACTTGGACTAGATGTAGGGTTAAACACTTGACTTTAGTTTTAAACCCTAGTTTGAATAAATGTTGAAATACAGGATTTGTATTTTATATACTGATATGTATATATGTTGTATGTCACTACGTTCCGCATTTTAAAAAAAAATTTAGACCCTGTTTTAATTGATTAATTAGTACCAATGATGATTAAGAACTTGATTAGCGTCCGGGTCCCCACAAAAAGAGAATACCATCCTATTGCTATGTTATTGCTACAGTTATTGCTATAGTATTCATGTTTCAGAGTTGATGGTATTTATGATTTCAAGTCATGTTTTACAGAGTATACTATGTATCATTGCTATGTAGAGTTCCACTTGCTGAGTTTTTATACTCATTTCAGTTATTTTCATGTGATGCAGATAAGAGCGACGGACCATGACGTTGACTGTGGTCAGAAGTCATATGCATACGAAGATTGGAAGGATGACGTTTTTGCTAGTATTTTTGGGACATGATCATAGGAATGATTGTTTTGTATTTTTGTTAAATCATTTGAATGATCATGTTTTTATTTTGTAAACATTTGTATGAAATGTATTTTGAAACTCCTTCCAGTGTAAGAAAATTTTAAATTCCGCTGTATTATTTTATCGTTACGGGTCAGGGTGTCACATTAGTGCTTGTCATAAAACCGATGATGCTTCAAACATTGCAGATTTGTTCTTTATAGAAGTCTCTAGGTTGCATGGCATGCCTAGGACTATTGTTTCTGGTCGAGATGTTAAATTCTTGAGTTACTTTCGGAAGACTTTATGGGCTAAGCTTGGCACAAATTGTTGTTTTCTACTACTTGTCATCCTCAAACGGATGGACAAACTGAAGTTGTCAATAGAACTTTGAGAACACTTTTGCGTGCTATTCTTAAAAAGAACTTGGATTGACGTTTCTATGGACTTTATTTTGGGGTTGCCTTGGACTAAGAAGGGGAGGGATTCTATTTTTGTTGTTGTGGATAGATTCTCTAAGATGGCACATTTTATAACTTGTCATAAAACCGATGATGCTTCAAACATCGCGGATTTGTTATTTAGAGAAGTCGTTAGGTTGCATGGCATGCCTAGGACTATTGTTTCTGGTCGCGATGTTAAATTCTTGAGTTACTTAGGAAGACATTATGGGCTAAACTTGGCACAAAATTGTTGTTTTCTACTACTTGTCATCCTCAAACGGATGGACAAACTGAAGTTGTCAATAGAGCTTTGGGAACACTTTTGCGTGCTATTCTTAAAAAGAACTTGGATTGACATTTCAATGGACTTTATTTTGGGGTTGCCTTGGACTAAGAAGGGGAGGGATTCTATTTTTGTTGTTGTGGATAGATTCTCTAAGATGGCACATTTTATAACTTGTCATAAAACCGATGATGCTTCAAACATTGCGGATTTGTTCTTTAGAGAAGTCGTTAGGTTTCATGGCATGCCTAGGACTATTGTTTCTGGTCGCGATGTTAAATTCTTGAGTTGCTTTCGGAAGACTTTATGGGCTAAACTTGGCACAAAATTGTTGTTTTCTACTACTTGTCATCCTCAAACGGATGGACAAACTGAAGTTGTCAATAGAACTTTGGGAACACTTTTGCGTGCTATTCTTAAAAAGAACTTGGATTGACATTTCTATGGACTTTATTTTGAGGTTGCCTAGGACTAAGAAGGGGAGGGATTCTATTTTTTTTGTTGTGGATAGATTCTCTAAGATGGTACATTTTATAGCTTGTCATAAAACCGATGATGCTTCAAACATGGCGGATTTGTTCTTTAGAGAAGTCGCTAGGTTGCATGGCTTGCCTAGAACTATTGTTTCTGGTCGCGATGTTAAATTCTTGAGTTACTTTCGGAAGACTTTATGGGCTAAACTTGGCACAAAATTGTTGTTTTTTACTACTAGTCATCCTCAAACGGATGGACAAACTGAAGTTGTCAATAGAACTTTGGGAACACTTTTGCGTGCTATTCTTAAAAAGAACTTGGATTGACATTTCTATGGACTTTATTTTGGGGTTGCCTTGGACTAAGAAGGGGAGGGATTCTATTTTTTTTGTTGTGGATAGATTTTCTAAGATGGCACATTTTATTGCTTGTCAAAAAACCGATGATGCTTCAAACATTGTAGATTTGTTCTTTAGAGAAGTCGCTAGGTTGCATGGCATGCCTAGGACTATTGTTTCTGGTCGCGATGTTAAATTCTTGAGTTACTTTTGGAAAACTTTATGGGATAAACTTGGCACAAAATTGTTGTTTTCTACTACTTGTCATCCTCAAACGGATGGACAAATTGAAGTTGTCAAAATAAATTTGGGAACACTTTTGCGTGCTATCTTAAAAATGACTTAAATTGACATTTCTATAGACTTTATTTTGGGGTTGCCTAGGACTAAGAAGGGGAGGGATTCTATTTTTGTTGTTGTGGATAGATTCTCTAAGATGTCACATTTTAGTGCTTGTCATAAAACCGATGATGCTTCAAACATTGCGGATTTGTTCTTTAGAGAATCCTTTATGTTGCATGGAATGCCTAGGACTATTGTTTCTGGTCGCGATGTTAAATTCTTGAGTTACTTTCGGAAGAATTTATGGGCTAAACTTGGCACAAAATTGTTGTTTTCTACTACTTGTCATCCTCAAACGGATGGACAAACTGAAGTTGTCAATAGAACTTTGGGAACACTTTTGTGCTATTCTTAAAAAGAACTTGGATTGACATTTCTATGGACTTTATTTTGAGGTTGCCTAGGACTAAGAAGGAGAGGGATTCTATTTTTGTTGTTGTGGATAGATTCTCTAAGATGGAACATTTTATAGCTTGTCCTAAAACCGATGATGCTTCAAACATGGCGGATTTGTTCTTTAGAGAAGTCGCTAGGTTGCATGGCTTGCCTAGAACTATTGTTTCTGGTCGCGATGTTAAATTCTTGAGTTACTTTCGGAAGACTCTATGGGCTAAACTTGGCATAAAATTGTTGTTTTCTACTACTTGTCATCCTCAAACGGATGGACAAACTGAAGTTGTCAATAGAACTTTGGGAACACTTTTGCGTGCTATTCTTAAAAAGAACTTGGATTGACATTTCTATGGACTTTATTTTGGGGTTGCCTTGGACTAAGAAAGGGAGGGATTCTATTTTTGTTGTTGTAGATAGATTCTCTAAGATGGCACATTTTATTGCTTGTCAAAAAACCGATGATGCTTCAAACATTGCAGATTTGTTCTTTAGAGAAGTCGTTAGGTTTCATGGCATGCCTAGGACTATTGTTTCTGGTCGCGATGTTAAATTCTTGAGTTGCTTTCGGAAGACTTTATGGGCTAAACTTGGCACAAAATTGTTGTTTTCTACTACTTGTCATCCTCAAACGGATGGACAAACTGAAGTTGTCAATAGAACTTTGGGAACACTTTTGCGTGCTATTCTTAAAAAGAACTTGGATTGACATTTCTATGGACTTTATTTTGAGGTTGCCTAGGACTAAGAAGGGGAGGGATTCTATTTTTTTTGTTGTGGATAGATTCTCTAAGATGGTACATTTTATAGCTTGTCATAAAACCGATGATGCTTCAAACATGGCGGATTTGTTCTTTAGAGAAGTCGCTAGGTTGCATGGCTTGCCTAGAACTATTGTTTCTGGTCGCGATGTTAAATTCTTGAGTTACTTTCGGAAGACTTTATGGGCTAAACTTGGCACAAAATTGTTGTTTTTTACTACTAGTCATCCTCAAACGGATGGACAAACTGAAGTTGTCAATAGAACTTTGGGAACACTTTTGCGTGCTATTCTTAAAAAGAACTTGGATTGACATTTCTATGGACTTTATTTTGGGGTTGCCTTGGACTAAGAAGGGGAGGGATTCTATTTTTTTTGTTGTGGATAGATTTTCTAAGATGGCACATTTTATTGCTTGTCAAAAAACCGATGATGCTTCAAACATTGTAGATTTGTTCTTTAGAGAATTCGCTAGGTTGCATGGCATGCCTAGGACTATTGTTTCTGGTCGCGATGTTAAATTCTTGAGTTACTTTTGGAAAACTTTATGGGATAAACTTGGCACAAAATTGTTGTTTTCTACTACTTGTCATCCTCAAACGGATGGACAAATTGAAGTTGTCAAAATAAATTTGGGAACACTTTTGCGTGCTATCTTAAAAATGACTTAAATTGACATTTCTATAGACTTTATTTTGGGGTTGCCTAGGACTAAGAAGGGGAGGGATTCTATTTTTGTTGTTGTGGATAGATTCTCTAAGATGTCACATTTTAGTGCTTGTCATAAAACCGATGATGCTTCAAACATTGCGGATTTGTTCTTTAGAGAATCCTTTATGTTGCATGGCATGCCTAGGACTATTGTTTCTGGTCGCGATGTTAAATTCTTGAGTTACTTTCGGAAGAATTTATGGGCTAAACTTGGCACAAAATTGTTGTTTTCTACTACTTGTCATCCTCAAACGGATGGACAAACTGAAGTTGTCAATAGAACTTTGGGAACACTTTTGTGCTATTCTTAAAAAGAACTTGGATTGACATTTCTATGGACTTTATTTTGAGGTTGCCTAGGACTAAGAAGGAGAGGGATTCTATTTTTGTTGTTGTGGATAGATTCTCTAAGATGGAACATTTTATAGCTTGTCCTAAAACCGATGATGCTTCAAACATGGCGGATTTGTTCTTTAGAGAAGTCGCTAGGTTGCATGGCTTGCCTAGAACTATTGTTTCTGGTCGCGATGTTAAATTCTTGAGTTACTTTCGGAAGACTCTATGGGCTAAACTTGGCATAAAATTGTTGTTTTCTACTACTTGTCATCCTCAAACGGATGGACAAACTGAAGTTGTCAATAGAACTTTGGGAACACTTTTGCGTGCTATTCTTAAAAAGAACTTGGATTGACATTTCTATGGACTTTATTTTGGGGTTGCCTTGGACTAAGAAAGGGAGGGATTCTATTTTTGTTGTTGTAGATAGATTCTCTAAGATGGCACATTTTATTGCTTGTCAAAAAACCGATGATGCTTCAAACATTGCAGATTTGTTCTTTAGAGAAGTCCCTAGGTTGCATGGCATGCCTAGGACTATTGTTTTTGGTCGCGATGTTAAATTCTTGAGTTACTTACGGAAGACTTTATGGGATAAACTTGGCACAAAATTGTTGTTTTCTACTACTTGTCATCCTCAAACGGATGGACAAATTGAAGTTGTCAAAATAAATTTGGGAACACTTTTGCGTGCTATTCTTAAAAATAACTTAAATTGACATTTCTATAGACTTTATTTTGGGTTTGCCTAGGACTAAGAAGGGGAGGGATTCTATTTTTGTTGTTGTGGATAGATTCTCTAAGATGTCACATTTTAGTGCTTGTCATAAAACCGATGATGCTTCAAACATTGCGGATTTGTTCTTTAGAGAAGCCTCTATGTTGCATGGCATGCCTAGGACTATTGTTTCTGGTCGCGATGTTAAATTCTTGAGTTACTTTCGGAAGAATTTACGGGCTAAACTTGGCACAAAATTGTTGTTTTCTACTACTTGTCATCCTCAAACGGATGAACAAACTGAAGTTGTCAATAGAACTTTGGGAACACTTTTGTGCTATTCTTAAAAAGAACTTGGATTGACATTTCTATGGACTTTATTTTGAGGTTGCCTAGGACTAAGAAGGGGAGGGATTCTATTTTTGTTGTTGTGGATAGATTCTCTAAGATGGCACATTTTATAGCTTGTCATAAAACCGATGATGCTTCAAACATGGCGGATTTGTTCTTTAGAGAAGTCGCTAGGTTGCATGGCTTGCCTAGAACTATTGTTTCTGGTCGCGATGTCAAATTCTTGAGTTACTTTCGGAAGACTTTATGGGCTAAACTTGGCACAAAATTGTTGTTTTCTACTACTTGTCATCCTCAAACGGATGGACAAACTGAAGTTGTCAATAGAACTTTGGGAACACTTTTGCGTGCTATTCTTAAAAAGAACTTGGATTGACATTTCTATGGACTTTATTTTGGGGTTGCCTAGGACTAAGAAGGGGAGGGATTCTATTTTTGTTGTTGTGGATAGATTCTCTAAGATGGCACATTTTATTGCTTGTCATAAAACCGATGATGCTTCAAACATTGCAGATTTGTTCTTTAGAGAAGTCGCTAGGTTGCATGGCATGCCTAGGACTATTGTTTCTGGTCGCGATGTTAAATTCTTGAGTTACTTTTGGAAGACTTTATGGGATAAACTTGGCACAAAATTGTTGTTTTCTACTACTTGTCATCCTCAAACGGATGGACAAACTGAAGTTGTCAATAGAAATTTGGGAACACTTTTGCGTGCTATTCTTAAAAATAACTTAAATTGACATTTCTATAGACTTTATTTTGGGGTTGCCTAGGACTAAGAAGGGGAGGGATTCTATTTTTGTTGTTGTGGATATATTCTCTAAGATGGCATATTTTATAGCTTGTCATAAAACCGATGATGCTTCAAACATCGCGGATTTTCTCTTTAGAGAAGTCGTTAGGTTGCATGGCATGCCTAGGACTATTGTTTCTGGTCGCGATGTTAAATTCTTGAGTTACTTTCGGAATACTTTATGGGCTAAACTTGGCACAAAATTGTTGTTTTCTACTACTTGTCATCCTCAAACGGATGGACAAACTGAAGTTGTCAATAGAACTTTGGGAACACTTTTGCGGGCTATTCTTAAAAAGAACTTGGATTGACATTTCTATGACTTTATTTTGGGGTTGCCTACGACTAAGAAGGGGAGGGATTCTATTTTTGTTGTTGTGGAAAGATTCTCTAAGATGGCACATTTTATAGCTTGTCAAAAAACCCATGATGCTTCAAACATGGCGGATTTGCTCTTTAGAGAAGTAGCTAGGTTGCATGACATGCCTAGGACTATTGTTTCTGGTCGCGATGTTAAATTCTTGAGTTACTTTTGAAAGACTTTATGGGATAAACTTGGCACAAAATTGTTGTTTTCTACTACTTGTCATCCTCAAACGGATGGACAAACTGAAGTTGTCAAAATAAATTTGGGAACACTTTTGCGTGCTATTCTTAAAAATAACTTAAATTGACATTTCTATAGACTTTATTTTGGGGTTGCCTAGGACTAAGAAGGGGAGTGATTTTATTTTTGTTGTTGTGGATAGATTCTCTAAGATGTCACATTTTAGTGCTTGTCATAAAACCGATGATGCTTCAAACATTGCGGATTTGTTCTTTAGAGAAGCCTCTATGTTGAATGGCATGCCTAGGACTATTGTTTCTGGTCGCGATGTTAAATTCTTGAGTTACTTTCGGAAGAATTTATGGGCTAAACTTGGCACAAAATTGTTGTTTTATACTACTTGTCATCCTCAAACGGATGGACAAACTGAAGTTGTCAAAATAAATTTGGGAACACTTTTGCGTGCTATTCTTAGAAATAACTTAAATTGACATTTCTATAGACTTTATTTTGGGGTTGCCTAGGACTAAGAAGGGGAGGGATTCTATTTTTGTTGTTGTGGATAGATTCTCTAAGATGGCACATTTTATAGCTTGTCATAAAACCGATGATGCTTCAAACATCGCGGATTTTTTCTTTAGAGAAGTCGTTAGGTTGCATGGCATGCCTAGGACTATTGTTTCTGGTCGCGATGTTAAATTCTTGAGTTACTTTCGGAATACTTTATGGGCTAAACTTGACACAAAATTGTTGTTTTCTACTACTTGTCATCCTCAAACGGATGGACAAACTGAAGTTGTCAGTAGAACTTTGGGAACACTTTTGCAGTGCTATTCTTAAAAAGAACTTGGATTGACATTTCTATAGACTTTATTTTGGGGTTGCCTAGGACTAAGAAGGGGAGGGATTCTATTTTTGTTGTTGTGGATAGATTCTCTAAGATGGCACATTTTATAGCTTGTCATAAAACCGATGATGCTTCAAACATTGCGGATTTGTTCTTTAGAGAAGTCGTTAGGTTGCATGGCATGCCTAGGACTATTGTTTCTGGTCGCGATTTTAAATTCTTGAGTTACTTTTGGAAGACTTTATGGGCTAAACTTGGCATAAAATTGTTGTTTTCTACTACTTGTCATCCTCAAACGGATGGACAAACTGAAGTTGTCAGTAGAACATTGGGAACACTTTTGCAGTGCTATTCTTAAATAGAACTTGGATTGACATTTCTATGGACTTTATTTTGAGGATGCCTAGGACTAAGAAGGGGAGGGATTCTATTTTTGTTGTTGTGGATAGATTCTCTAAGATGGCACATTTTATAGCTTGTCATAAAACCGATGATGCTTCAAACATGGCGGATTTGTTCTTTAGAGAAGTCGCTAGGTTGCATGGCTTGCCTAGAACTATTGTTTCTGGTCACGATGTTAAAACTTGTTTCAAACCCTGGCATTCAATTCATTATAATACATATGCGGAAGCTATACAATAAGAATCCCGGTTCTTGTCGAGGTGAGGCACGTCACTAGCATCCATTGGCGAACCGGCATCCTACGCATCTTCACTACCTGATCCTGTAATACATGTGCCACGTGAGTTTATAAACTCAATAAATTGGCACTTGTACGTATCAATATGCATAGAAGGAACATACATATCAAGTCGTGATCAACAATGAATCTTAAAAACATGTCATACCGTAGCATATATTCAATGTTCATTTTTGTACTTGAGCCTCATTAGTTGACCTGTACCACCGTGCTTGCTTTATTATATAGCTACTACTGTGTTGGACGTCAGGGAGCAACCTTTGGCAACCCCACGCCCCATGAACATATATTGGCCAAAAGCTTTGGTGGACTTAAAACCACCCATGATGTCAACAAGATCTATATCATGTAAAAATCAGTCATTTTCCTTTCATGTTCATGTTCTTGTTCTTCACATAGCACCCATCTTCAATATTCATGAGTTCCTTACATATTTAATACATAACAATGGAATATGGTGCTATGTGCATGAAGCTCTCTGGTCTTGGAATAGATCAAGATGTCGTCGATGAAAACAATGACAAAGCTATCCAAATAAGGCTTGAACACTCGGTTCATAAGATCCATGAAGACTGAAGGGGCATTAGTCAGACCAAAAGACATAACCAGAAACTCGTAATGACCATACCTGGTCCGAAACGCCGTCTTAGGGATATTAGACTCCCTAACCTTCAACTGATAATAACCAGATCGCAGATCAATCTTCGAAAACACGGTAGCCCCTTGCAGCTGATCAAACAAGTCATCTATCTGTGGCAACAGATACTTATTCTTGATAGTCACCTTGTTGATCTCTCTATAATCAATACATAGCCGCAAAGTCCCATCTTTCTTCCTGACGAAAAGAACCGGAGCTCCCCAAGGTGACGAACTCGGTCGAATGAAACCTTTATCTAAAAGATCTTGCAACTGCGTCTTTAACTCTTTCATCTCTGTAGGGGCCATTCTGTACGGAGCCTTGGAAATAGGAACCGTACCTGGAACTAGATCAATCACAAACTCCACATCTCTGTCCGGCGGTAAACCCGGCACATCATCCTCAAAAACATCAGAGAACTCTCTCACCACATCAATATCATCAATATTCAATTTCACAATCTTATCCACATCCACAATAGAAGCCAAAAACCCATCACATCCTCCAAACAACAACTTCTTAGCCTCAAGACACGAAATAAAAGGAAGGACCAGCGAAGTACCTGCACTGGCGAGCATACCTTCCTTATTGCCATCATCTGCAAATTTCACCGTCTTAGCAACGCAATCAATCACTGCACGATAGGTCGATAGCCAATCCATGCCAAGTATAATATCAAACGCAACCATTGGGATAACAATCAAATCAGCATAAACCACTCGTTCATCGATTTGAACAGAGCACGCATACACAATAGATGTCGGGCACAACACATCCCCCGAAGGCAAACAACATTAAACTGGAGGGGAAGAACAGAAGGAACTATACCCGAAGATCTCAAAAATAGTTCAGACATAAAAGAATGAGTAGCACCTGTATCAATCAATGTCGTAGCTGCTCTGCCTGAAATTAAAATAGTGCTAAAGATCACAGAAGAATCATGGTTTATACCTTCCTTCGTCATGGTAAAGATGCGACCCTGCACCTTATCTTTACTCGCTCCTCTTGGACAATCTTTGGCAATATGGCCTGCAGTGCCACAACGGTAACAAGTATGAGTACCAAATCTGCACTCTCCTCTATGATGTCGACTGCACTTGGGACACAAAGGCTTCTCGGGATCAAACGGAACTGCCGGTGGTTTTGGACTCGGCTCTATCTTGCCTTTCCCCTTGAAACGATCCTTCCCTCTTGGACTTGAGCCTTGGCCTCTCTGAGCAATGGCCTGTTGTCTCGCTTGTCTTTCTCTGGCAATGTCTTTCTCATCCTGTTCGGCCAACAAAGCCTTAGCTACAATCTCCTTGAATGTCACAGCTTTGGACATATTGATATCCCTTCTGATCTCTGCTCGAAGGCCTCTAATGAAATGAGCGCCTTTATCTTTGTCGTTGGAAGCAATATACAGGGCAAAAAGACAACCCTCCTCAAACTTCAAGATGTACTCATCCACATTCATGCCTCCCTGTCGAAGCTCCAGAAACTCAGTCACCTTCCGTGCTCGGAGTGCATCTGGGAAATACTTGTCATAGAAAAGATCGGTGAACTCTGACCACTTCAATGTCGGAACATCAACACCCACCTTGGTAGCATTCCACCAAATGCGTGCAGCCTTGACCAACATGAACACTGCACAACTGATTCTGTCTTTGTCTTCGTAGTTGAGATGATCAAAAATCGCTTCAAGAGCTTTGATCCACTCTACAGCTACCAAAGGATCAGTGCTACCTGGAAATTCAGGCGGATCCATCCTCTTGAAAGCAGTAAAGATCCCATCGGTACCAACTGCTTGAGCTACTTGGCCTCTACACTGACCTCTTCCTTGGCTTGTACCTTGCATACGGAGCAACTGCTGGATCTGCTCACTATGGACCTTGGCTTGCTTTTTCAACAACTTGCCGAACTCATCGACAACTCTAGAGGAAGAACTATCCTCACCCTCTACGGCTTTCCTCTTAGGAGGCATCTATTCCTACAATGTGCTCACACAATACAAATCAATAGATAACAATGAATAGATGTAGAAGAAAGCATACCCGGACTGTTGAAAGTAGACGAAGTCATATGCATTGGTCCGAAGAACGGTGCTCTGATACCACTAAATGTGACATCTCTGACCCATTTTATAAAATAACAGCGGAATTTAAAATTTTTCTTTGAAGGGAGGAAGGATTAAAATTTCATAGCATAAAAACATTTACAAATATTTGCAATTACATGATCAATGAAATGATAAAAGCCAAAATACAAAATATCATTTTGATCATGTATAACAAAATAATCTTCCACTTCCTTCCATCTCTTATGCATATGACCCCGGCTCCAATCGACGTCCTGGTCCGTCGCTCTTATCTGCATCACATGAAATAACTGAAATGAGTATAAAACTCAGCAAGTGGAACTCTTATATAGCAATGATACATAGCATACTCTGAAAATCATGACTTTGAAAACATTAAATACCATCAACTCTGAAATATGAATATCATAGCATGAATAATAATAACGATGGTATTTCTCTTTTCTCTCGTATGGATTGACATCTATATAGTATCTCTGTCTCTTACCTATATCCCATCGATATAAATCGACAAATCTGAGGGATATAAACCTATGGTCGTTGATCAACTAATTGCATGCAATCTCTGACTATGTATCTATCAATCCATAAAACATTTGAACTCTTTCTTTGACATTTCATCAAACACTTTGAAAGCATTAATCTCTTGTATTCCCTTTCACAAATTGAGACATAAAATGCCTCCAATATATATATATCAAGTGTACCAATACATAATCATGAATCAAATGAAGGGAATAACACTTTAAAATCATTACAACACCATACATATAATATCATGTGAGCACAAGGAATGAAATTCCACTTACTACACTTGCAACCTCTTGATTCTAATCTCTTTGCTAGCAATCCTACAACAATAATCCATAAATAACACCATCAATAACCCAATAATCTAACAACAATATCAATAAATCCAATACACCATCACAATCCACAAACCCAAGAACTTTTCCAACACCAAACCAAGAAATAACCAAACCAAAAGCTTACCTTAGCTTCCTTGATCCCAAAATAACTTAGTTCCCTCAACAATAATCCACTAAGAGCCTTGAATCAAAGAAAGAAATTGAAAGGAAATGAGGAAACCCTAGCTCCAAGGAGAGAATTTCGAAAATGGGGAGAAAGAAATGAGAGAAATAAGACCAATTCTTCTATTTAAGCACTAAAAATCGCCAAAACACGCTTATACTGTGCCCGGCGCTCGGGCGGTCGAAAATTACCGCTCAGGCGCCGATGATTCTGCCCAAAACCCAAATTTCCAGAAGCAGTGGCGCTCGGGCGGCCATATATTACCGCTCGGGCGCCACTCTGCGCACTGCCACGTTAAAGATCGCCTCAGAAACGCCTCTTCCTTTCCGAATTAGAAAATGTTGTAAACTACAAAGTTGTAGCCCTATGTCTTATCTTGAATCCCTCAAAATTTCAGATCCGTTGAAGGTCTGAGTAAAAGGTTATGCCCATTCTCCCAACATGTGTCACTGGAGGAACGACGAAACGCACGACACACTTCGGGGCTCTTTTGGCTTATCTTCCACAATGATTTGAACCAAACTCAAAATAAGAAAGTTACACCTCTATGTCTTATCTAATCATTCCAATTGGCCTCATACCAATTGGCTCAACATACGAATTATCATGAATTTAATCGTAACGCCGCTACAAAAGCACTACACATCATCTATAACCAACCATACTATAAATCCTAAATCGAAACTCTTAACATCCAAACTATACTTAAACTTGACCAAACAGTCAATAAACTTATGAAAACTTAAACCGTACCGTACATCAGGCTTGGCTATTACATTTCTGGTCGCGATGTTAAATTCTTGAGTTACTTTTGGAAGACTTTAGGGGCTAAACTTGACACAAAATTGTTGTTTTCTAATACTTATCATCCTCAAACGGATGGACAAACTGAAGTTGTCAATAGAACTTTGGGAAGACTTTTGCGTGCTATTCTTAAGAAGAACTTGGATTTACATTTCTATGGACTTTATTTTGGGGTTGTCTAGGACTAAGAAGGGGAGGGATTCTATTTTTGTTGTTGTGGATAGATTCTCTAAGATGGCACATTTTATAGCTTGTCATAAAACCGATGATGCTTCAAACATTGCGGATTTGTTCTTTAGAGAAGTCGTTAGGTTGCATGGCATGCCTAGGATTATTGTTTCTGGTCGCGATGTTAAATTCTTGAGTTACTTTTGGAAGACTTTATGGGCTAAACTTGGCACAAAATTGTTGTTTTCTACTCTTGTCATCCTCAAACGGATGGAGAAACTGAAGTTGTCAATAGAACTTTGGGAACACTTTTGCGTGCTATTCTTAAAAAGAACTTAAATTGACATTTCTATGGACTTTATTTTTGGGTTGCCTATGACTAAGAAGGGGAGGGATTCTATTTTTGTTGTTGTTGATAGATTCTCTAAGATGGAACGTTTTATAGCTTGTCATAAAACCGATGATGCTTCAAACATTGCGGATTTGTTCTTTAGAGAAGTCGTTAGATTGCATGGCATGCATAGGACTATTTTTTCTGGTCGCGATGTTAAATTCTTGAGTTACTTTGGAAGACTTTATGGGCTAAACTTGGCACAAAATTGTTGTTTTCTACTCTTGTCATCCTCAAACGGATGGAGAAACTGAAGTTGTCAATAGAACTTTGGGAACACTTTTGCGTGCTATTCTTAAAAAGAACTTGGATTGACATATCTATTGACTTTATTTTGGGGTTGCCTAGGACTAAGAAGGGGAGGGATTCAATTTTTGTTGTTGTGGATAGATTCTCTATGATGGCACATTTTATAGCTTGTCATAAAACCGATGATGCTTCAAACATTGCGGATTTTTTCTTTAGAGAAGTCGCTAGGTTGCATGGCATGCATAGGACTATTGTTTTTGGTCGCTATGTTAAATTCTTGAGTTACTTTTGGAATACTTTATGGGCTAAACTTGGCACAAATTTGTTGCTTTCTACTACTTGTCATTCTCAAACGGATGGACAAACTGAAGTCGTCAATAGAACTTTGGGAACAATTTTGCGTGCTATTCTTAAAAAGAACTTGGAGTGACATTTCTATGGACTTTATTTTGGGGTTGCCTAGGACTAAGAAGGGGAGGGATTCTATTTTTGTTGTTGTGGATAGATTCTCTAAGATGGCACATTTTATAGCTTGTCATAAAACCGATGATGCTTCAAACATTGCGGATTTGTTCTTTAGAGAAGTCGCTAGGTTGCATGGCATGCCTAGGACTATTGTTTCTGGTCGCGATGTTAAATTCTTGAGTTACTTTTGGAAGACTTTATGGGCTAAACTTGGCACAAAATTGTTGTTTTCTACTACTTGTCGTCCTCAAACGGATGGACAAACTGAAGTCGTCAATAGAAATTTGGGAACAGTTTTGCGTGCTATTCTTAAAAAGAACTTGGATTGACATTTCTATGGACTTTATTTTGAGGTTGCCTAGGACTAAGAAGGGGAGGGATTCTATTTTTGTTGTTGTGGATAGATTCTCTAAGATGGTACATTTTATAGCTTGTCATAAAACCAATGATGCTTCAAACATGGCGGATTTGTTCTTTAGAGAAGTCGCTAGGTTGCATGGCTTGCCTAGAACTATTGTTTCTGGTCGCGATGTTAAATTCTTGAGTTACTTTCGGAAGACTTTATGGGCTAAACTTGGCACAAAATTGTTGTTTTCTACTACTTGTCATCCTCAAACGGATGGACAAACTGAAGTTGTCAATAGAACTTTGGGAACACTTTTGCGTGCTATTCTTAAAAAGAACTTGGATTGACATTTCTATGGACTTTATTTTGGGGTTGCCTTGGACTAAGAAGGGGAGAGATTCTATTTTTGTTGTTGTGGATAGATTTTCTAAGATGGCACATTTTATAGCTTGTCATAAAACCGATGATGCTTCAAACATTGCGGATTTGTTCTTTAGAGAAGTCGCTAGGTTGCATGGCATGCCTAGGACTATTGTTTCTGGTCGCGATGTTAAATTCTTGAGTTACTTTTGGAAGACTTTATGGGCTAAACTTGGCAAAAAATTGTTTTTTTCTACTACTTGTCATCCTAAAACGGATGGACAAACTGAAGTTGTCAATAGAACTTTGGGAACACTTTTGCGTGCTATTCTTAAAAAGAACTTGGATTGACATTTCTATGAACTTTATTTTGGGGTTGCCTAGGACTAAGAAGGGGAGGGATTCTATTTTTGTTGTTGTGTATAGATTCTCTAAGATGACACATTTTATAGCTTGTCATAAAACCGATGATGCTTCAAACATTGCGGATTTGTTCTTTAGAGAAGTCGTTAGGTTGCATGGCATGCCTAGGTGTGGGGACCCGGGCTCTAACTCAATTCCTTTGGGATTTATCGGATCTTTGCTCGAAAATGTGGGTCAAAATTTTGCATTTAACATTAATTCAAATGTATAATTAAAACATAATCTGTCTCTATAACAATTAAACAACATAAGGTACATACGAATCTGTTTAGTACAATCATACACTAGGGTTTAAGAGTTTCAGTACAAATCTAATACCAACAACTAGTAATCTGCATTGCCCGAGATCTCCACACCATCAACAATCTCTCAACTTCCTCGTGACCCAGATCCTGCCCAACCTGTCGCCATGCACACATACAGACACGACAACAGCCGGATAACTCCGGTGAGAACAAATCCCAGTATAAAACATGTATGCATGCAATGTAATAATCATGTACAAAAGCGTAGCATATATCAATTAACATGAAGTATAATCTAAGACATGTAAAGGAATACAAATCTGTATTCAACATCTAGTTCTTGACTCGATTCATTTCTAATCTAGGGATCCCGGTGTGAATAAGACGTCACTGATCTGTCACCTACCCTCCCAATCGGGGTAACTGTACGTCTTATTCCTAGACTTCGGTCAAATCTGTATCGAGTGGCTACACGTAGAGATGATCTGCTTCTACGCGTCGATACACCGAACGTCTAGTTTGACAAATCTGTCAATGATTCCTATCTCAAAGGCTTGAATATAAATCTATAAACAAAGCATAATCATAATCAAATATAAATAACAATCTAGTATGTGATTTAGGGAAACTCGTATCAAATCTGAATCGAGTTGTGCAATCCCGTGACCACATGAATTATACCTTTCTTCGCACAATGTCTGTCGAGATCTTGAAGTCGGAATGTCGAGTCTGACAATAATAACTCTGAAAGGCAATGTAGACATACATTTTATCAATATACATCTCAAGCAACTCCTATACAAATCAATACTTGGTTTTGATACAATTCGACGGCATAACGGCGTAGTCTCGCGATACCGATAACTCAAACAATAATAATCTCTCATCAAAACCCAATGTAACATGCTCAATTCTTCCCATCCAATTCGATATACATGCTTGAATTTCGAAATAATAGCACACGACATCCGTAATTCGATCCGTTAGCGAATATATCAAGTTCAACATATCAAGAACATAATATAAAGCTCAACTCTGAATTTCTTTCAACATGCATATTTCGAAACATGCTGCAAGGTAATAAAAAGTATACCCTTTTGAAGCTTATGATGCAAGGAACAAGAATTTATCCTTGAATCAAACTTTGGATGGTTAAATCTTGCACAATCTTGCCTTTAAACCTTGAAGAAGCTTGAAGATAGTGAAGGGATTCTCGATTCAGTATGCTGGAGTAGAAAAATGAAGACTCAGCACACAATATATATATATATACCCTGCCATGTGTCAACTAAAGAAACAAAGGTGGCATTTTCGCATGCAGCACCGCGGGTGCGGTTCTCTTGCACCGCGGGTGCGCTTAGCTCTCGGCCTCCTCTTCATTTCCAGCAATTAGTTGACCGCGGGTGCGCTGGGTTTTTCACTGCGGGTGCGGTGTCTCTTCGGCCTGCATCACTAAATTCTGAATACTGCACCGCGGGTGCGGTGTCTCCTAGCAACGCGGGTGCGGTATGGCTTCGGCCAAACTTCATAATTCTGATATTCTTGACCGCGGGTGCACTCCTACTCTAGGCGCGGGTGCGGTCTATTCAATTTCAAAATTCTGATTTTTATGTCATGCATTCTCATATCTTCACATCTAACATCAATGACAACTGATAATTCTCGAGCCTTACATTTCTCCCCCTCTTAGATAGGAGTTCGTCCTCGAACTCATAAACCAGTAATCATGCAAGTATATACAAAAGCAGTATAAACAAAACTAAAGGAAATACTTACATCATATAAATAGCTCGGGATGCCTCTGTCTCATATTAGACTCTGTCTCCCAAGTTGCTTCTTCAATGCCATGACGACTCCACTGAATATTTACAAGCGGAATGGTCTTTGTTCTGAGTTGTTTCTCTTTCCGATCAAGAATCTGTATCGGTCGCTCAACATAGCTCAAAGTCTGATCTAACTCAGCTTCATCAGGCTGAATAACATGAGAACTGTCTGGCATATATTTACGCAGCATCGATACATGAAATACGTCATGTATCCAAGACAAAGAAGGAGGAAGAGCAAGTCTGTAAGCTCGATCGCCAATCTTCTCAAGGATTTCATACGGACCGACGTATCTAGGAGACAATTTCCCACGTTTGCCAAATCTGACAACGCCTCTGAAAGGAGAGATCTTCAAGAATACTCTGTCTCCTTGCTCAAATACTAACGGTCTGCGTCTGACATTGGCGTATTTGGCTTGCCTATCTTGTGCTGTCTTCATTCTCTTCTGAATGATCTTAACTTTCTCAGTCATCTCACGAATCATATCTGGCCCCAATTTTGGTATCTCAGAAATATCATCCCAGTATAACGGAGATCTGCACTTCTTGCCATACAAAGCTTCAAACGGTGCCATCTCTATGCTCGTCTGATAGCTGTTGTTGTACGAGAATTCACATAAAGGCAATGAATCCTGCCAACTAGTACCAAAGTCTAGTACTACAGCTCTCAGCATATCCTCTAAAGTCTGGATAGTCCGCTCTGACTGTCCGTCTGTCAGAGGATGATAAGCAGTACTCAGGTGTAAAGTCGTACCCAAAGCCTGCTGCAAACTGTGCCAAAATTGAGAAGTGAATCGTGGATCACGATCTGATACGATAGATTTCGGCACACCATGTAATCTAACGACCTCTCTGACATACAACTCTGCCATCTGATCGTGTCGGTATGTCATCTTGTATGGAATAAAAACGGCAGATTTGGTCAGTCTGTCAATAATGACCCAAATCGAATCACAGCCCCGAGAAGATCGAGGTAACTTCGTCACGAAATCCATGGAAATGTGGTCCCATTTCCATTCAGGAATAGACAAACTTTGAAGTAAACCTCCGGGCTTCTTTCTTTCTGCCTTCACCTGTTGGCAATTCAAGCATTTAGACACAAATTCTGTGATATCGGTCTTCATCTGTTTCCACCAGAACTGTGTCTTCAAGTCGTGATACATCTTCCTGCCACCAGGATGGATACTAAACCGGCCACAATGCGCTTCTGATATGATCTGTCGTCTCAAATCTGAAACATCTGGCACTACTAGACGGTTATTACATACAGGACAAAATCTCTAACCTGATATTCAGAGATATGTCCAGCTCTGACCATATCAATCGATCTCTGAATACTCGGGTCAGTTCTCTGCGCTTCTTTGATCCTCTTAATCAGATCTGGCTCAACCTGAATTGTCGCAAGTCGTAGTGGTCTACTATCTGTATCAAAAGTCAATCTAGACAAGCAACAATCTTCAACTAAATTCGACACACCTATCGTCGACAAGGATAGAGCACATATCTTCCGACTCAAGGCGTCTGCTGCTGCATTCGACTTCCCTGGATAGTACTTGATTTCGCAATCAAAATCTTTCAACAGATCAAGCCATCTACGTTGCCTCATGTTTAACTCTGATTGAGAAAATAGGTATTTCAGACTCTTGTGATCAGAGTAGATCTCGAATTTCCCGCCATACAAATAATGACGCCAAATCTTCAACGCAAATACGATAGCAGCCAATTCAAGATCATGAATCGGGTATCGTGTCTCATGTGGTTTCAGCTGTCTAGAGGCGTACGCAATCACGTGCCCTCGCTGCATAAGAATACATCCTAGCCCTCTGTGAGATGCATCACAGTACACAACGAAATCACCTGTACCGGAAGGAATCATCAAAACAGGTGCACTAGTCAGCCTCTTCTTCAGCTCAACAAAACTAGACTCACAGTCTTCAGACCACACAAACAGTGAATTCTTCTGTGTCAACTGGGTAATTGGCTTCGCAATACTGGAGAAATCTCTGATAAAACGGCGGTAGTACCCTGCTAGACCCATGAAACTGCGTATCTCAGGCACAGAAGTCGGTCTCGGCCAGCTGATCACAGCTTCAACTTTACTCGGATCTACTGCAATACCGTCCCCAGATATGATATGCCCCAAAAACACAACTTGTCTCAACCAAAATTCGCACTTGGACAGTTTGGCATACAACTGCTCTTTTTTCAAAATTTTCAATACCGTTCTCAGATGCTCTGCATGCTCAATCAAATTCTTCGAGTATACCAAAATGTCATCAATAAAAACAATCAGCTGGTGCATTCGTCAAACCAAAAGGCATAACCACAAAATCGTAATGTCCATACCTGGTTCGGAATGCTGTCTTCGGTATGTCCACATCTCTAACTCTGAGCTGATGATATACGGATCTCAAATCAATCTTCGAGTAAACCGAAGATCCTTGAAGCTGATCAAATAAGTCATCGATGGGAGGGAAAGGATACTTGTTCTTTACTGTTGCCTTGTTCAACTGTCTGTAATCAATACATAACCGCATCGAGCCATCTTCCTTTCGAACAAATAGCACCGGAGCACCCTAAGGTGATACACTCGGTCTGATGTATCCCTTGGACAGAAGGTCTTCTAACTGTGCTTTCAACTCTTTCAGCTCTATCGGTGCCATCCTATACGGAGCTCTCGAAATAGGAACAAAACCGGGGCATAAGATCTATGCTGAAATCAACCTCTCGAGCTGGAGGTAACCCCGGTATCTCATCTGGAAATATATCTGCAAACTCACAAACTACAGGCAAATCTGCCAAAGTAGGGCCCGACTTCAGTAGATCTACTGAATAAATAAGGAACCCCTCTGCTCCTGTCTGTAACAATCTACTCATAGTCAGAGCAGATACTAAGGGAATCCGAGATCTGGAACCCTTGCCGTAGAATTTCCACTCTTCTGTCCATTCAGGTCTGAATCTGACAATCTTGTGGAAACAATCTACAGTGGCCATGTACATGGTTAACATGTCTATACCAACTATACAATCAAAATCAGCTAAACCAAGTACTATACAATCTAGATCAATCTCATGCCCCTCAAACTGAAGCATACAATGTCTAACTGTAGTCACAGATATCAAACCACTTCCCAACGGAGATGTGATAGACACTACAGTAGACATCGACTCGACATGCAAAGAATGCAATAATGCAAAACGTTCAGAGATGAATGTATGGGATGCACCTGTGTCTATCAACACATATGCAGGATAAGCGCAAAGGAAACAGTTACCTGCAATGACATCGTCTGGTGCCTCCTGCGCCTGCTCCTTTGTCAGCGCAAATACCCTAGCCTGCTGCCTGGGAGGTTGACTCACTGTTTGACTACCTCCTGGTCTCTGCTGGGTCTGTGTAGATGGTGGCTGGAAGGAGTGTACAGAGGATGCCTGTCTCTCAATCTGTGGCACTGGTGCTGATGACCCTGTACTCTGGAATCGTTGTCCACCTCTCTGGGGACAAACTCTGGCAAAGTGTCCTGGTTGCCTACAGATGTTGCAGCGTCCCATAACTCCTTGACACTGCTCCGTGGCATGTCGCCCTCCGCACGAACTGCAATACGCGCCACTATAATCTGAACCCTGACCTCTCTGTCGAGATCCACTTGAGCTCGATGAACTACTCCCGGATTTCTTAAACTGCTTACCCTTAGCCTTCAGAAATTCCTTATTGCCACTACTACCAGATCCACTATCAAATCGAGGAGGAGGTGGTGGAAACTGAACGGCGGTAAGCTGTGGCTGTCTCTGCCCCTGAACACTGTAAGAAGCTCCTCGCTGCCTGATCAAGCCAGCCTCTGCTCCCTTAGCTCTGTTCAGTGCCTCTGAAAAAGTATTGGGTCTACCAGTATTTACCAAAGTAAAAATATCTGGATTCAAGCCATTTATGAACTGGTCGGCGGCCGCTTCATCATTCCCTGCCACATGAGGTGCAAAACGAAGCAAGGGATTATAGAATTGAAGTCAGATTAAAGAACATTTATGATGTTTCTGCTACCGTAGATATTATAGAATTGATGTTTCTGCTACCGTAGATATTAAAGAACATTTATGATGTTTCTGGATTCAAGCCATTTATGATGTTTCTGCTACCGTAGATATTATAGAATTGAAGTCAGATTAAAGAACAGATTGTTTCTGTAATTGTTATGATTTTTGAAAGATATTGACAGAGATTCGATATCAGATTTGTGTTATCGTTAAGATTATGAGTTATGTCAGTATTGATTATGAGTTCTGGTATTATATATGTGATGTTCAGATTGACGGGGTTATTCAGATTGTATTGTTATGCCGTCGAAACATCGGCTGATTTAGATTAATCAGATATGATATTGATTGAGATTCATTGTTATATTGTTGACTTGGATCAGATTGTATACCCAGTTGAGTATTGATCAGAACAGATTCTGAACTGAGATATACTAATGGACCGTGTGAGCTAAACACGGGCCTAGGTCCAATCCTAGGGTAAATGCACGGGATGCAATGCAACTATTACATTAGCTTCCAATATTTACATGTCTTCGATCTTCATAATCATCATGGCCACCATCTTCCAATCTTGATCATCCACTATACTAATATTTACAAATAAATATCCATGGCAAATAGGGATACATCTCATGGGGTGGGAACGAGCCATAAACCAAGCCCACTTTAAATTTGATAATTATTACAATCATTCAACACAAAATATCCTAGCATACACCTGAAAGCGGACCGGTTACGGTGGCCGGAAGCGCAACGGAAGCACAAAAATCGAATTTTTGAGGAAAATTTTCGGCCACCATAGTATTGTGCAATATTTACAATAAAAACACATTCATAGGGTGTTTTAGAATTTTTTACCTATCAATCTTTAAAAGATTGATTGTGGCTCCAACTTTGTTGTCAAACAACAAAGCTCTTCAAGGCATGAAGATCTACAAGCTCCTCCTCCAAGTCCTTGAATCTTTCCTTCAAATTAGGCCCACCACCAACTAGGTAGATCCCCTCTTAATTTGCACTAGAAAACTAAGAGGATTTTTCAAAGAGAAGTGTAGTGTTCCTCAACAAATTGAAGAACAAGAAAATGAAGAAAAATGGAGAGAATTGGGAGAGAAGATTTTCGGCCATCTCATGTTGGAGGGGAAGGAGAATGAGTTAATTTTCTTGTCTTGGTTGTGAGAAAAGCAAAAAGCAAAAGGTGCATGCCTTGCATTATTTTAATGAAAAGTAATCTCCAACCCTTCACCTCCCATGCATGCATATAATATAGTTTTTAATCAAATTAAAAACTTTGGACTAAATTTAATTATCTCAAACATATTTGAGACTATTTAAATATTACTTGAATTTACCCAAGTCCCACTAGTTAAATAATTATTTTAATTGAGCTCTACAAGACTCAATATTATTTAATTAATTCAACACTTGAATTAATTTAATTATTTGGACTCTACTAGGTCCACTAGTGTCTAATTAATTCAACACTTGAATTAATTTAATTTAGTCCATAATAATGTTTATGAAAATCACAATTTTCAAATACATTATTCACTTGGCCAAATTTTAATTTTAGGAACACTTCCATAAATCAAAATTTACATTTCTCTCATAGAAGTCATACTTCTATTTTTCTTTACACTTATAAACTCATTTATAAGTCGTTCACCACATTGAACTATTTTCTCCTTTATAGAAGTCATACTTCTAATTTTCCTTACGCTTATAAACTCCTTTATAAGCCGTTCAACACATTGAACTATTTTTACTTCTCAACGGGATCTAGAAAGCTAGTACTTGTGTGGCCCTCAATGGTTCATTGATATGACTAGCTGTGGGTTCACATCTCCATGTGATTCGGACTAAACATGTCCTTATGAGCATACCCAATTGCTCCATTCTTACTTATCAACACCTTGATAACAAGAACGTCAGAACTCAAGTCTGATAGTACCCAACCAATCATGTTAAACGCCTAGCAGCATCGCTTACATGATTCCCTAGGTATCAAATGATAGTGCCTGCAAGAACCATTCAATTATGGTTAGCGTACAGTACGGTCCCTTCAACTCATATATCCCGATCGATTCGACAACCATTGGTTTATCGAGAGTTGTCAATGAATCGATACTATGTGTCATGTCGTAGTTGCATCGAAGGTGTAATCTATGAAACACATTTCATAATTACAACCATACTCTGGCCAGAGATTTCGATCTACATACACATGATAACACATAGGATATCCATACCCGAAGGTAAGCGGTGAATCCCCGACTACAATGCATCGACTCCTATGTGTTTCGACAGAACACCCAACCTTGCCACCTGATGACCCCATAAGAGTCGGTAAACAAGTCAAAGTGTAATTCTAGCACATAGAGTCTCAATGTTGTCCCGGGTCATAAGGACTAATTCTGTACAACCATAAACTAGGACATTTCCACTCGATAAGTGAGAACCACTTGGAAAGTCCTTTTATGGAGGGTTGTTCAGTGCACTCTACAAGGAGCACCTATCTGCATGTTCGGACATCACAATGTCCCCTACCAATGAAACATGGTACTCACATCGCAGATACTAGTCTCGAACTCGAGCGGCCTATATCCTTCTTAGTGGCGGCTGAATCGACTAGGAACCGTTTAGAATATACAGTATTACAAATATGAGTTTCATGATACTCATCATATGAGCATCTCATATTCTTTCTACTATTTGTATATTCAAGGGCTTTATCTATGCAACTAGCATGGGTATACAGATAAAGATGTGCCAAAATAATAATATCAAATATTACTAAAATAAAGATTGCTTATACATAGAGTTTCATTGTGAACACTCGGCCAACACTTGGCTCGACGGGCACCTACTCTAACAATCTCCCACTTGCACTAGAGCCAACTACCCATATGCTTTAAACCCATTGATTCGCGATGCTTGTCGAATAATGGTCCAGGTAAAGGCTTAGCTAGTGGATCAACAACATTGTCTGCGGAGCCGACTGTTTCAATCGACACTTCTCCTTTTCCCACAAGCTCTCCGAGGATGTGGTACTTTCTCAATACATGTTTGGACTTCTGATGAGACCTTGGCTCCTTTGCTTGAGCTAAAGCTCCCGTGTTGTCACACAACACCGGGATAGGAGCAACTCCATTAGGAATGACGTCTAACTCTTAGACGAAATTCCTTATCCAAACAGCCTCCCTTGCTGTATCTGATGCAGCAATGTATTCGGCCTCTGTGCTGGAATCCGTAATATTGTCTTGCTTGGAACTCTTCCAAGATACATCAGCACCATTGAGCATGAATACAAACCCAGAGCTTGACTTCGAGTCATCGATATCGCTTTGGAAGCTAGAGTCGGTATAGCCTTCCAATCTCAGTTCTCCACCCCATAGACCAAGAACAACTTATTGGTCCTTCTCAACTACTTGAGGATGTCTTTCACAGCTTTCAGGTGTGGAAGACCAGGGTTCGATTGATATCTACTCACTATACTTAGTGCGAAAGCCACGTCAAGACGTGTAGATATCATCCCATACATGATGCTACCAATTGCCGAAGCATACGGAATGCGTGTCATCGCCACTATCTCTGCATCAGTCTTGGGAGACAGACTTGGATAGGGACACGCCATGACACATTGGTAGATGTCCTCCCTTGGACTCATCCATCGAGAACGGCTTCACGATGGTATCAATATATGTGGACTGGGTGAGACCAAGCAATCTTCTCGATCTATCTCTATAGATCTGTATTCTCAATACAAAAGATGCTTCACCCAAGTCGTGCATCGAGAACTTACTCGCTAACCATATCTTAGTTGATTGCAACATTCCTACATCATTCCCAATGAGTAGAATGTCATCAACATACAACACCAGGAATGTCACAACACTCCCACTGACCTTCTTATACACATAGGGTTCCTCAGGATTCTTAGTAAATAAACTCTTTGATTGTACTATCGAATCTAAGGTTCCAACTCCTAGATGCCTGCTTTAGACCATAAATAGATCTCTGAAGTTTGCATACCATATGCTCACTTCCGACAGATGTAAACCCTCCAGGTTTGAGACATGTAAATCACTTCCTTAATATCCCCATTAAGAAAGGCTGTCTTGACATCCATCTGCCATATCTCATAGTCATACTATGCAGCCATGGCTAGCAATATCCTTATAGACTTGAACATTGCAACTGGTGAAAAGGTTTCCTCAAAGTCAACTCCTTGTCTTTGAGTATATCCTTTTGCCACCAATCGCGCCTTGAAGGTCAATACCTTCCCATCCGCCCCAAGTTTCCTCTTGTAAATCCATTTACACCCTGTAGGAACAATTCCCTCAGGTGGATCCACGAGATTCCACACTTGGTTCGAATGCATGGAATTCATCTCAGATTCCATCGCTTCAAGCCATTTGGATGAATCGGCATCAGATAACGCTTCCTTGAAGGTCCTTGGATCACATCCATGGTTAGGCTCATCATGGCCCTCTTCAAGAAGCTGACCATACCTCATAGGTGGTCTCGAGACTCTCTCGGATCTTCTAGGAGCTTGTATCTCCTCTCTTGGCTCTTCGGGTGTGGGTTGTTCAATTGTGGGTGTCTCTCGAACCTCTTCGAGTTCTATCATCTCCCTTTTTCTATCCAATAGAAATTCCCTTTCAAAAAGGTCGCATTCCTAGAAACAAACACTTTTGTTTCTTGGGGATGATAGAAGTAGTATCCAATCGAATTCATTGGATATCCCATAAATTAGCATAAAATAGATCGACTATCCAATTTATCTCCCACTACCTGCTTCATAAGCAAGGCACCCCATATTCTAGGTCCAATCCTAGGGTAAATGCACGGGATGCAATGCAACTATTACATTAGCTTCCAATATTTACATGTCTTCGATCTTCATAATCATCATGGCCACCATCTTCCAATCTTGATCATCCACTATACTAATATTTACAAATAAATATCCATGGCAAATAGGGATACATCTCATGGGGTGGGAACGGGCCATAAACCAAGCCCACTTTAAATTTGATAATTATTACAATCATTCAACACAAAATATCCTAGCATACACCTAGCAAATTGGGCTTGGGCTTTTGATCATCCTTCATGCATAATATCACATATCATACACCATCAATTAATTATCACAATAATTAATTGATCCAATATTATATATCTTGATCCAATCACTAACCGCCACGATTATAAACTAAATTAACAAAGTATACAAACACCTTTGTCTACTTTCAAATTAATTTATTTATAACCGAATTTCTTGTAAATCACCATTTACTATAAATAATTAAAGTCCAACTTAAATTTTTATTTCATTTGAAAAATTTGCAACTTTTGTAACTTAAGGGCCCAAAAACTTATTTTTCACCAAAAACATTTTGGCCCATTTAAAATCACAAACATGTTAGCCATCCAATGGCCCAACAACTCAAGGCCCATGACCCTTTGATATTCCAAAACACTTTTGGAAACCCTAGCCGTCATCGCCGTCGCCGGAGCTCCGTCGTCGGATTCCGGCAACCAAAAATATTTTTTTTTTATTAAAACATAGGGGTGTTCGGGCACCTCTTCGGGCTGCCCTAGCTGCCCGAAATGGGCAGCCCCTCGGGCAGCCCGAAACGGGCAGCATGTTGCTGCCCGAAACATGCCCCAAAAATCCTTGACTTTTGTTGCAAAATTTCATTCTCATGCGGTTAGAAATCGACCTCAATATAATATCTTGTATTTGCTACACAAAATCGTAACCATAGCTCGGATACCACTTGAAAGGGAATCGGTTACGGTGACCGGAAGCGCAACGGAAGTTCAAAAATCAAATTTTTAAGGAAAAATTTCGGCCACCACCTCATTTTGTGCAACAAATACAATAAAACACCAAATAATGACATTCATAAGGTGTTTGAGAGATATACCTATCAATCTTTAAAAGATTGATTGTGGCTCCAACTTTGTTGTCAAACAACAAAGCTCTTGAAAGGATGACAATCTACAAGCCTCCTCCTCCAAGTCCTTGAATCTTTCCTTCAAATTAGGCCCACCACCAACTAGGTAGATCCCCTCATATTTTGCACTAGAAAAATATGAGGATTTTTCAAAGAGAAGTGCAAGATTTCCTCAACAAATTGAAGAACAAAAATGAGAGAAAATGGAGAGAAAAGCCCTTGAAGATTTCGGCCATGTGTGTGTGCAATGGGGGGAAAGGAGACTAGTCTTGGTTGTGGGAAAAGGTGTTCCAAAAAGTTGCATGCCATGCCTTGAAAACTCAAAAAATAGTCTCCCAACCTTTCACCTCCCATGCATGCATTTTATATGGTTTTTTTTATCAAAATAAAAAAAAACCATGGACTAAATTTAATTATCTCAAACATATTTGAGACTAATTAAACATTACTTGAATTTATCCAAGTCCCACTAGTTAAATAATTAATTTAAATTGAGCTCTACAAGACTCAATATAATTTAATTAATTCAACACTTGAATTAATTTAATTATTTGGACTCTACTAGGTCCACTAGTGTTTAATTAATTCAACACTTGAATTAATTTAATTTAGTCCATAATAATGTTTATGAAAATCACAATTTTCAAATACATTATTCATTTGGCCAAATTTTAATTTAGGAACACTTCCATAAATTAAAATTTACATTTCTCTCATAGAAGTCATACTTCTATTTTTCTTTACACTTATAAACTCATTTATAAGTCGTTCAACACATTGAACTAGTTTCTCCTTTATAGAAGTCATACTTCTAATTTTTCTTACGCTTATAAACTCCTTTATAAGCCGTTCAACACATTGAACTATTTTACTTCTCAACGGGATCTAGAAAGCTAGTACTTGTGTGGCCCTCAATGGTCCACTGATACAACTAGCCGTGGGTTCACATCTCTATGTGATTTGGACTAAACATGTCCTTATATGAGCATACCCCAATTGCTCCATTCTTAATTATCAACACCTTGATAAAAAGAATGTCAGAACTCAAGTCTGATAATACCCAACCAATCATGTTAAACGCCTAGCAGCATCGCTTACATGATTCCCTAGGTATCAAATGATAGTGCCTGCAAGAACCATTCAATTATGGTTAGCGTACAGTACGGTCCCTTCAACTCATATATCCCGATCGATTCGACAACCATTGGTTTATCGAGAGTTGTCAATGAATCGATACTATGTGTCATGTCGTAGTTGCATCAATGGTGTAATCTATGAAACCCCTTTCATAATTACCACCATACTCTGGCCAGAGATTTCAACCTACATACACATGATAATACATAGGATATCCATACCCGAAGGTAAGCGGTGAATCCCCGACTACAATGCATCGACTCCTATGTGTTTCGACAGAACACCCAACCTTGCCACCTGATGACCCCATGAGAGTCGGTAAACAAGTCAAAGTGTAATTCTAGCACATAGAGTCTCAATGTTGTCCCGGGTCATAAGGACTAATTCTGTACAACCATAAACCAGGACATTTCCACTCGATAAGTGAGAACCACTTGGAAAGTCCTTTTATGGAGGGTTGTTCAGTGCACTCTACCAGGAGCACCTATCTGCATACTCGGACATCACAATGTCCCCTACCAATGAAACATGGTACTCACATCGCAGATACTAGTCTCTAACTCGAGCGGCCTATATCCTTCTTAGTGGCGGCTGAATCGACTAGGAACCGTTTAGAATATACAGTATTCTAAATATGAGTTTCATGATACTCATCATATGAGCATCTCATATTCTTTCTACTATTTGTATATTCAAGGGCTTTATCTATGCAACTAGCATGGGTATACAGATAAAAATGTGCCATAATAATAATTTCAAAAATTATTAAAATAAAGATTGCTTATACATAGAGTTTCATTGTGAACACTCGGCCAACACTTGGCTCGACGGGCACCTACTCTAACACCAACATCGGATGAAGATGCTTGGTATTGGATGTTGAAGATTTAATATATCCTTGAATGGGATAAACATATTTGATAACAGCTGATGATAGTGATTTGTTATAAGCTGTGGTTGGGTATATACGGATGTTGTATAGCCAGTATTGCAAGATTGATTTTGTCAGAGTTATTTTGAGAGATAGAATCTAATATAAGATTGAGATTTCAAAATAGATTTATTGAGATGAGTTCTGATTTAAACCCTGTTATCCATTTCTTCTGATATATCTGAATTGATTGCTTGCGAGTTCGAGGACGAACTCAGATCTAAGAGGGGGAGAAATGTAATGCCCGAGAATTAATTCATGTAATCAGACGTTGATTAGTTGTCAGAATTGTGATTAGCAAATATCACAGGAGCCAAATAAGACATGAGAGGTGAAGCCGGGCGTCGGTACATTATAAGCTAAAATGTTGGACAGAACATCTGGCGCCCGAGCGGTAGAAAAGAACCGCCCGAGCACCAATGCACCATAATTATAGAATTTGGGCATAACGTATGGCGCCCGAGCGGTAGAATGTTACCGCCCGAGCGCCATTGGATAACAAGTTAAGCTTGGACAGAAGGTCCCGCGCCCGAGCGGTGATTTATTACCGCTCGAGCGCCGCTGAATTTTTGTGGAAATCAGCCCCGTTTCAATTCCATGCAAAGGGATATATATATATACGGATGTAACTTTGCAATTCTTCAGAATTTAATTGCAAGACACGAGAAGAGCTCTTGGGAAACTACGAGAAATCCTTACGCCTTCATATTTCAATCCGTCCGCTAGATTTTGAATCCGAAAGCAGTATCCTGCTCCTTTCGCTACGAGCTACACAAGGACGTAAGTTTTGTTACGTTTTGAGATGTTTTGAAAATATGATGTTGCTAGAATTGCATGTGATTCAGATATGATGTTTCTGCTACCGTAGATATTATAGAATTGAAGTCAGATTAAAGAACAGATTGTTTCTGTAATTGTTATGATTTTCGAAAGATATTGACAGAGATTCGATATCAGATTTGTGTTATCGTTAAGATTATGAGTTATGTCAGTATTGATTATGAGTTCTGGTATTATATATGTGATGTTCAGATTGACGAGGTTATTCAGATTGTATTGTTATGCCGTCGAAACATCAGCTGATTTAGATTAATCAGATATGATATTGATTGAGATTCATTGTTATATTGTTGACTTGGATCAGATTGTATACCCAGTTTAGTATTGATCAGAACAGATTCTGAACTGAGATATATACTGATATTGTATTAAGTGATTTGTCATTATCAGATTGATATGGACATATTTGACTTCGAGACTTCGTCTTCGTCAGACCGGGACGACAAAGGTATAATTCATGTGATATCTGGGAAGATATAACTCAAATCAGATCTCATTTGAGTTTCCCAATAAAATCACATACTTGATTATTGTTTATCTTCTGATATGATTATGATTTGTTTATAGACTTTATATTCAAATCTTTTGGAAATGAGCATGCTTGGTTACAGATTGTTATACATTGCATTTGAGATAGGAAAGTTTGACAGATAGTCAGACTTCTAGACGTTCGGTGTATCGTTACGTAAGAGCAGACACCCTCCTATTGTAGATTACTCGATACAGCTCAGACCGAAGTCTAGGAATAAGACGTACAGTCACCCCGATTGGGAGGGTAGGTGACAGCCATTGACGTCTTATTCACACCGGGATCCCTAGAGTTATAGTTGAGTCGAGTCTAGACATGATTTGACTAGAACTGCATGTGTTTATGGATATGGTTTCATAGACTATGAAACCCATGTGTATTGCTTTCAGTTATGACAGCATGTTTATATGATTTGATTTAAATTGCATGTTTATCTGAATGGAGTTGCATGCTTATTTTGATTTGATTTCATAGATTATGAAATCTATTACTTTTGAATATGATCATGATAGCATGTTTTAAGATTTAGATTGTTACTATACATGCCTACCATGTTTTATACTGGGATTTATTCTCACCGGAGTTATCCGGCTGTTGTCTTGTTTTGTATGTGTGCATGACAACAGGTGGGGCATGATCGGGGTCGAGAAGATGACGAGAGAAGACGAGTTTAGCGTGGTGATTCCGGACTTACTGTAGATTTGGTTTATTACTTGAACTTAGTAACCGAACCTTAGACTTAGATTGTACAGTATAGTACTTTTATACTGAAATGTATTTTATACTGAGATGTATATTATTTAGATTCCATTACCTTCCGCATTTACATTTTAAAAAGAAAAATTTTTAGACACTGTTTTATCTTAATTGATAATTAAATCCCAAAAGAAGATTAAGAAAAAGATCAGCGTCCGGGTCCCCACAACAGGTGGTATCAGAGCGATAGATCCTTTAGATTGAGATAGTCAGAACTGATAGATCTTTTAGAAGGAGATAGTAGAGAATGAGCGGGGTAGATTGAATTGTCTTCCTTGCATGTGATTGCTAGCATGAGATTTATATCAATGTTGACTTACATTATGGGTGCTAGCATGATTTATTGCTTTCCCTATTACATGTTGTTTGTATCTGAGTTGATTGCAGCATGTAATTGTTAAGCCTGAATCAGAACCGAGTCTTGATCAGAGGTATATGATTAGAGGAGGGCTGAGACAGATTGTATAGATTATGTACTAATCTGTTTGATTATCAGATATACCGCCTCGAAGAATTTCAGAAAAGGACAGTACTTCGTCTGAACAGATAGATGCATCAGAAACTCAGCTAGAAGAAAAGATGAAAGAATTTCAGTTATTACAGCCGCCGATTCTGAGTGGTTTCGAGACATCCGAAGATTGTCAGACTGGTTTGATGATATAGACATACTGTTCAAATCACTTGATTGTACAGATGAACAGAGACTTAAAATGGTACCTTATCAGTTACGAGAAGCCGCCAGGAATTGGTGGATTACCAGTCGAAGAATGTGGGAACAGAGAGGTACAGTGATTTCGTGGGAAATATTCAGAACTGAATTTTATCGACGATTTTTCTCAGTCTCGTACCGAGAGGACAAGAAAGCAGAGTTTGAGAATTTGAGCCAAGGTCAGTTGAATATTGATGAATATACCGCCAAATTCTCTACTCTACTGCATTTTGCTCCTCAGATAGCTGGAAATGATGAAGCTATAGTAAATCAGTTCATCAGAGGGTTGAATTCGGAGGTAGTTGCATTTATGAATCTGCAGCGACCTTACCATTTTGCTGACATCCTGAGTAGAGCGAAGAGAGCTGAGGCGAGTCTGATTAGACAGCTAGGGAGGTTGTGTGTGAAACAACCCCAGACACAGCAATCCCCTCTCAGATTTGATCAAGGCAGTACGAGTGGAAAGCAAGATTTGCTGAAATCTCGGAAGAAACCATTTAAGAAACTAGGAAGTGGTTCATCTAGCTCCGGTGTTTCTGGTCCAAGCCATACTGGAGTGTATTGCAGGAGTTGCGGAGGGAGACATCCCACCGAGCAATGTCAGGGAGTGACTGGTAGATGCAATATTTGTGGACAGCCGGGACACTTTGCTAAAGTCTGTCCCCAGAAGCGTTCCCGAAGATTGTAGGGAACAGAGTTCAATTGAAAACACAGATCCAGAATTCACAACAGGTACTATTCTTTATGATTCTATTACATATGTATTGATATATACTAATGCATTTGTTAAGAATATCTTTGACTGAGTTGCATAGAAATATGCTGTATCTGTTGGGTTTGTATGTACTGTAGTATTGATGTCCTTGCTTGTTGAGGAAATGTTGATATCAGAGATTTCTGTATAGATTGTATACTACAGTAAGATGAGCATGAAATAGAAATAGATTATGATGTACTTGTGTTTTCTGATTTGAACGCATTATTGATATGTGTATGCTGAACAAGTACAGACATATTGTAGAATTTTTCCGGAAATGGTAAGAGTCAGATCAGAGATGACTGATCAGTGGAGATACCACGATAAAGATTCTAGATTTAGAATTCCTTTGATATCTGCATTGTATATGACTCGATTAATACAGAAAGGAGCAGATTAAATCTCTATGTATTCAGTAGACCTACTGAAATCGAGCCTAGCATTGGCATATTTGCCAGTGATATATGAATTGGCTGATGCTTGCCTAGATAAGATTTTAGATTTGCTTTATATCAGAAAGATAGATTTCAGAATTGAAGTCAGATTAGAAATTGAGTGTGTTTTAGAATTCAGCACAGAATAACATTTAATGTACAAAATGATACAGAATGAATTGAAAGATCAGTAGAAAAGTACCAACCAGGAGTTACATCTGATTTAGTGTTTCTCTTTGTCATATGTCAGTATATTCAGAGATGTGCTGATGATTCTATGCTTGTTATATCTATGAAGATTTTGATATATTTACAGCATCTGATTGATTGAATAGAATATCTGAAGATTGTATTGAATATGCTGAGAACTGTAATAAATGTATACAGAAATTATTCAGATAAGAATCCTGCTTGAAACAGATTGTAGTCAGAGTATGCGATATCTGAAGTTAGTATACCGATTGAGTTTGACACAGTTGAGATTGTGAGCAGTGGCTGATAAGATATCGATCTCAGAAAAGATCAAAAATTTCAGAAATGTCAGAAATTATTTTGTCTGATTTGACAGATTATCTTATTCGATTATTGCTTGATATCTGCTGTGTATTGTGATCGTTCTAAATCAGTATTCGTGATATCTTATATTGATTGGGAGCACAGTTTAATTGCAGATGAGATATAGCAATTGATCAGAATGACCTGAAGATATTTACTAGAACTAGTTGTTTTATGAGTTCACTGAACTCACTAGATCTGTATAGGTTACTGATATTTTGTATCTGATTTGATATTGCTGTTGTTTTGAATCCGTATATGATACAGATTGTTGTGAACCGTTGAGAATATATACAGTTCAATTGTATCAGAGTTGTTTCGAGAAGTACAGCTATTCAGAAATGCGATCAGAATGTTCAGAGCTTGATTGATAATCAGAATGGAGCATCGATCAGAATAACAGATATATGATTTTGTGTTTTGTATGAATTGACTAGCTTGTGATATCAGAATGTTTCAGTATTGTATAACAGAATTGATCTTGATAGTCAGAGCCGAATACCAGGTAGGTATTTCTTCTTTAATTTTTATTATTAACTGATTGTTATGCCGAATAGTACGAAGTTGAAATCACAGATAATGTCAGAAATGCGCTGTAGTGACTTCAGTTGTCATGTTTGTGACTGAGAATGTAGGATATTCGAACAGACAGTTTTGATATAGACAGATTAAGTCAGTTGTGACAGATTTGTACTGAAATTTTGGGAAGAAATTGTACTGAATTTACGAATTGCCAACAAATGAAGACAGAAATCAGAAGATTATTACAGATGTGTATGTTTCTGAATAGAAATGGGAGTGCATTTCTATGGCTTTCGTAATGAAATTACCGCCATTTTCTCCAGATTGAAATATGATATGATTGTGATTGACAGATTGTTCAATCTATATCTATCAGTTTGTACAAGATGATGTACAAACATGAGCAAATGACACAGATTGATGTCAAAGAAATGATCAGATTGCACAGAATGTGGCAATAAAATGTATCAGATTGTGATTGTGATTTATTTTGCACATATGGCAGAGTATATTATACGTTATTTCGCAGATTTTTCACCAATTGACGGATAGCCAGAGTGTACTATCCAGATATGGAAGATATCCAGAGAGCGGTAGTGCTGGATGCTAGCACTAGTGGACATGAGGTATTGTTACTTTATGGGTGATTGTGTAGTGATAGCTATCAAAAGAGTACTGAGATAGTTACAGACGACACATTGTACAGTGAGTACTACAGAGTCCTTATAAAGAAGATTCAGAACGGAATAAAGATAGCTCAGAAATGACAGATTTGATAAACCAACTGAAAGGGAATCGGTTACGGTGACCGGAAGCGCAACGGAAGTTCAAAAATCAAATTTTTAAGGAAAAATTTCGGCCACCACCTCATTTTGTGCAACAAATACAATAAAACACCAAATAATGACATTCATAGGGTGTTTGAGAGATATACCTATCAATCTTTAAAAGATTGATTGTGGCTCCAACTTTGTTGTCAAACAACAAAGCTCTTGAAAGGATGACAATCTACAAGCCTCCTCCTCCAAGTCCTTGAATCTTTCCTTCAAATTAGGCCCACCACCAACTAGGTAGATCCCCTCATATTTTGCACCAGAAAAATATGAGGATTTTTCAAAGAGAAGTGCAAGATTTCCTCAACAAATTGAAGAACAAAAATGAGAGAAAATGGAGAGAAAAGCCCTTGAAGATTTCGGCCATGTGTGTGTGCAATGGGGGGAAAGGAGACTAGTCTTGGTTGTGGGAAAAGGTGTTCCAAAAAGTTGCATGCCATGCCTTGAAAACTCAAAAAGTAGTCTCCCAACCTTTCACCTCCCATGCATGCATATTATATGATTTTTTTTATCAAAATAAAAAATAACCATGGACTAAATTTAATTATCTCAAACATATTTGAGACTAATTAAACATTACTTGAATTTATCCAAGTCCCACTAGTTAAATAATTAATTTAAATTGAGTTCTACAAGACTCAATATAATTTAATTAATTCAACACTTGAATTAATTTAATTATTTGGACTCTACTAGGTCCACTAGTGTTTAATTAATTCAACACTTGAATTAATTTAATTTAGTCCATAATAATGTTTATGAAAATCACAATTTTCAAATACATTATTCATTTGGCCAAATTTTAATTTAGGAACACTTCCATAAATTAAAATTTACATTTCTCTCATAGAAGTCATACTTCTATTTTTCTTTACACTTATAAACTCATTTATAAGTCGTTCAACACATTGAACTAGTTTCTCCTTTATAGAAGTCATACTTCTAATTTTTCTTACGCTTATAAACTCCTTTATAAGCCGTTCAACACATTGAACTATTTTACTTCTCAACGGGATCTAGAAAGCTAGTACTTGTGTGGCCCTCAATGGTTCACTGATACAACTAGCCGTGGGTTCACATCTCTATGTGATTTGGACTAAACATGTCCTTATATGAGCATACCCCAATTGCTCCATTCTTAATTATCAGCATCTTGATAAAAAGAATGTCAGAACTCAAGTCTGATAATACCCAACCAATCATGTTAAACGCATAGCAGCATCGCTTACATGATTCCCTAGGTATCAAATGATAGTGCCTGCAAGAACCATTCAATTATGGTTAGCGTACAGTACGGTCCCTTCAACTCATATATCCCGATCGATTCGACAACCATTGGTTTATCGAGAGTTGTCAATGAATCGATACTATGTGTCATGTCGTAGTTGCATCAATGGTGTAATCTATGAAACCCCTTTCATAATTACCACCATACTCTGGCCAGAGATTTCAACCTACATACACATGATAATACATAGGATATCCATACCCGAAGGTAAGTGGTGAATCCCCGACTACAATGCATCGACTCCTATGTGTTTCGACAGAACACCCAACCTTGCCACCTGATGACCCCATGAGAGTCGGTAAACAAGTCAAAGTGTAATTCTAGCACGTAGAGTCTCAATGTTGTCCCGGGTCATAAGGACTAATTCTGTACAACCATAAACCAGGACATTTCCACTCGATAAGTGAGAACCACTTGGAAAGTCCTTTTATGGAGGGTTGTTCAGTGCACTCTACCAGGAGCACCTATCTGCATGCTCGGACATCACAATATCCCCTACCAATGAAACATGGTACTCACATCGCAGATACTAGTCTCTAACTCGAGCGGCCTATATCCTTCTTAGTGGCGGCTGAATCGACTAGGAACCGTTTAGAATATACAGTATTCTAAATATGAGTTTCTTGATACTCATCATATGAGCATCTCATATTCTTTCTACTATTTGTATATTCAAGGGCTTTATCTATGCAACTAGCATGGGTATACAGATAAAAATGTGCCATAATAATAATTTCAAAAATTATTAAAATAAAGATTGCTTATACATAGAGTTTCATTGTGAACACTCGGCCAACACTTGGCTCGACGGGCACCTACTCTAACACCAACATCGGATGAAGATGCTTGGTATTGGATGTTGAAGATTTAATATATCCTTGAATGGGATAAACATATTTGATAACAGCTGATGATAGTGATTTGTTATAAGCTGTGGTTGGGTATATACGGATGTTGTATAGCCAGTATTGCAAGATTGATTTTGTCAGAGTTATTTTGAGAATAGAATCTAATATAAGATTGAGATTTCAAAATAGATTTATTGAGATGAGTTCTGATTTAAACCCTGTTATCCATTTCTTCTGATATATCTGAATTGATTGCTTGCGAGTTCGAGGACGAACTCAGATCTAAGAGGGGGAGAAATGTAATGCCCGAGAATTAATTCATGTAATCAGACGTTGATTAGTTGTCAGAATTGTGATTAGCAAATATCACAGGAGCCAAATAAGACATGAGAGGTGAAGCCGGGCGTCGGTACATTATAAGCTAAAATGTTGGACAGAACATCTGGCGCCCGAGCGGTAGAAAAGAACCGCCCGAGCACCAATGCACCATAATTATAGAATTTGGGCATAACGTATGGCGCCCGAGCGGTAGAATGTTACCGCCCGAGCGCCATTGGATAACAAGTTAAGCTCGGACAGAAGGTCCCGCGCCCGAGCGGTGATTTATTACCGCTCGAGCGCCGCTGAATTTTTGTGGAAATCAGCCCCGTTTCAATTCCATGCAAAGGGATATATATATATACGGATGTAACTTTGCAATTCTTCAGAATTTAATTGCAAGACACGAGAAGAGCTCTTGGGAAAATACGAGAAATCCTTACGCCTTCATATTTCAATCCGTCCGCTAGATTTTGAATCCGAAAGCAGTATCCTGCTCCTTTCGCTACGAGCTACACAAGGACGTAAGTTTTGTTACGTTTTGAGATGTTTTGAAAATATGATGTTGCTAGAATTGCATGTGATTCAGATATGATGTTTCTGCTACCGTAGATATTATAGAATTGAAGTCAGATTAAAGAACAGATTGTTTCTGTAATTGTTATGATTTTCGAAAGATATTGACAGAGATTCGATATCAGATTTGTGTTATCGTTAAGATTATGAGTTATGTCAGTATTGATTATGAGTTCTGGTATTATATATGTGATGTTCAGATTGGCGAGGTTATTCAGATTGTATTGTTATGCCGTCGAAACATCAGCTGATTTAGATTAATCAGATATGATATTGATTGAGATTCATTGTTATATTGTTGACTTGGATCAGATTGTATACCCAGTTTAGTATTGATCAGAACAGATTCTGAACTGAGATATATACTGATATTGTATTAAAGTGATTTGTCATTATCAGATTGATATGGACATATTTGACTTCGAGACTTCGTCTTCGTCAGACCGGGACGACAAAGGTATAATTCATGTGATATCTGGGAAGATATAACTCAAATCAGATCTCATTTGAGTTTCCCAATAAAATCACATACTTGATTATTGTTTATCTTCTGATATGATTATGATTTGTTTATAGACTTTATATTCAAATCTTTTGGAAATGAGCATGCTTGGTTACAGATTGTTATACATTGCATTTGAGATAGGAAAGTTTGACAGATAGTCAGACTTCTAGACGTTCGGTGTATCGTTACGTAAGAGCAGACACCCTCCTATTGTAGATTACTCGATACAGCTCAGACCGAAGTCTAGGAATAAGACGTACAGTCACCCCGATTGGGAGGGTAGGTGACAGCCATTGACGTCTTATTCACACCGGGATCCCTAGAGTTATAGTTGAGTCGAGTCTAGACATGATTTGACTAGAACTGCATGTGTTTATGGATATGGTTTCATAGACTATGAAACCCATGTGTATTGCTTTCAGTTATGACAGCATGTTTATATGATTTGATTTAAATTGCATGTTTATCTGAATGGAGTTGCATGCTTATTTTGATTTGATTTCATAGATTATGAAATCTATTACTTTTGAATATGATCATGATAGCATGTTTTAAGATTTAGATTGTTACTATACATGCCTACCATGTTTTATACTGGGATTTATTCTCACCGGAGTTATCCGGCTGTTGTCTTGTTTTGTATGTGTGCATGACAACAGGTGGGGCATGATCGGGGTCGAGAAGATGACGAGAGAAGACGAGTTTAGCGTGGTGATTCCGGACTTACTGTAGATTTGGTTTATTACTTGAACTTAGTAACCGAACCTTAGACTTAGATTGTACAGTATAGTACTTTTATACTGAAATGTATTTTATACTGAGATGTATATTATTTAGATTCCATTACCTTCCGCATTTACATTTTAAAAAGAAAAATTTTTAGACACTGTTTTATCTTAATTGATAATTAAATCCCAAAAGAAGATTAAGAAAAAGATCAGCGTCCGGGTCCCCACAACAGGTGGTATCAGAGCGATAGATCCTTTAGATTGAGATAGTCAGAACTGATAGATCTTTTTGAAGGAGATAGTAGAGAATGAGCGGGGTAGATTGAATTGTCTTCCTTGCATGTGATTGCTAGCATGAGATTTATATCAATGTTGACTTACATTATGGGTGCTAGCATGATTTATTGCTTTCCCTATTACATGTTGTTTGTATCTGAGTTGATTGCAGCATGTAATTGTTAAGCCTGAATCAGAACCGAGTCTTGATCAGAGGTATATGATTAGAGGAGGGCTGAGACAGATTGTATAGATTATGTACTAATCTGTTTGATTATCAGATATACCGCCTCGAAGAATTTCAGAAAAGGACAGTACTTCGTCTGAACAGATAGATGCATCAGAAACTCAGCTAGAAGAAAAGATGAAAGAATTTCAGTTATTACAGCCGCCGATTCTGAGTGGTTTCGAGACATCCGCAGATTGAACTGGTTTGATGATATAGACATACTGTTCAAATCACTTGATTGTACAGATGAACAGAGACTTAAAATGGTACCTTATCAGTTACGAGAAGCCGCCAGGAATTGGTGGATTACCAGTCGAAGAATGTGGGAACAGAGAGGTACAGTGATTTCGTGGGAAATATTCAGAACTGAATTTTATCGACGATTTTTCTCAGTCTCGTACCGAGAGGACAAGAAAGCAGAGTTTGAGAATTTGAGCCAAGGTCAGTTGAATATTGATGAATATACCGCCAAATTCTCTACTCTACTGCATTTTGCTCCTCAGATAGCTGGAAATGATGAAGCTATAGTAAATCAGTTCATCAGAGGGTTGAATTCGGAGGTAGTTTCATTTATGAATCTGCAGCGACCTTACCATTTTGCTGACATCCTGAGTAGAGCGAAGAGAGCTGAGGCGAGTCTGATTAGACAGCTAGGGAGGTTGTGTGTGAAACAACCCCAGACACAGCAATCCCCTCTCAGATTTGATCAAGGCAGTACGAGTGGAAAGCAAGATTTGCTGAAATCTCGGAAGAAACCATTTAAGAAACTAGGAAGTGGTTCATCTAGCTCCGGTGTTTCTGGTCCAAGCCATACTGGAGTGTATTGCAGGAGTTGCGGAGGGAGACATCCCACCGAGCAATGTCAGGGAGTGACTGGTAGATGCAATATTTGTGGACAGCCGGGACACTTTGCTAAAGTCTGTCCCCATAAGCGTTCCCGAAGATTGTAGGGAACAGAGTTCAATTGAAAACACAGATCCAGAATTCACAACAGGTACTATTCTTTATGATTCTATTACATATGTATTGATATATACTAATGCATTTGTTAAGAATATCTTTGACTGAGTTGCATAGAAATATGCTGTATCTGTTGGGTTTGTATGTACTGTAGTATTGATGTCCTTGCTTGTTGAGGAAATGTTGATATCAGAGATTTCTGTATAGATTGTATACTACAGTAAGATGAGCATGAAATAGAAATAGATTATGATGTACTTGTGTTTTCTGATTTGAACGCATTATTGATATGTGTATGCTGAACAAGTACAGACATATTGTAGAATTTTTCCGGAAATGGTAAGAGTCAGATCAGAGATGACTGATCAGTGGAGATACCACGATAAAGATTCTAGATTTAGAATTCCTTTGATATCTGCATTGTATATGACTCGATTAATACAGAAAGGAGCAGATTAAATCTCTATGTATTCAGTAGACCTACTGAAATCGAGCCTAGCATTGGCATATTTGCCAGTGATATATGAATTGGCTGATGCTTGCCTAGATAAGATTTTAGATTTGCTTTATATCAGAAAGATAGATTTCAGAATTGAAGTCAGATTAGAAATTGAGTGTGTTTTAGAATTCAGCACAGAATAACATTTAATGTACAAAATGATACAGAATGAATTGAAAGATCAGTAGAAAAGTACCAACCAGGAGTTACATCTGATTTAGTGTTTCTCTTTGTCATATGTCAGTATATTCAGAGATGTGCTGATGATTCTATGCTTGTTATATCTATGAAGATTTTGATATATTTACAGCATCTGATTGATTGAATAGAATATCTGAAGATTGTATTGAATATGCTGAGAACTGTAATGAATGTATACAGAAATTATTCAGATAAGAATCCTGCTTGAAACAGATTGTAGCCAGAGTATGCGATATCTGAAGTTAGTATACCGATTGAGTTTGACACAGTTGAGATTGTGAGCAGTGGCTGATAAGATATCGATCTCAGAAAAGATCAAAAATTTCAGAAATGTCAGAAATTATTTTGTCTGATTTGACAGATTATCTTATTCGATTATTGCTTGATATCTGCTGTGTATTGTGATCGTTCTAAATCAGTATTCGTGATATCTTATATTGATTGGGAGCACAGTTTAATTGCAGATGAGATATAGCAATTGATCAGAATGACCTGAAGATATTTACTAGAACTAGTTGTTTTATGAGTTCACTGAACTCACTAGATCTGTATAGGTTACTGATATTTTGTATCTGATTTGATATTGCTGTTGTTTTGAATCCGTATATGATACAGATTGTTGTGAACCGTTGAGAATATATACAGTTCAATTGTATCAGAGTTGTTTCGAGAAGTACAGCTATTCAGAAATGCGATCAGAAAGTTCAGAGCTTGATTGATAATCAGAATGGAGCATCGATCAGAATAACAGATATATGATTTTGTGTTTTGTATGAATTGACTAGCTTGTGATATCAGAATGTTTCAGTATTGTATAACAGAATTGATCTTGATAGTCAGAGCCGAATACCAGGTAGGTATTTCTTCTTTAATTTTTATTATTAACTGATTGTTATGCCGAATAGTACGAAGTTGAAATCACAGATAATGTCAGAAATGCGCTGTAGTGACTTCAGTTGTCATGTTTGTGACTGAGAATGTAGGATATTCGAACAGACAGTTTTGATATAGACAGATTAAGTCAGTTGTGACAGATTTGTACTGAAATTTTGGGAAGAAATTGTACTGAATTTACGAATTGCCAACAAATGAAGACAGAAATCAGAAGATTATTACAGATGTGTATGTTTCTGAATAGAAATGGGAGTGCATTTCTATGGCTTTCGTAATGAAATTACCGCCATTTTCTCCAGATTGAAATATGATATGATTGTGATTGACAGATTGTTCAATCTATATCTATCAGTTTGTACAAGATGATGTACAAACATGAGCAAATGACACAGATTGATGTCAAAGAAATGATCAGATTGCACAGAATGTGGCAATAAAATGTATCAGATTGTGATTGTGATTTATTTTGCACATATGGCAGAGTATATTATACGTTATTTCGCAGATTTTTCACCAATTGACGGATAGCCAGAGTTTACTATCCAGATATGGAAGATATCCAGAGAGCGGTAGTGCTGGATGCTAGCACTAGTGGACATGAGGTATTGTTACTTTATGGGTGATTGTGTAGTGATAGCTATCAAAAGAGTACTGAGATAGTTACAGACGACACATTGTACAGTGAGTACTACAGAGTCCTTATAAAGAAGATTCAGAACGGAATAAAGATAGCTCAGAAATGACAGATTTGATAAACCAACTGAAAGGGAATCGGTTACGGTGACCGGAAGCGCAACGGAAGTTCAAAAATCAAATTTTTAAGGAAAAATTTCGGCCACCACCTCATTTTGTGCAACAAATACAATAAAACACCAAATAATGACATTCATAGGGTGTTTGAGAGATATACCTATCAATCTTTAAAAGATTGATTGTGGCTCCAACTTTGTTGTCAAACAACAAAGCTCTTGAAAGGATGACAATCTACAAGCCTCCTCCTCCAAGTCCTTGAATCTTTCCTTCAAATTAGGCCCACCACCAACTAGGTAGATCCCCTCATATTTTGCACTAGAAAAATATGAGGATTTTTCAAAGAGAAGTGCAAGATTTCCTCAACAAATTGAAGAACAAAAATGAGAGAAAATGGAGAGAAAAGCCCTTGAAGATTTCGGCCATGTGTGTGTGCAATGGGGGGAAAGGAGACTAGTCTTGGTTGTGGGAAAAGGTGTTCCAAAAAGTTGCATGCCATGCCTTGAAAACTCAAAAAGTAGTCTCCCAACCTTTCACCTCCCATGCATGCATATTATATGGTTTTTTTTATCAAAATAAAAAATAACCATGGACTAAATTTAATTATCTCAAACATATTTGAGACTAATTAAACATTACTTGAATTTATCCAAGTCCCACTAGTTAAATAATTAATTTAAATTGAGCTCTACAAGACTCAATATAATTTAATTAATTCAACAATTGAATTAATTTAATTATTTGGACTCTACTAGGTCCACTAGTGTTTAATTAATTCAACACTTGAATTAATTTAATTTAGTCCATAATAATGTTTATGAAAATCACAATTTTCAAATACATTATTCATTTGGCCAAATTTTAATTTAGGAACACTTCCATAAATTAAAATTTACATTTCTCTCATAGAAGTCATACTTCTATTTTTCTTTACACTTATAAACTCATTTATAAGTCGTTCAACAAATTGAACTAGTTTTTCCTTTATAGAAGTCATACTTCTAATTTTTCTTACGCTTATAAACTCCTTTATAAGCCGTTCAACACATTGAACTATTTTACTTCTCAACGGGATCTAGAAAGCTAGTACTTGTGTGGCCCTCAATGGTTCACTGATACAACTAGCCGTGGGTTCACATCTCTATGTGATTTGGACTAAACATGTCCTTATATGAGCATACCCCAATTGCTCCATTCTTAATTATCAGCACCTTGATAAAAAGAATGTCAGAACTCAAGTCTGATAATACCCAACCAATCATGTTAAACGCATAGCAGCATCGCTTACATGATTCCCTAGGTATCAAATGATAGTGCCTGCAAGAACCATTCAATTATGGTTAGCGTACAGTACGGTCCCTTCAACTCATATATCCCGATCGATTCGACAACCATTGGTTTATCGAGAGTTGTCAATGAATCGATACTATGTGTCATGTCGTAGTTGCATCAATGGTGTAATCTATGAAACCCCTTTCATAATTACCACCATACTCTGGCCAGAGATTTCAACCTACATACACATGATAATACATAGGATATCCATACCCGAAGGTAAGTGGTGAATCCCCGACTACAATGCATCGACTCCTATGTGTTTCGACAGAACACCCAACCTTGCCACCTGATGACCCCATGAGAGTCGGTAAACAAGTCAAAGTGTAATTCTAGCACGTAGAGTCTCAATGTTGTCCCGGGTCATAAGGACTAATTCTGTACAACCATAAACCAGGACATTTCCACTCGATAAGTGAGAACCACTTGGAAAGTCCTTTTATGGAGGGTTGTTCAGTGCACTCTACCAGGAGCACCTATCTGCATGCTCGGACATCACAATATCCCCTACCAATGAAACATGGTACTCACATCGCAGATACTAGTCTCTAACTCGAGCGGCCTATATCCTTCTTAGTGGCGGCTGAATCGACTAGGAACCGTTTAGAATATACAGTATTCTAAATATGAGTTTCATGATACTCATCATATGAGCATCTCATATTCTTTCTACTATTTGTATATTCAAGGGCTTTATCTATGCAACTAGCATGGGTATACAGATAAAAATGTGCCATAATAATAATTTCAAAAATTATTAAAATAAAGATTGCTTATACATAGAGTTTCATTGTGAACACTCGGCCAACACTTGGCTCGACGGGCACCTACTCTAACACCAACATCGGATGAAGATGCTTGGTATTGGATGTTGAAGATTTAATATATCCTTGAATGGGATAAACATATTTGATAACAGCTGATGATAGTGATTTGTTATAAGCTGTGGTTGGGTATATACGGATGTTGTATAGCCAGTATTGCAAGATTGATTTTGTCAGAGTTATTTTGAGAGATAGAATCTAATATAAGATTGAGATTTCAAAATAGATTTATTGAGATGAGTTCTGATTTAAACCCTGTTATCCATTTCTTCTGATATATCTGAATTGATTGCTTGCGAGTTCGAGGACGAACTCAGATCTAAGAGGGGGAGAAATGTAATGCCCGAGAATTAATTCATGTAATCAGACGTTGATTAGTTGTCAGAATTGTGATTAGCAAATATCACAGGAGCCAAATAAGACATGAGAGGTGAAGCCGGGCGTCGGTACATTATAAGCTAAAATGTTGGACAGAACATCTGGCGCCCGAGCGGTAGAAAAGAACCGCCCGAGCACCAATGCACCATAATTATAGAATTTGGGCATAACATATGGCGCCCGAGCGGTAGAATGTTACCGCCCGAGCGCCATTGGATAACAAGTTAAGCTCGGACAGAAGGTCCCGCGCCCGAGCGGTGATTTATTACCGCTCGAGTGCCGCTGAATTTTTGTGGAAATCAGCCCCGTTTCAATTCCATGCAAAGGGATATATATATACGGATGTAACTTTGCAATTCTTCAGAATTTAATTGCAAGACACGAGAAGAGCTCTTGGGAAACTACGAGAAATCCTTACGCCTTCATATTTCAATCCGTCCGCTAGATTTTGAATCCGAAAGCAGTATCCTGCTCCTTTCGCTACGAGCTACACAAGGACGTAAGTTTTGTTACGTTTTGAGATGTTTTGAAAATATGATGTTGCTAGAATTGCATGTGATTCAGATATGATGTTTCTGCTACCGTAGATATTATAGAATTGAAGTCAGATTAAAGAACAGATTGTTTCTGTAATTGTTATGATTTTCGAAAGATATTGACAGAGATTCAATATCAGATTTGTGTTATCGTTAAGATTATGAGTTATGTCAGTATTGATTATGAGTTCTGGTATTATATATGTGATGTTCAGATTGGCGAGGTTATTCAGATTGTATTGTTATGCCGTCGAAACATCAACTGATTTAGATTAATCAGATATGATATTGATTGAGATTCATTGTTATATTGTTGACTTGGATCAGATTGTATACCCAGTTTAGTATTGATCAGAACAGATTCTGAACTGAGATATATACTGATATTGTATTTAAGTGATTTGTCATTATCAGATTGATATGGACATATTTGACTTCGAGACTTCTTCTTCGTCAGACCGGGACCACAAAGGTATAATTCATGTGATATCTGGGAAGATATAACTCAAATCAGATCTCATTTGAGTTTCCCAATAAAATCACATACTTGATTATTGTTTATCTTCTGATATGATTATGATTTGTTTATAGACTTTATATTCAAATCTTTTGGAAATGAGCATGCTTTATTTACAGATTGTTATACATTGCATTTGAGATAGGAAAGTTTGACAGATAGTCAGACTTCTAGACGTTCGGTGTATCGTTACGTAAGAGCAGACACCCTCCTATTGTAGATTACTCGATACAGCTCAGATCGAAGTCTAGGAATAAGACGTACAGTCACCCCGATTGGGAGGGTAGGTGACAGCCATTGACGTCTTATTCACACCGGGATCCCTAGAGTTATAGTTGAGTCGAGTCTAGACATGATTTGACTAGAACTGCATGTGTTTATGGATATGGTTTCATAGACTATGAAACCCATGTGTATTGCTTTCAGTTATGACAGCATGTTTATATGATTTGATTTAAATTGCATGTTTATCTGAATGGAGTTGCATGCTTATTTTGATTTGATTTCATAGATTATGAAATCTATTACTTTTGAATATGATCATGATAGCATGTTTTAAGATTTAGATTGTTACTATACATGCCTACCATGTTTTATACTGGGATTTATTCTCACCGGAGTTATCCGGCTGTTGTCTTGTTTTGTATGTGTGCATGACAACAGGTGGGGCATGATCGGGGTCGAGAAGATGACGAGAGAAGACGAGTTTAGCGTGGTGATTCCGGACTTACTGTAGATTTGGTTTATTACTTGAACTTAGTAACCGAACCTTAGACTTAGATTGTACAGTATAGTACTTTTATACTGAAATGTATTTTATACTGAGATGTATATTATTTAGATTCCATTACCTTCCGCATTTACATTTTAAAAAGAAAAATTTTTAGACACTGTTTTATCTTAATTGATAATTAAATCCCAAAAGAAGATTAAGAAAAAGATCAGCGTCCGGGTCCCCACAACAGGTGGTATCAGAGCGATAGATCCTTTAGATTGAGATAGTCAGAACTGATAGATCTTTTAGAAGGAGATAGTAGAGAATGAGCGGGGTAGATTGAATTGTCTTCCTTGCATGTGATTGCTAGCATGAGATTTATATCAATGTTGACTTACATTATGGGTGCTAGCATGATTTATTGCTTTCCCTATTACATGTTGTTTGTATCTGAGTTGATTGCAGCATGTAATTGTTAAGCCTGAATCAGAACCGAGTCTTGATCAGAGGTATATGATTAGAGGAGGGCTGAGACAGATTGTATAGATTATGTACTAATCTGTTTGATTATCAGATATACCGCCTCGAAGAATTTCAGAAAAGGACAGTACTTCGTCTGAACAGATAGATGCATCAGAAACTCAGCTAGAAGAAAAGATGAAAGAATTTCAGTTATTACAGCCGCCGATTCTGAGTGGTTTCGAGACATCCGAAGATTGTCAGAACTGGTTTGATGATATAGACATACTGTTCAAATCACTTGATTGTACAGATGAACAGAGACTTAAAATGGTACCTTATCAGTTACGAGAAGCCGCCAGGAATTGGTGGATTACCAGTCGAAGAATGTGGGAACAGAGAGGTACAGTGATTTCGTGGGAAATATTCAGAACTGAATTTTATCGACGATTTTTCTCAGTCTCGTACCGAGAGGACAAGAAAGCAGAGTTTGAGAATTTGAGCCAAGGTCAGTTGAATATTGATGAATATACCGCCAAATTCTCTACTCTACTGCATTTTGCTCCTCAGATAGCTGGAAATGATGAAGCTATAGTAAATCAGTTCATCAGAGGGTTGAATTCGGAGGTAGTTGCATTTATGAATCTGCAGCGACCTTACCATTTTGCTGACATCCTGAGTAGAGCGAAGAGAGCTGAGGCGAGTCTGATTAGACAGCTAGGGAGGTTGTGTGTGAAACAACCCCAGACACAGCAATCCCCTCTCAGATTTGATCAAGGCAGTACGAGTGGAAAGCAAGATTTGCTGAAATCTCGGAAGAAACCATTTAAGAAACTAGGAAGTGGTTCATCTAGCTCCGGTGTTTCTGGTCCAAGCCATACTGGAGTGTATTGCAGGAGTTGCGGAGGGAGACATCCCACCGAGCAATGTCAGGGAGTGACTGGTAGATGCAATAATTGTGGACAGCCGGGACACTTTGCTAAAGTCTGTCCCCATAAGCGTTCCCGAAGATTGTAGGGAACAGAGGTCAATTGAAAACACAGATCCAGAATTCACAACAGGTACTATTCTTTATGATTCTATTACATATGTATTGATATATACTAATGCATTTGTTAAGAATATCTTTGACTGAGTTGCATAGAAATATGCTGTATCTGTTGGGTTTGTATGTACTGTAGTATTGATGTCCTTGCTTGTTGAGGAAATGTTGATATCAGAGATTTCTGTATAGATTGTATACTACAGTAAGATGAGCATGAAATAGAAATAGATTATGATGTACTTGTGTTTTCTGATTTGAACGCATTATTGATATGTGTATGCTGAACAAGTACAGACATATTGTAGAATTTTTCCGGAAATGGTAAGAGTCAGATCAGAGATGACTGATCAGTGGAGATACCACGATAAAGATTCTAGATTTAGAATTCCTTTGATATCTGCATTGTATATGACTCGATTAATACAGAAAGGAGCATATTAAATCTCTATGTATTCAGTAGACCTACTGAAATCGAGCCTAGCATTGGCATATTTGCCAGTGATATATGAATTGGCTGATGCTTGCCTAGATAAGATTTTAGATTTGCTTTATATCAGAAAGATAGATTTCAGAATTGAAGTCAGATTAGAAATTGAGTGTGTTTTAGAATTCAGCACAGAATAACATTTAATGTACAAAATGATACAGAATGAATTGAAAGATCAGTAGAAAAGTACCAACCAGGAGTTACATCTGATTTAGTGTTTCTCTTTGTCATATGTCAGTATATTCAGAGATGTGCTGATGATTCTATGCTTGTTATATCTATGAAGATTTTGATATATTTACAGCATCTGATTGATTGAATAGAATATCTGAAGATTGTATTGAATATGCTGAGAACTGTAATGAATGTATACAGAAATTATTCAGATAAGAATCCTGCTTGAAACAGATTGTAGTCAGAGTATGCGATATCTGAAGTTAGTATACCGATTGAGTTTGACACAGTTGAGATTGTGAGCAGTGGCTGATAAGATATCGATCTCAGAAAAGATCAAAAATTTCAGAAATGTCAGAAATTATTTTGTCTGATTTGACAGATTATCTTATTCGATTATTGCTTGATATCTGCTGTGTATTGTGATCGTTCTAAATCAGTATTCATGATATCTTATATTGATTGGGAGCACAGTTTAATTGCAGATGAGATATAGCAATTGATCAGAATGACCTGAAGATATTTACTAGAACTAGTTGTTTTATGAGTTCACTGAACTCACTAGATCTGTATAGGTTACTGATATTTTGTATCTGATTTGATATTGCTGTTGTTTTGAATCCGTATATGATACAGATTGTTGTGAACCGTTGAGAATATATACAGTTCAATTGTATCAGAGTTGTTTCGAGAAGTACAGCTATTCAGAAATGCGATCAGAAAGTTCAGAGCTTGATTGATAATCAGAATGGAGCATCGATCAGAATAACAAATATATGATTTTGTGTTTTGTATGAATTGACTAGCTTGTGATATCAGAATGTTTCAGTATTGTATAACAGAATTGATCTTGATAGTCAGAGCCGAATACCAGGTAGGTATTTCTTCTTTAATTTTTATTATTAACTGATTGTTATGCCGAATAGTACGAAGTTGAAATCACAGATAATGTCAGAAATGCGCTGTAGTGACTTCAGTTGTCATGTTTGTGACTGAGAATGTAGGATATTCGAACAGACAGTTTTGATATAGACAGATTAAGTCAGTTGTGACAGATTTGTACTGAAATTTTGGGAAGAAATTGTACTGAATTTACGAATTGCCAACAAATGAAGACAGAAATCAGAAGATTATTACAGATGTGTATGTTTCTGAATAGAAATGGGAGTGCATTTCTATGGCTTTCGTAATGAAATTACCGCCATTTTCTCCAGATTGAAATATGATATGATTGTGATTGACAGATTGTTCAATCTATATCTATCAGTTTGTACAAGATGATGTACAAACATGAGCAAATGACACAGATTGATGTCAAAGAAATGATCAGATTGCACAGAATGTGGCAATAAAATGTATCAGATTGTGATTGTGATTTATTTTGCACATATGGCAGAGTATATTATACGTTATTTCGCAGATTTTTCACCAATTGACGGATAGCCAGAGTGTACTATCCAGATATGGAAGATATCCAGAGAGCGGTAGTGCTGGATGCTAGCACTAGTGGACATGAGGTATTGTTACTTTATGGGTGATTGTGTAGTGATAGCTATCAAAAGAGTACTGAGATAGTTACAGACGACACATTGTACAGTGAGTACTACAGAGTCCTTATAAAGAAGATTCAGAACGGAATAAAGATAGCTCAGAAATGACAGATTTGATAAACCAACTGAAAGAGAATCGGTTACGGTGACCGGAAGCGCAACGGAAGTTCAAAAATCAAATTTTTAAGGAAAAATTTCGGCCACCACCTCATTTTGTGCAACAAATACAATAAAACACCAAATAATGACATTCATAGGGTGTTTGAGAGATATACCTATCAATCTTTAAAAGATTGATTGTGGCTCCAACTTTGTTGTCAAACAACAAAGCTCTTGAAAGAATGACAATCTACAAGCCTCCTCCTCCAAGTCCTTGAATCTTTCCTTCAAATTAGGCCCACCACCAACTAGGTAGATCCCCTCATATTTTGCACTAGAAAAATATGAGGATTTTTCAAAGAGAAGTGCAAGATTTCCTCAACAAATTGAAGAACAAAAATGAGAGAAAATGGAGAGAAAAGCCCTTGAAGATTTCGGCCATGTGTGTGTGCAATGGGGGGAAAGGAGACTAGTCTTGGTTGTGGGAAAAGGTGTTCCAAAAAGTTGCATGCCATGCCTTGAAAACTCAAAAAGTAGTCTCCCAACCTTTCACCTCCCATGCATGCATATTATATGGTTTTTTTTATCAAAATAAAAAATAACCATGGACTAAATTTAATTATCTCAAACATATTTGAGACTAATTAAACATTACTTGAATTTATCCAAGTCCCACTAGTTAAATAATTAATTTAAATTGAGCTCTACAAGACTCAATATAATTTAATTAATTCAACACTTGAATTAATTTAATTATTTGGACTCTACTAGGTCCACTAGTGTTTAATTAATTCAATACTTGAATTAATTTAATTTAGTCCATAATAATGTTTATGAAAATCACAATTTTCAAATACATTATTCATTTGGCCAAATTTTAATTTAGGAACACTTCCATAAATTAAAATTTACATTTCTCTCATAGAAGTCATACTTCTATTTTTCTTTACACTTATAAACTCATTTATAAGTCGTTCAACACATTGAACTAGTTTCTCCTTTATAGAAGTCATACTTCTAATTTTTCTTACGCTTATAAACTCCTTTATAAGCCGTTCAACACATTGAACTATTTTACTTCCCAACGGGATCTAGAAAGCTAGTACTTGTGTGGCCCTCAATGGTTCACTGATACAACTAGCCGTGGGTTCACATCTCTATGTGATTTGGACTAAACATGTCCTTATATGAGCATACCCCAATTGCTCCATTCTTAATTATCAGCACCTTGATAAAAAGAATGTCAGAACTCAAGTATGATAATACCCAACCAATCATGTTAAACGCATAGCAGCATCGCTTACATGATTCCCTAGGTATCAAATGATAGTGCCTGCAAGAACCATTCAATTATGGTTAGCGTACAGTACGGTCCCTTCAACTCATATATCCCGATCGATTCGACAACCATTGGTTTATCGAGAGTTGTCAATGAATCGATACTATGTGTCATGTCGTAGTTGCATCAATGGTGTAATCTATGAAATCCCCTTTCATAATTACCACCATACTCTGGCCAGAGATTTCAACCTACATACACATGATAATACATAGGATATCCATACCCGAAGGTAAGTGGTGAATCCCCGACTACAATGCATCGACTCCTATGTGTTTCGACAGAACACCCAACCTTGCCACCTGATGACCCCATGAGAGTCGGTAAACAAGTCAAAGTGTAATTCTAGCACATAGAGTCTCAATATTGTCCCGGGTCATAAGGACTAATTCTGTACAACCATAAACCAGGACATTTCCACTCGATAAGTGAGAACCACTTGGAAAGTCCTTTTATGGAGGGTTGTTCAGTGCACTCTACCAGGAGCACCTATCTGCATGCTCGGACTGAAAGTGGATCGGTTACGGTGGCCGGAAACGCAACGGAAGCACAAAAATTTTCGATTTTAGCATATAAATTTCGGCCACCTCAAGATTTGTGTAGGAAATACAATAAAACACAAAAATGACATTCATAGTGTGTTTAGAAATGTACCTATCAATCTTAAAAGATTGATGATGGCTCCAACTTAGTTGATATACAACTAAGCTCTTGATGGCAAGACAATCTACAAGCTTCACCTTGTTCTTGAATCTTTCCTTCAAAATTAGGCCCACCACTAGCAAACTAGAACCCCTTTTATTTTGCACTAGAAAAATAAAAGGATTTTTAAAGGAGAAGTATTTTTCTTCCTCAACACTTGAAGAGAAAAATTGAGAGAAAACTTGAGAGAATTGTTGTGAGAATTTCTGCCATTATGCTTGAATGAAGGGGAAGGGAGACTTGTCTTGGACTTGCAAAAAGTAGAGACAAAAGTAGCATGCCAAGCCTTGATAGTTGCAAAAGTTGTCTCCAACCCTTCACCTCCTATGCATGCATATTATATGGTTTATTATCAAAATAAAAACCATGGACTAGATTTATTATCTCAAACATATTTGAGACTAATTAAACATTACTTGAATTTACCCAAGTCCCACTAGTTAAATAATTAATTTAAATTGAGCTCTACAAGACTCAATATAATTTAATTAATTCAACACTTGAATTAATTTAATTATTTGGACTCTACTAGGTCCACTAGTGTTTAATTAATTCAGCACTTGAATTAATTTAATTTAGTCCATAATAATGTTTATGAAAATCACAATTTTCAAATACATTATTAAATTGGCCAAATTTTAATTTAGGAATACTTCCATAAATTAAAATTTACATTTCTCTCACAGAAGTCATACTTCTATTTTTCCTTACACTTATAAACTCATTCATAAGTCGTTCAACACATTGAACTAATTTTACTTCTCAACGGGATCTAGAAAGCTAGCACTTGTGTGGCCCTCAATGGTTCATTGATACAACTAGCCGTGGGTTCACATCTCCATGTGATTCGGACTAAACATGTCCTTATATGAGCATACCCCAATTGCTCCATTCTTACTTATCAACTCTTTGATAACAAGAACGTCAGAACTCAAGTCTGATAGCACCCAACGAATCATGTTAAACGCCTAGCAACATCGCTTACATGATTCCCTAGGTATCAAATGATAGTGCCTGCAAGAACCATTCAATTATGCTTAGCGTACAGTACGGTCCCTTCAACTCATATATCCCGACCGATTCGACAACCATTGGTTTATCGAGAGTTGTCAATGAATCGATACTATGTGTCATGTTGTAGTTGCATCGATGGTGTAATCTATGAAACCCTTTTTCATAATTACCACCATACTCTGATCAGAGATTTCAATCTACATACACATGAGAACACATAGGATATCCATACCCGAAGGTAAGAGGTGAATCCCCGACTACAATGCATCGACTCCTATACGTTTCGACAGAACACCCAACCTTGCCACCTGATGACTCCATGAGAGTCGGTAAACAAGCCAAAGTGTAATTCTAGCACATAGAGTCTCAATGTTGTCCCGGGTCATAAGGACTAATGGTGTACAACCATAAACTAGGACTATTCCACTCGATAAATGAGAACCACTTGGAAAGTCCTTTTATGGAGGGTTGTTCAGTGCACTCTGTAAGGAGCACCTATCTGCATGTTCGGACATCACAATGTCCCCTACCAATGAAACATGGTACTCACATCGCAGATACTAGTCTCTAACTCGAGCGGCCTATATCCTTCTTAGTGGCGGCTGAATCGACTAGGAACTGTTTAGAATATACAGTATTCCAAATATGAGTTTCATGATACTCATCATATGAGCATCTCATATTCTTTCTACTATTTGTATATTCAAGGACTTTATCTATGCAACTAGCATGGGTATACAGATAAAGATGCGCCAATATAATAAATTCAAATATTATTAAAATAAAGATCGTTTATACATAGAGTTTCATCGTGAACACTCGGCCAACACTTGGCTCGACGGGCACCTACTCTAACAATCTCCCACTTGCACTAGAGCCAACTACCCATGTACTTCAGACCCATTGATTCGCGATGCTTCTCGAATGATGGTCCTGGTAAAGGCTTAGTTAGTGGATCAGCAACATTATCTGCGGAGTCGACTTTGTCAATCATGACATCTCCTCTTTCCACGATCTCTCTGAGGATGTGGTACTTTCTCAATACGTGTTTGGACTTCTGATGAGACCTCGGCTCCTTTGCTTGAGCAATCGCTCCCGTGTTGTCACAAAACACAGGGACAGGAGCAACTCCATTAGGAATGACGCCCAACTCTTGGACGAAATTCCTTATCCAAACTGCCTCCTTTGCTGCAGCTGATGCAGCAATGTATTCTGCCTCAGTGGTGGAATCCGCTGTACTGTCTTGCTTGGAACTCTTCCAAGAGACAGCAGCACCATTGAGCATGAATATGAATCCAGAGGTTGACTTTGAGTCATCAATATCGCTTTGGAAGCTAGAGTCGGTATAGCCTTCCAATTTTAGTTCTCCACCCCCATAGACCAAGAACAATTTATTGGTCCTCCTCAAGTACTTGAGTATGTCTTTCACAGCTTTCCAATGTGGAAGACCAGGGTTCGATTGATATCTACTCACTACACTTAGTGCGAAGGCCACGTCAGGACGTGTAGATATCATCCCATACATGATGCTACCAATTGCAGATGCATATGGAATGCGTGTCACCGCCACTATCTCTTCATCAGTCTTGGGAGACATGGACTTGGATAGGGACACGCCATGACACATTGGTAGATGTCCTCTCTTGGACTCATCCATCTAGAACCGCTTCAGGATGGTATCAATGTATGTGGACTGGGTGAGACCAAGCAATCTTTTTGATCTATCTCTATAGATCTGTATTCCCAATACAAAAGATGCTTCACCCAAGTCTTGCATCGAGAACTTGCTTGCTAACCATATCTTAGTTGATTGCAACATTCCTACATCATTCCCAATGAGTAGAATGTCATCAACATACAACACCAAGAATGTCACAGCACTCTCACTGACCTTCTTATACACACAGGGTTCCTCAGGATTCTTAGTAAAATCAAACTCTTTGATTGTACTATCGAATCTAAGGTTCCAACTCCTAGATGCCTGCTTTAGACCATAAATAGATCTCTGAAGTTTGCATACCATATGCTCACTTCCGACAGATGTAAACCCTTCGGGTTGAGACATGTAAATCTCTTCCTTAATATCCCCATTAAGAAAGGCTGTCTTAACATCCATCTGCCATATCTCATAGTCATACCATGCAGCTATGGCTAGCAAAATCCATATGGACTTGAACATTGCAACTGGAGAAAAGGTTTCTTCAAAGTCAACTCCTTGTCTTTGTGTGGGGACCCGGACGCTAATCATCTTCTTAATCATCGTTGGGATTTAATTCTCAATTAAGATAAAACAGGGTCTAAAATTTTTTTCTTTTTAAAATACAAGTGCGGAAGGTAATGGCATCTAAATAATATACATATCTGTATAAAACTACAATTCAGTAGAAAAGTACAGTACTGTACAACCTAAGTCTAAGGTTCAATTACTAAATTCAAGTAATAAACCAAGTCTGCTACAAGTCCGGAATCACCACGCTAACTCGTCTTCTCTCATCGTCATCTCGACCCTGATCCAGCCCCACCTGTTGTCATGCACACATACAAAACAAGACAACAGCCGGATAACTCCGGTGAGAATAAATCCCAGTATAACACATGGTAAACATGCATATACACACATAATTCATGAAACATGCTGTCATGCATAAAAGCAATAACAATAGCAATAGAGTTCATCATCTATGAAATCTAATCTAACTGAACATGCAACTCAAATCAGATAAGCATGCATATACAATCTAAATCATAAACACATGCTATCATGATTGAAAGCAATAATAATGGGTTTCATAGTCTATGAAACCACATCTATAAACACATGCAGTTCTAGTCAAATCATGTCTAGACTCGACTCAACTATAACTCTAAGGATCCCGTGATGAATAAGACGTCAATGCCTGTTACCTACTCAACCGATCGTGGTAACCGTACGTCTTATTCCTAGACTTCGGTTCGAGCTGTATCAACGGCTGGCAATAGGAGTAATACCTGCTCCTAAGTTGAGATACACCGAACGTCTAGAAGTCTGACAATGACTGTCAAGACTTTCCTATCTTAAATGCAATGAATAACAATCTGTAAACAAAGCATAATCAAATTCATAACTGAATATCACTTACATGCTTGAATACAATTCTATAATCAAAGCATAAACATAATAAAATATAGACAACAGTCTAGTATGTGATTTTGTTGGGAAACTCAAATGAGATTTCATTTGAGTTGGGACTTCCCGAATATCACATGCATTATACCTTTGTCGTCCCGATCTGACGAAGACGATGATCTGTATTCAACTCTGTCCATATCAAATCTGAAAAGACAATATCGAATACATAGTATCAATGAATAACTCAATTCACAATCCGTTCTGATCAATACTCAACTCAGTACAAAATCTGATTAATATCTGAACACAATACAATCTGAGTCATATCAATAATATCACAATCAAATCGAAATCATATCTGAATCTGATCAATCTAATTCAACTGATGTTTCGACGGCATAATAATACAATCTGAATAACCCCGTCAATCTGAACATCACATATATAATACTGGCACTCATAATCTGTGTCAACATAATTCATACTCTGAATATTAACACAATTCTGATATAGAATCTCAGTCAATATCTTTCAAAATCATAACAATTACAGAAACGGTCTGTTCTTCAGTCTGACTTCAAATATACAATGTCTACGGTAGCAGAAACATCATATCTGAATCACATGCAATTCTAGCAACATCATATTTTCAAAACATGTCTAAATGTAACAAAACTTACGTCCAGATGAAGCCTACGTTGATAGGAACACAGTACCGAAGTCAGATTCAAAATCTGACGGACGGATTTCTCGTACTTAATTTCCAAACTCCAGAACAAAGCCTTTCCCCCATTTCTCGATTTTATTCTAAGCATTTCTGAAGGATTTGCATGTGTATATATATATATATATATACGTCCGTGACATGCATAAAAGCAAGTGGCTTATTCTTCATTTTACACGTCGCTCGCTAGGGCGGTCAAAATCTACCGCTAGGGCGAGTCAGTTTCGGTCGAGATCCTCGGCTGAATATCTCCTGGCGCTCGGGCGGTCAAAAGTTTCCGCCCGGGCGAGCAATTCTCGGCCCTCGGCAATTTATTCAAGCGCGCTCGGGCGAACAAAAAGTTCCGCCCGGGCGAAGGACTCTCGGCTTTCTACCAACACTCAATGGCGCTCGGGCGGACAAACATTTTCGCTCGGGCGCTATACCTTCGGCCCAAATTGTATAATTTCATATACTTGCTCAAATCTTATCTCGAACTGGCCCGGCTATAATTACATCAATTCATAATCAGTAAATCATATCAGATTACAATAATTAAATTCTCTGGCATTACATTTCTCCCCCTCTTAGATCTGAGTTCGTCCTCGAACTCGCAAGTGCTCAATTCAGATGTATTAGAAGAAATGTATAACCGAGTTTAAATCGAAACTCATCTCAATGGACCCGTTCTGAAATCTCTTTCGTGTATCAACCTCTGATTTCAACTCTAGAATAAACTTCATGAACTATACTGTCATAATGCTTCTTAAACTAACTCTGACAGAATCAATCTTGCCATGTTGGTTATACAACATCCGTATAACCCAATTACAATTTATAACCAAAACAATACCAGTAATTGTTATTCAATCTGTTTATCCCAATCAAGGAGCTATACAGTCTTTAGTTTCAAAAACCAATCGTCATCATCCGACGTTGATTTCTTAAATCTTTCCTTCTGAACTATCCTTATCTTCCTTCGAATTTTCTTCAAAAGAAATAGAAATCTGTAGTATTCACTGGAAAATGTCTTGACTATAACTATCCCATTACCAATCCGATAAGATGATAGGTATTGTCATATAGTGATACTAAGTTATATCCATTAGTGCTAACATCCAGCACTATATAGCTCTACCAAAATCTTCCCATATCTTGGATAATACATTCTGACTGTCTGTCAATCTGTAAAACAATCTCAGAAAGAGTTCATGATATACTCTATCACGAATACAAATTCAAGCAAAATCACAATCTGATATAATCTACTTAAATTTTCTGTTCCATCTGAACCTTTCTTTGACATCGATCTATGTCATCTAGTTTTGTTTGTACGTAATCTGGTACAAACTGATAGAATAGATTGAGTAATCTGTCAATCATAATCATATTATATCACAATCTGGAAAATATTGGGAAAATCTTATTAAGAAATTCATCGAAATATACTCCCCATGACGAATCAGAAATATACTAAGTCTGTAATACATCTTCTGATTTCTATCTTTCTGTCTTTTCTGTTAGCAATTCAGACATATCAGTATAATTTCTGCCAACATTTCCGTACAATTTCTGTCATAGCTGATCTAATCTGTTTATATCAAAACTATCTGTTCGAATAACATACATTCTCACTCATCAAACTGAAAACTGAATCTACTACTATCTGTTTCTGACACCATCTGTCATCTCAGATTCGAACTATTTGATACAAACCAATCAGTTAATAACATAAGTTAAAAAAAATATACCTACCTGGTATTTGGCTCTGATTATCGATATCAATTCGGTTATACAATTCTGAAACATTTTGATACATTCTGATCTCATATTTCTGAACTGTTGCAACTCTCAACTGTTTACAATATTCGGTATCAAACATACATGCAAACCACAGTAATATCAATCAGATTCGAGATAAAACAACCTATACAGATCTAGTGAGTTTAAGAAAACTCATAAAATAACGTTTGCTGGCAATACTGATAATTCTGACTACTGATCAATCTTCACTGTGCCCAAATCATCTGCTATATCTCATCTTCAAATAGAATATGCTCCCAAACAATATAAGATGTCTCAAATACTGATTTAGATCAATCACAATACGCAAGCAGATATAACATAATAAGAGAATAAGAGAATAAGAAAATCTGTAAAACTCGGCAATTCTGACATTTCTGAACTTTCTGGTCTTTCTGATATCGGTATCTTATCAATCACTGATCGCAATCTTAATTGTAACGAAATCAATCTGCATACTAACTTCAGATAACACATATATACAATCGATTTCAAGCAGGATTCTTATCTGAATAATTTCTGTATACAATCGTTATAATTCTCAGAATATTCAATACACTCTTCAAATATTCGATTCGATCAATCAGATGTTGTTAACATATCAAATATCATGGATATAACAAGCATACAATCATCAGAATATCTCTGAATCTAAGAGTTAGCAATCTGTACCCTTCTATTAATCTTCAATATCATTCTGTACTGAATTCTAAAGCAACATTCAGTATCAACTCTAGATTCAATTCTGAAATCTATCTTTCGGATATAAAGAAAATCTAAAATCTTATCTGACAAACATCCGTCAACTCATCTATTACTGGAAAATCTGTCATCGTTAGACTCGATTTCAGTATATCTACCAAACACATAAGGATACCATCTGTTCCTTTCTATGATAATCGAGTCATAACAGTACAATGATCTAAGGAATTCTGGATCTAGAATCCTCATTTCTCAACTAGATCTGATCTTAATCTTACCATTTCTGGAACACATTCCACAATATTTCTGTACTTGTTCAGCATATACATCTCAATAATGCGTTCAAATCAGAAAATACAAGTACATCACATCCTAACTCGCTTTCGTTTTTAATCTTACTGTAGTATATAACATGTTACAGAAATCTCTGATATCAACATTTATCCAACAAGCAAGGAATCTATACTGCAGTATAAACAGATCCAACAGATACAGCATATCTCCATGCAACTCAGTCAAAGATATTCTTAACAAATGCATTAGTATATATCAATACATATGCAATAGAATCGTAACGAATAGTACCTGTTGTGAATTCTGGATCTGTTTCTCACTTAACACTGTTCCCTAAGATCTTCGGGACCGTCTCTGGGGACAAACTTTAGCAAAATGCCCCAGCTGTTTACAGATATTGCATCTACCAAGCACTCCTTTGCATTGTTCTGAGGAATGTCTCCCTCCGCAAGTTCTACAATAGACATCGGTATGGCTTGGACTGGAACCACTTGAGCTAGAGGAACCACTTCCCAACTTCTTGAATGGCTTCTTCCGAGCTTTCAGCAAATCTTGCTTTCCACTCGTGCTGCCACGCTCAATTCGAAGAGGGGACTGCTGTGTCTGGGGTGGCTTCACACACAACCTTGTCAATTGTCTAATCAGACTCGCCTCAGCTCTCTTTGCTCTACTCAGGATGTCAGCAAAATGGTAAGGTCGCTGCAGATTCATAAATGCAACTACCTCCGAATTCAACCCTCTGATGAACTGATTCACTACAGCTTCATCATTTCCAGCTATATGAGGAGAAAAATGCAGTAGAGTAGAGAATTTAGCAATATACTGCTCAATATTCAGCTGCCCTTGGCTCAAATTCTCAAACTCTAATTTCTTGTCCTCTCGGTACGAAGCTGAGAAAAATCTTCGATAAAATTCCGTTCTGAATATTTCCCACGAAATCACTGTACCTCTCTGTGCCCACATTCTTCTACTGGTAATCCACCAACTCCTGGCGGCTTCTCGTAACTGGTAAGGCACCATTTTAACCCTCTGTTCATCTGTACAGTCAAGTAAATCGAACAAGATTTCTTTATCATCAAACCAGTTCTGACAATCTTCAGATGTCTCTGTATCATTCAGAACCGGCGGCTGTAATAACTCAAATTCTTTCATCTTTCCTTCTAACTGAGTTTCTGATACATCTCTCTGTTCAGACGAAGTACTGCCCTTTTCTGAAATTCTTCGAGGCAGTATATCTGAATATCAAACAGATTAGTACACAATCTATACAATCTGTCTCAGCCCTCCTCTGATCATATACCTCTGATTCAGACTCGGTTCTGATCCAGGCTTAACAATTACATGCTGCAATCAACTCAGATACCAAGCAACATGTAATAGGGAAAACAATAAATCATGCTAGCACACACAATGTAATCAACATTGAAATAAATCTCATGCTAGCAATCACATGCAAGGAAAGAAAATTCAATCTACCCCGCTCATTCTCTTCTATCTCAGTCTAAAAGATCTATCAACTCTGACTATCTCAATCTAAAGGATCTATCGCTCTGATAATCTAAGTCTAAAGGAACTATCGGCTCTGATACCACCTGTTGTGGGGACCCGGACGCTAATCATCTTCTTAATCATCGTTGGGATTTAATTCTCAATTAAGATAAAACAGAGTCTAAAAATTTTTTCTTTTTAAAATACAAGTGCGGAAGGTAATGACATCTAAATAATATACATATCTGTATAAAACTACAATTCAGTAGAAAAGTACAGTACTGCACAACCTAAGTCTAAGGTTCAATTACTAAATTCAAGTAATAAACCAAGTCTGCTACAAGTCCGGAATCACCACGCTAACTCGTCTTCTCTCATCGTCATCTCGACCCTGATCCAGCCCCACCTGTTGTCATGCACACATACAAAACAAGACAACAGCCGGATAACTCCGGTGAGAATAAATCCCAGTATAACACATGGTAAACATGCATATACACACATAATTCATGAAACATGCTGTCATGCATAAAATCAATAACAATAGCAATAGAGTTCATCATCTATGAAATCTAATCTAACTGAACATGCAACTCAAATCAGATAAGCATGCATATACAATCTAAATCATAAACACATGCTATCATGACTGAAAGCAATAATAATGGGTTTCATAGTCTATGAAACCACATCTATAAACACATGCAGTTCTAGTCAAATCATGTCTAGACTCGACTCAACTATAACTCTAAGGATCCCGTGATGAATAAGACGTCAATGCCTGTTACCTACTCAACCGATCGTGGTAACCGTACGTCTTATTCCTAGACTTCGGTTCGAGCTGTATCAACGGCTGGCAATAGGAGTAATACCTGCTCCTAAGTTGAGATACACCGAACGTCTAGAAGTCTGACAATGACTGTCAAGACTTTCCTATCTTAAATGCAATGAATAACAATCTGTAAACAAAGCATAATCAAATTCATAACTGAATATCACTTACATGCTTGAATACAATTCTATAATCAAAGCATAAACATAATAAAATATAGACAACAGTCTAGTATGTGATTTTGTTGGGAAACTCAAGTGAGATTTCATTTGAGTTGGGACTTCCCGAATATCACATGCATTATACCTTTGTCGTCCCGATCTGACGAAGACGATGATCTGTATTCAACTCTGTCCATATCAAATCTGAAAAGACAATATCGAATACATAGTATCAATGAATAACTCAATTCACAATCCGTTCTGATCAATACTCAACTCAGTACAAAATCTGATTAAATCTGAACACAATACAATCTGAGTCATATCAATAATATCACAATCAAATCGAAATCATATCTGAATCTGATCAATCTAATTCAACTGATGTTTCGACGGCATAATAATACAATCTGAATAACCCCGTCAATCTGAACATCACATATATAATACTGGCACTCATAATCTGTGTCAACATAATTCATACTCTGAATATTAACACAATTCTGATATAGAATCTCAGTCAATAACTTTCAAAATCATAACAATTACAGAAACGGTCTGTTCTTAAGTCTGACTTCAAATATACAATGTCTACGGTAGCAGAAACATCATATCTGAATTACATGCAATTCTAGCAACATCATATTTTCAAAACATGTCTAAATGTAACAAAACTTACGTCCAGATGAAGCCTACGTTGATAGGAACACAGTACCGAAGTCAAATTCAAAATCTGACGGACGGATTTCTCGTACTTAATTTCCAAACTCCAGAACAAAGCCTTTCCCCCATTTCACGATTTTCTTCTAAGCATTTCTGAAGGATTTGCATGTGTATATATATATACGTCCGTGACATGTATAAAAGCAAGTGGCTTATTCTTCATTTTACACGTCGCTCGCTAGGGCGGTCAAAATCTACCGCTAGGGCGAGTCAGTTTCGGTCGAGATCCTCGGCTGAATATCTCCTGGCGCTCGGGCGGTCAAAAGTTTCCGCCCGGGCGAGCAATTCTCGGCCCTCGGCAATTTATTCAAGCGTGCTCGGGCGAACAAAAAGTTCCGCCCGGGCGAAGGACTCTCGGCTTTCTACCAACACTCAATGGCGCTCGGGCGGACAAACATTTTCGCCCGGGCGCTATACCTTCGGCCCAAATTGTATAATTTCATATACTTGCTCAAATCTTATCTCGAACTGGCCCGGCTATAATTACATCAATTCATAATCAGTAAATCATATCAGATTACAATAATTAAATTCTCGGGCATTACACTTTGAGTATATCCTTTTGCTACCAATCGCGCTTTGAAGGTCAATACCTTCCCATCCGCCCCAAGTTTCCTCTTGTAAATCCATTTGCACCCTATGGGAACAATTCCCTCAGGTGGATCCACGAGATTCGACACTTGGTTCGAATGCATGGAATTCATCTCAGATTCCATTGCTTCAAGCCACTTGGATGAATCGGCATCAGATAATGCTTCCTTGAAGGTCCTTGGATCACATCCTAGGTTAGGCTCATCATGGTCCTCTTCAAGAAGCAGACCATACCTCATAGGTGGTCTCGAGACTCTCTCGGATCTTCTAGGAGCTTGTATCTCCTCTCTTGGCTCTTCGGGTGTGGGTTCTATAATTGTGGGTCTCTCTCGAACTTCTTCGAGTTCTATCATCTCCCCTTTTCTATCCAATAGAAATTCCTTTTCCAAAAAGTTTGCATTCCTAGAAACAAACACTTTTGTTTCTTGGGGATGATAGAAGTAGTATCCAACCAAATTCTTTGGATATCCCACAAAGTAACATAAAATGGATCGACTATCCAATTTATCTCCCACTACCTGCTTCACATAAGCAGGGCACCCCCATATTCTGAGATAAGAATATTTGGGTGGCTTTCCCATCCATATCTCATATGGAGTCTTGTCAACTGCTTTTGAATGGACATTGTTCAACAACAGTGCCGCTGTCTCAAGCGCATATCCCCAAAAGGATGGCGGCAACTCCGTGAACCCCATCATAGACCGAACCATGTCCATCAAAGTCCGGTTACGACGCTCCGAAACACCATTCAACTGTGGTGTAGCAGGCGGAGTCCACTGTGAGAGAATCCCATTCTCCCTAAGATACTCTTGGAACTCGGCACTCAAGTACTCACCACCTCGATCCAATCGAAGTGCCTTGATGCTTCGTCCCAATTGCTTCTCTACTTCACTTCAGAATTCTTTGAACCTTTCAAAGGGTTCAGACTTGTATTTCATCAAATACACATACCCATACCTCGAAAAGTCATCGGTAAAGGTGATGAAGTAGGCATGTCCATGCTTAGTAGTGATGCTAAGCGGACCGCACACGTCGTTATGGATCAAATCCAATAACCCTTTGGCTCGCTTCACATGGCCCTTAAAGGGAATCTTGGTCATCTTTCCTTTCAGACAGGATTCACAAGTCGTGAGAGCATTAATATCGGACATATCAAACATGCCCACTCCCACTAGCTTGTTCATCCTTCTTAGGGAAATATGTCCTAATCGAGCATGCCATAATTGTGACGAATTTAGAGTATCTTGTTTGCGCTTGTTTGTTGTTGTTTCAGCTTGGACATTGTTAAGTGGAATATATTTCAATTTTAAGGTGTAGAGATCGTTTTCAAGTTCTCCGGTACCAATTAAACATTCGTTCTTGTAAATGTTGCAAACACCTTTGCTAAATAAACAAGAAAATCCATCTTTGTCCAACATAGAAATGGAAATAATGTTTTTCACCAAATCTGGTACAAACAAAACATCTCTCAAAACAAACTTAAAATCATTGTTCAAATGCAAGTAAACATCTCCTACAGCCTTGGCAGCAACTCTTGCTCCATTGCCCATCCTCAAGAAGGTCTCACCTTCCCGGAGCCTCCTACTTCTTCCCATCACCTGCAAATCATTACAGAGATGTGAGCCACAGCCGGTATCCAATACCCAAGAAGTAGAGTTAATTGAAATGTTTACTTCAATATAGAACATAACCTTTCCAGAACCCTTCTGGGCAAGATATTCCTTGCAATTACGCCTCCAATGTCCAGGCTTCTTGCAGTGATGACAAACATCAACAGTCTTGTTAGCTTTATCTGGTGTAGCTACCACAACGGGACTCGGAGCTTGCCTCTTCAAGGGCACGTTCTTCTTGGGACGTTGGAAATAACGCTTCTTCCTCTTCCCACGTGGATCGGTCTTCGTACCAGATGAAGAACCCACATAAAGAACCGACTTCTCTTTCTTGATGGTGGACTCAAAAGTCACAAGCATGTTCACCAACTCCTCAAGGGTCGGTTCCATCTTGTTCATATTGAAATTCACCACAAAAGGATCAAACGAGCTAGGCAGCGATAACAGCAACACGCCGGTGGTCAACTCCGAAGGCAACATCAAATCCATGCCAACAAGCTTGTCCACGAGTCCAATCAACTTTAGGCCATGCTCATGGACCGAGGCCCCATCTCGCATGCGCAAAGTGATTAGCTCCTTGACGGTAGCATGCCTAAGAGGCCGAGTCTGCTCACCAAAGAGCTCCTTGAGGTGCAAATGAATGTCAGCAGCACTCTTTGCACCCTCAAAACGCCTCTGCAGCTCATCATTCATAGAGGCCTGCATATAACACTTGGCCTTCAAGTCATGGTCACACCAATCCTTGTAGGTCTGCAATTCCTCAGAAGTGCAGTCAGTCGGAGCCTTATCAGGGGGCGACTCATTTAGTGTATATGCAATCTTTTCCGAGTTCAAGACAATTTTCAGATTTCTTAGCCAAGTGAGGTAGTTAGGTCCGGTTAACACATGTTTTTCGAGTATGGCAGAAAGCGGATTGCGAATTGAAGACATTGTCAAATAGTACTGAAAAGTAAACAGATAAATGTTAATGACTATTTTAAAATATTTAGTAAGATATAAAGTATGGACTTTTACTTCATAAATATTTGCTCCCACTGTTATGACATCTTTCACTACCCTCTAGTGAAAACGGGAAACTCCTTTCCTCAGTAGGTACGTAAGGTCCAATTAGCGAATTATGATCCCGAATAATATCAGCCAATCACAATTCCTAAAAGGTAGTTTCCAATTGCATCACAATGCGACCCTCTACGTAAACTTTTGTCTCACGTTTGATTAGGACCCAATAATATGACGTCGTTCATCTTCACGTGTCAAGCCTTACCCATCGATGTTGAACCTTAATGGACGGTCGCCATGAGTTCCCCCAATAATATGAGCCGAAATCATGGGAGTTCCACGTAGTTCACATCACCATGTCAATGGATGTCACAGCTTTCCGGCACCCAAAGCTCCCCCAATAATATGAGCCGAGCCCCGAGTACGGGTAGCGTTCATCATGCACCCATTGTCGATGGAAGACAAGGAAATTATAAACAAATTTATAATTCCTCTTTTCGGGCTTGATATTAATTTTGAATCTTATTCAAAATGAGGGTTTTTAATTTTGAAAAGGTCTCATCATTAATTTTATTTAAAAGCTCGCCATGTTTGATCGTATGTTTGCCGGATTCATGCAACTTTGTTATTATCATAATAATAACGCACATACTCATTATTTATAACATATCATGCATATATTATAAACAGTAAACAAACAAGGATGATCAATCGCCCCAATACTAACGGACCGTGTGAGCTAAACACGGGCCTAGGTCCAATCCTAGGGAAATGCACGGGATGCAAATGCAACTATTACATAAGCTTCCAATATTTACATGTCTTCGATCTTCATAATCATCATGGCCACCATCTTCCAATCTTGATCATCCACTATACTAATATTTACAAATAAATATCCATGGCAAATAGGGATACATCTCATGTGGTGGGAACGGGCCATAAACCAAGCCCACTTTATGAATTGATAATTATTACAATCATTCAACACAAAATATCCTAGCATACACCTAGCAAATTGGGCTTGGGCTTTTGATCATCCTTCATGCATAATATCACATATCATACACCATCAATTAATTATCACAATAATTAATTGATCCAATATTATATATCTTGATCCAATCACTAACCGCCACGATTATAAACTAAATTAACAAAGTATACAAACACCTTTGTCTACTTTCAAATTAATTTATTTATAACCGAATTTCTTGTAAATCACCATTTACTATAAATATTTAAAGTCCAACTTAAAATATTTATTTCATGAGAAAATATTTGCAACTTTTGTAATTTTAAACTTAAGGGCCCAAAAAATTATTTTTCACCAAAAACATTTTGGCCCATTTAAAATCACAAACATGTTAGCCATCCAATGGCTCAACAACTCAAGGCCCATGACACTTTGATAATCCAAAACACTTTTGGAAAACCCTAGTCGTAATCGCCGTCGCCAGAGCTCCGTCGCCGGATTCCGGTAACAACCAAATTTTTTTTTTTATTTTTAAAAGAGGGGCGTTCGGGCAGCCCCTCGGGCTGCCCTTGCTGCCCGAAATGGGCAGCCCCTCGGGCAGCCTGAGCTGCCCGACACGGGCAGCAACATGCTGCCCGAAATGTCCCCAAAAAGGCCTGGGTATTTTGTTGCAAAAAATACACTCATGCGGTTAGAAATCGATCTCAACATAATATCTTGTATTTGCTACACAAAAACGTAACCATAGCTCGGATACCACTTGAATGTGGATCGGTTACGGTGGCCGGAAACGCAACGGAAGCACAATAATTTTCGATTTTAGCATATAAATTTCGGCCACCTCAAGATTTGTGTAGGAAATACAATAAAACACAAAAATGACATTCATAGTGTGTTTAGAAATGTACCTATCAATCTTAAAAGATTGATGATGGCTCCAACTTAGTTGATATACAACTAAGCTCTTGATGGCAAGACAATCTACAAGCTTCACCTTGTTCTTGAATCTTTCCTTCAAAATTAGGCCCACCACTAGCAAACTAGAACCCCTTTTATTTTGCACTAGAAAAATAAAAGGATTTTTCAAGGAGAAGTATTTTTCTTCCTCAACACTTGAAGAGAAAAATTGAGAGAAAACTTGAGAGAATTGTTGTGAGAATTTCGGCCATTATGCTTGAATGAAGGGGAAGGGAGACTTGTCTTGGACTTGCAAAAAGTAGAGACAAAAGTAGCATGCCAAGCCTTGATAGTTGCAAAAGTTGTCTCCAACCCTTCACCTCCCATGCATGCATATTATATGGTTTATTATCAAAATAAAAACCATGCACTAAATTTAATTATCTCAAATATATTGAGACTAATTAAACATTACTTGAATTTACCCAAGTCCCACTAGTTAAATAATTAATTTAAATTGAGCTCTACAAGACTCAATATAATTTAATTAATTCAACACTTGAATTAATTTAATTATTTGGACTCTACTAGGTCCACTAGTGTTTAATTAATTCAACACTTGAATTAATTTAATTGAGTCCATAATAATGTTTATGAAAATCACAATTTTCAAATACATTATTCAATTGGCCAATTTTAATTTAGGAACACTTCCATAAATTAAAATTTACATTTCTCTCATAGAAGTCATACTTCTATTTTTCCTTACACTTATAAACTCATTTATAAGTCGTTCAACACATTGAACTAATTTTACTTCTCAACGGGATCTAGAAAGCTAGCACTTGTGTGGCCCTCAATGGTTCATTGATACAACTAGCCGTGGGTTCACATCTCCATGTGATTCGGACTAAACATGTCCTTATATGAGCATACCCCAATTGCTCCATTCTTACTTATCAACTCTTTGATAACAAGAACGTCAGAACTCAAGTCTGATAGCACCCAACGAATCATGTTAAACGCCTAGCAACATAGCTTACATGATTCCCTAGGTAACAAATGATAGTGCCTGCAAGAACCATTCAATTATGGTTAGCGTACAGTACGGTCCCTTCAACTCATATATCCCGACCGATTCGACAACCATTGGTTTATCGAGAGTTGTCAATGAATCGATACTATGTGTCATGTTGTAGTTGCATCGATGGTGTAATCTATGAAACCCTTTTTCATAATTACCACCATACTCTGATCAGAGATTTCAATCTACATACACATGAGAACACATAGGATATCCATACCTGAAGGTAAGCGGTGAATCCCCGACTACAATGCATCGACTCCTATACGTTTCGACAGAACACCCAACCTTGCCACCTGATGACTCCATGAGAGTCGGTAAACAAGACAAAGTGTAATTCTAGCACATAGAGTCTCAATGTTGTCCCGGGTCATAAGGACTAATGGTGTACAACCATAAACTAGGACTATTCCACTCGATAAATGAGAACCACTTGGAAAGTCCTTTTATGGAGGGTTGTTCAGTGCACTCTGTAAGGAGCACCTATCTGCATGTTCGGACATCACAATGTCCCCTACCAATGAAACATGGTACTCACATCGCAGATACTAGTCTCTAACTCGAGCGGCCTATATCCTTCTTAGTGGCGGCTGAATCGACTAGGAACCGTTTAGAATATACAGTATTCTAAATATGAGTTTCATGATACTCATCATATGAGCATCTCATATTCTTTCTACTATTTGTATATTCAAGGGCTTTATCTATGCAACTAGCATGGGTATACAGATAAAGATGTGCCATAATAATAATTTCAAATATTATTAAAATAAAGATTGCTTATACATAGAGTTTCATTGTGAACACTCGGCCAACACTTGGCTCGACGGGCACCTACTCTAACAATCTCCCACTTGCACTAGAGCCAACTACCCATATGCTTTAAACCCATTGATTCGCGATGCTTGTCGAATAATGGTCCAGGTAAAGGCTTAGCTAGTGGATCAACAACATTATCTGCGGAGCCGACTGTGTCAAAAGACACTTCTCTACTTTCCACAATCTCTCCGAGGATGTGGTACTTTCTCAATACATGTTTGGACTTCTGATGAGACCTTGGCACCTTTGCTTGAGCTAAAGCTCCCGTGGTGTCACACAACACTGGGATAGGAGCAACTCAATTAGGAATGACGTCCAACTCTTGGACAAAATTCTTTATCCAAACAGCCTCCTTTTCTGCATCTGATGCAGCAATGTATTCGGCCTCTGTGCTGGAATCCGCAGTATTGTCTTGCTTGGAACTCTTCCAAGAGACAGCAGCACCATTGAGCATGAATACAAACCTAGAGGTTGACTTCAAGTCATCGATATCGCTTTGGAAGCTAGAGTCGGTATTGCCTTCCAATTTTAGTTCTCCACCCATAGACCAAGAACAATTTATTGGTCCTTCTCAACTACTTGAGGATGTCTTTCACAGCTTTCCAGTGTGGAAGACCAGGGTTCGATTGATATCTACTCACTACACTTAGTGCGAAAGCCACGTCAAGACGTGTAGATATCATTCCATAAATGATGCTACCAATCGTAGATGCATAAGGAATGCTTTGTCATCGCCGCTATCTATGCATCAGTCTTGAAAGACAGACTTGGGTAGGGACACGCCATGACACATTGGTAGATGTCCTCTCTTGGACGTATCCATCGAGAACCGCTTCACGATGGTATCAATGTATGTGGACTGGGTGAGACCAAGCAATCTTTTCGATCTATCTCTATAGATCTGTATCCCAATTCAAAAGATGCTTCACCCAAGTCCTGCATCGAGAACTTACTCGCTAACCATATCTTAGTTGATTGCAACATTCCTACATCATTCCCAATGAGTAGAATGTCATCAACATAAAGCACCAGGAATGTCACAACACTCCCACTGACCTTCTTATACACACAGGGTTCCTCAGGATTCTTAGTAAATCAAACTCTTTGATTGTACTAGCGAATCTAAGGTTCCAACTCCTAGATGCCTGCTTTAGACCATAAATAGATCTATGAAGTTTGCATTCCATGTGCTCACTTCCGATAGATGTAAACCCTCCAGGTTTGAGACATGTAAATCTCCTCCTTAATATCCCCATTAAGAAAGGCTGTCTTGACATCCATCTGTCATATCTCATAGTCATACCATGCAGCTATGGCTAGCAAAAATCCTTATGAACTTGAACATTGCAACTGGTGAAAAGGTTTCCTCAAAGTCAACTGCTTGTATTTGAGTATATCCTTTTGCCACCAATCGCGCCTTGAAGGTCAATACCTTCCCATCCGCCCCAAGTCCCTATGGGAACCGTTCCCTCAGGTGGATCTATAAGATCTCACACTTGGTTCGAATGCATGGAATTCAACTCAGATTCCATAGCTTCAAGCCATTTGGATGAATCGGCATCAGATAACGCTTCCTTGAAGGTCCTTGGATCACATCCATGGTTAGGCTCATCATGGCCCTCTTCAAGAAGCTGACCATACGTCATAGGTGGTCTCGAGACTTTCTCGGATCTTTTAGGAGCTTGTATCTCCTCACTTGGCTCTTCGGGTGTGGGTTCTATTATTGTGGGTGTCTCTCGAACCTCTTCGAGTTCTATCATCTCCCATTTTCTATCCAATAGAAATTCCTTTTCCAAAAAGGTTGCATTCCTAGAAACAAACACCTTTGTTTCTTGAGGATGATAGAAGTAGTATCCAACCGAATTCATTGGATATCCCACAAAGTAGCATAAAATGGATCGACTATCCAATTTATCTCCCACTACATGCTTCATAAGCAGGGCACCCCCATATTCTAAGATAAGAATATTTGGGAGGCTTACCCATCCATATCTCATATGGTGTTTGCCTTTTGAATGGACATTTAATGGAATATATTTCAATTTTAAGTTATAGAGATCGTTTTCAAGTTCTCAAGTACCAATTAAACATTCATTCTTGTAAATGTTGCAAACACCTTTGCTAAATAAACAAGAATATCCATTTTTATCACAATAGAAATGGAAACAATGTTTTTCACCAAAGTGGTACAAACAAAACATCTCTTAAAATTAACTTAAAATCATTGTTCAACAATAAGTAAACATTTCTTAAGGTCTTGGCAGCAACTCTTGCTCCATTGTCCATCCTCAAGAAGGTCACACCTTCCTTAAGCTTCCTACTTCTTCCCATCACATGTAACCCATTACAGAGATGTGAGTCACAACCGGTATCTAATACCCAATAAGTAGAGTTAATTGAAATGTTTACTTAAATTTAGAACATACCATTTCCAGAACACTTCTGGGCCAGATATTCCTTGCAATTTCGCCTCCAATGTCCAGGCTTCTTGCAGTGATGACAAACATCACTAGTCTTGTCAGCCCTAACTGGTGTGGGTGCCACAACGGGATCCGGAGATTGCCTCAACATGGGCACGTTCTTCTTGGGACGTTGGAAAGAACGCTTCTTTCCATTCCCATGTGGATCAATCTTCGTACCAGATGAAGAACCCACATAAAGAACCAACTTCTCTTTCTTGATCGGTGGATTCAAACGTGACAAGCATATTCACCAACTCCTCAAGGGTCGGCTATAGCTTGTTCATGTTGAAGTTCACCACAAAAGGATCAAATGAGCTAGGCAGCGATAACAGCAACACGTCGGTGGTCAACTCCGAAGGCAAGATCAGATCCATGCCAACGAGCTTGTCCACGAGCCCAATCACCTTTAGGCCATGCTCATGGACCGAGGCCCCATCTCGCATGCGTAAAGTGATCAGCTCCTTGACGGTAGCATGCCTAAGAGGACGTGTTTGCTCTCCAAAGAGCTCCTTGAGGTGCAAATGAATGTCAGCAGCACTCTTTGCACCCTCAAAACGCCTCTACAGCTCATCATTCATAGAAGTCAGCATATAACACCTGGCTATCAAGTCATGGTCAGACCATTCCTTGTAAGCCTGCAATTCCTCAGGATTGCAGTCAGTCGGAGCCTCAACAGGGGGCGACTCAGTCAGTGTATATGCTACCCTTTCCGAATTCAAGACGATTTTTAGGTTTCTTAGCCAAGTGAGGTAATTAGGTCCAGTTAATATGTTTTTGTCGAGTATTACGGATATTGGATTGCGAATCGATGACATCGTCAATTTGTACTGAAAAGTAAAAACAGATAAATGTTGATGACTATTTTAAAATATTTAGTAAGATATGAAGTTTGGACTTTTACTTCATAAATATTTGCTCCTACTGTTTTGACATCTTTCACTACCCTCTAGTGAAAACGGGAAACTCCTTTCCTCAGTAGGTACGTAAGGTCCAATTAGCGAATTATGATCCCGAATAATATCAGCCAATCACAATTCCTAAAAGGTAGTTTCCAATTGCATCACAATGCAACCCTCTACGTAAACTTTTGTCTCACGTTTGATTAGGACCCAATAATATGACGTCGTTCATCTTCACGTGTCAAGCCTTACCCATCGATGTTGAACCTTAATGGACGGTCGCCATGAGTTCCCCCAATAATATGAGCCGAAATCATGGGAGTTCCACGTAGTTCACATCACCATGTCAATGGATGTCACAGCTTTCCGGTACCCAAAGCTCCCCCAATAATATGAGCCGAGCCCCGAGTACGGGTAGCGTTCATCATGCACCCATTGTCGATGGAAGACATGGAAATTATAAACAAATTATAATTCCCCTTTTCGGGCTTGATATTAATTTTGAATCTTATTCAAAATGAGGGTTTTTAATTTTGAAAGGTCTCATTATTAATTTTATTTTAAAAGCTCGCCATGTTTGATCGTATGTTTGCCGGATTCATGCAACTTTGTTATTATCATAATAATAACGCACATACTCATTATTTATAACATATCATGCATATATTATAAACAGTAAACAAACAAGGATGATCAATCGCCCCAATACTAATGGACCGTGTGAGCTAAACACGGGCCTAGGTCCAATCCTAGGGTAAATGCACGGGATGCAATGCAACTATTACATTAGCTTCCAATATTTACATGTCTTCGATCTTCATAATCATCATGGCCACCATCTTCCAATCTTGATCATCCACTATACTAATATTTACAAATAAATATTCATGGCAAATAGCGATACATCTCATGGGGTGGGAACGGGCCATAAACCAAGCCCACTTTAAATTTGATAATTATTACAATCACTTCAACACAAAATATCCTAGCATACACCTAGCAAATTGGGCTTAGGGCTTTTGATCATCCTTCATGCATAATATCACATATCATACACCATCAATTAATTATCACAATAATTAATTGATCCAATATTATATATCTTGATCCAATCACTAACCGCCACGATTATAAACTAAATTAACAAAGTATACAAACACCTTTGTCTACTTTCAAATTAATTTATTTATAACCGAATTTCTTGTAAATCACCATTTACTATAAATAATTAAAGTCCAACTTAAATTATTTATTTCATTTGAAAAATTTGCAACTTTTGTAATTTTAAACTTAAGGGCCCAAAAACTTATTTTTCACCAAAAACATTTTGGCCCATTTAAAATCACAAACATGTTAGCCATCCAATGGCCCAACAACTCAAGGCCCATGACCCTTTGATATTCCAAAACACTTTTGGAAACCCTAGCCGTCATCGCCGTCGCCGGAGCTCCGTCGCCGGATTCCGGCAACCAAAAATATTTTTTTTTTTATTAAAACATAGGGGTGTTCGGGCAGCTCTTCGGGCTGCCCTAGCTGCCCGAAATGGGCAGCCCCTCGGGCTGCCCGAAACATGCCCCAAAAATCCTTGACTTTTGTTGCAAAATTTCATTCTCATGCGGTTAGAAATCGACCTCAATATAATATCTTGCATTTGCTACACAAAATCGTAACCATAGCTCGGATACCACTTGAAAGGGAATCGGTTACGGTGACCGGAAGCGCAACGGAAGTTCAAAATTCAAATTTTTCAGGAAAAATTTCGGCCACCACCTCATTTTGTGCAACAAATACAATAAAACACCAAATAATGACATTCATAGGGTGTTTGAGAGATATACCTATCAATCTTTAAAAGATTGATTGTGGCTCCAACTTTGTTGTCAAACAACAAAGCTCTTGAAAGGATGACAATCTACAAGCCTCCTCCTCCAAGTCCTTGAATCTTTCCTTCAAATTAGGCCCACCACCAACTAGGTAGATCCCCTCATATTTTGCACTAGAAAAATATGAGGATTTTTCAAAGAGAAGTGCAAGATTTCCTCAACAAATTGAAGAACAAAAATGAGAGAAAATGGAGAGAAAAGCCCTTGAAGATTCGGCCATGTGTGTGTGCAATGGGGGGAAAGGAGACTAGTCTTGGTTGTGGGAAAAGGTGTTCCAAAAAGTTGCATGCCATGCCTTGAAAACTCAAAAAGTAGTCTCCCAACCTTTCACCTCCCATGCATGCATATTATATGGTTTTTTTTATCAAAATAAAAAAAAACCATGGACTAAATTTAATTATCTCAAACATATTTGAGACTAATTAAACATTACTTGAATTTATCCAAGTCCCACTAGTTAAATAATTAATTTAAATTGAGCTCTACAAGACTCAATATAATTTAATTAATTCAACACTTGAATTAATTTAATTATTTGGACTCTACTAGGTCCACTAGTGTTAATTAATTCAACACTTGAATTAATTTAATTTAGTCCATAATAATGTTTATGAAAATCACAATTTTCAAATACATTATTCATTTGGCCAAATTTTAATTTAGGAACACTTCCATAAATTAAAATTTACATTTCTCTCATAGAAGTCATACTTCTATTTTTCTTTACACTTATAAACTCATTTATAAGTCGTTCAACACATTGAACTATTTTCTCCTTTATAGAAGTCATACTTCTAATTTTCCTTACGTTATAAACTCCTCTGATAATACCCAACCAATCATGTTAAACGCCTAGCAGCATCGCTTACATGATTCCCTAGGTATCAAATGATAGTGCCTGCAAGAACCATTCAATTATGGTTAGCGTACAGTACGGTCCCTTCAACTCATATATCCCGATCGATTCGACAACCATTGGTTTATCGAGAGTTGTCAATGAATCGATACTATGTGTCATGTCGTAGTTGCATCAATGGTGTAATCTATGAAACCCCTTTCATAATTACCACCATACTCTGGCCAGAGATTTCAACCTACATACACATGATAATACATAGGATATCCATACCCGAATGTAAGCGGTGAATCCCCGACTACAATGCATCGACTCCTATGTGTTTCGACAGAACACCCAACCTTGCCACCTGATGACCCTATGAGAGTCGGTAAACAAGTCAAAGTGTAATTCTAGCACATAGAGTCTCAATGTTGTCCCGGGTCATAAGGACTAATTCTGTACAACCATAAACCAGGACATTTCCACTCGATAAGTGAGAACCACTTGGAAAGTCCTTTTATGGAGGGTTGTTCAGTGCACTCTACCAGGAGCACCTATCTGCATGCTCGGACATCACAATGTCCCCTACCAATGAAACATGGTACTCACATCGCAGATACTAGTCTCTAACTCGAGCGGCCTATATCCTTCTTAGTGGCGGCTGAATCGACTAGGAACCGTTTAGAATATACAGTATTCTAAATATGAGTTTAATGATACTCATCATATGAGCATCTCATATTCTTTCTACTATTTGTATATTCAAGAGCTTTATCTATGCAACTAGCATGGGTATACAGATAAAGATGTGCCATAATAATAATTTCAAATATTATTAAAATAAAGATTGCTTATACATAGAGTTTCATTGTGAACACTCGGCCAACACTTGGCTCGACGGGCACCTACTCTAACACCAACATCGGATGAAGATGCTTGGTCTTGGATGTTGAAGATTTAATATATCCTTGAATGGGATAAACGAGAGATAGAATCTAATATAAGATTGAGATTTCAAATAAATTTATTGAGATGAGTTCTGATTTAAACCCTGTTATCCATTTCTTCTGATATATCTGAATTGATTGCTTGCGAGTTCGTGGACGAACTCAGATCTAAGAGGGGGAGAAATGTAATGCCCGAGAATTAATTCATGTAATCAGACGTTGATTAGTTGTCAGAATTGTGATTAGCAAATATCACAGGAGCCAAATAAGACATGAGAGGTGAAGCCGGGCGTCGGTACATTATAAGCTAAAATGTTGGACAGAACATCTGGCGCCCGAGCGGTAGAAAAGAACCGCCCGAGCACCAATGCACCATAATTATAGAATTTGGGCATAACTTATGGCGCCCGAGCGGTAGAATGTTACCGCCCGAGCGCCATTGGATAACAAGTTAAGCTCGGACAGAAGGTCCCGCGCCCGAGCGGTGATTTATTACCGCTCGAGCGCCGCTGAATTTTTGTGGAAATCAGCCCCGTTTCAATTCCATGCAAAGGGATATATATATACGGATGTAACTTTGCAATTCTTCAGAATTTAATTGCAAGACACGAGAAGAGCTCTTGGGAAACTACGAGAAATCCTTACGCCTTCATATTTCAATCCGTCCGCTAGATTTTGAATCCGAAAGCAGTATCCTGCTCCTTTCGCTACGAGCTACACAAGGACGTAAGTTTTGTTACGTTTTGAGATGTTTTGAAAATATGATGTTGCTAGAATTGCATGTGATTCAGATATGATGTTTCTGCTACCGTAGATATTATAGAATTGAAGTCAGATTAAAGAACAGATTGTTTCTGTAATTGTTATGATTTTCGAAAGATATTGACAGAGATTCGATATCAGATTTGTGTTATCGTTAAGATTATGAGTTATGTCAGTATTGATTATGAGTTCTGGTATTATATATGTGATGTTCAGATTGACGAGGTTATTCAGATTGTATTGTTATGCCGTCGAAACATCAGCTGATTTAGATTAATCAGATATGATATTGATTGAGATTCATTGTTATATTGTTGACTTGGATCAGATTGTATACCCAGTTTAGTATTGATCAGAACAGATTCTGAACTGAGATATATACTGATATTGTATTTAAGTGATTTGTCATTATCAGATTGATATGGACATATTTGACTTCGAGACTTCGTCTTCGTCAGACCGGGACGACAAAGGTATAATTCATGTGATATCTGGGAAGATATAACTCAAATCAGATCTCATTTGAGTTTCCCAATAAAATCACATACTTGATTATTGTTTATCTTCTGATATGATTATGATTTATTTATAGACTTTATATTCAAATCTTTTGGAAATGAGCATGCTTTGTTTACAGATTGTTATACATTGCATTTGAGATAGGAAAGTTTGACAGATAGTCAGACTTCTAGACGTTCGGTGTATCGTTACATAGGAGCAGACACCCTCCTATTGTAGATTACTCGATACAGCTCAGACCGAAGTCTAGGAATAAGACGTACAGTCACCCCGATTGGGAGGGTAGGTGACAGCCATTGACGTCTTATTCACACCGGGATCCCTAGAGTTATAGTTGAGTCGAGTCTAGACATGATTTGACTAGAACTGCATGTGTTTATGGATATGGTTTCATAGACTATAAAACCCATGTGTATTGCTTTCAGTTATGACAGCATGTTTATATGATTTGATTTAAATTGCATGTTTATCTGAATGGAGTTGCATGCTTATTTTGATTTGATTTCATAGATTATGAAATCTATTACTTTGAATATGATCATGATAGCATGTTTTAAGATTTAGATTGTTTCTATACATGCCTACCATGTTTTATACTGGGATTTATTCTCACCGGAGTTATCCGGTTGTTGTCTTGTTTTGTATGTGTGCATGACAACAGGTGGGGCATGATCGGGGTCGAGAAGATGACGAGAGAAGACGAGTTTAGCGTGGTGATTCCGGACTTACTGTAGATTTGGTTTATTACTTGAACTTAGTAACCGAACCTTAGACTTAGATTGTACAGTATAGTACTTTTATACTGAAATGTATTTTATACTGAGATGTATATTATTTAGATTCCATTACCTTCCGCATTTACATTTTAAAAAGAAAAATTTTTAGACCCTGTTTTATCTTAATTGATAATTAAATCCCAAAAGAAGATTAAGAAAAAGATCAGCGTCTGGGTCCCCACACCTTCCAAGTGATATCAATGCCTCGATGCTCCAAGGCTCTCTTCGTAGTCAACCACCAGCTCTTTGCAACGCCTTGCAATTGGTGCCTTATCAACTTCACACGTCTCTCATCAGTATAGGCCAACGACTCGAAAAGCATCTCTATATCATCGAGCCAACTCTCACATTCAACTGCATTCTCGGTGCCTTTCAACGTCGGAGGATGGAAGGACTGAAACCTCTTCAACAAGGTCTCCATCGGTGTAGCAGTGACATCCATCTGTGTACCTGATGTGCTACCCTGCTCTGGCACCTGACCTGCTACCGGCTGTGGTACTCGTCGAGGAAGCATAAATCTGATTATCAAACTGATTAGTACACAAATTATACAATCTGTCTCAGCCCTCCTCTGATCATATACCTCTGATCGTGAATCGGTTCTGATTCAGGCTTGACATGCTGTAAATCAATTCAGATAATACAACAACATACAATAGGAAAAACAATAAATCATGCTAGCATCCCAAAAGCAAGGAAAAGACTCAATCTACCCCGCTCGTTCTAGTCTATCTCAGTCTACAGAACCTACGCTCTGATACCACCTGTTGTGGGGACCCGGGCTCTAACTCAATTCCTTTAGGATTTATCGGATCTTTGCTCGAAAATGTGGGTCAAAATTTTGCATTTAACATTAATTCAAATGTATAATTAAAACATAATCTGTCTCTATAACAATTAAACAACATAAGGTACATACAAATCTGTTTAGTACAATCATACACTAGGGTTTAAGAGTTTCAGTACAAATCTAATACCAACAACTAGTAATCTGCATTGCGCGAGATCTCCACACCATCAACAATCTCTCATCTTCCTCGTGACCCAGATCCTGCCCAACCTGTCGCCATGCACACATACAGACACGACAACAGCCAGATAACTCCGGTGAGAACAAATCCCAGTATAAAACATGTATGCATGCAATGTAATAATCATGTACGTACAAAAGCGTAGCATATATCAATTAACATGAAGTATAATCTAAGACATGTAAAGGAATACAAATCTGTATTCAACATCTAGTTCTTGACTCGATTCATTTCTAATCTAGGGATCCCGGTGTGAATAAGACGTCACTGATCTGTCACCTAGCCTCCCAATCGGGGTAACTGTACGTCTTATTTCTAGACTTCGGTCAAATCTGTATCGAGTAGCTACACGTAAAGATGATCTGCTCCTACGCGTCGATACACCGAACGTCTAGTTTGACAAATCTGTCAATGATTCCTATCTCAAAGGCTTGAATATAAATCTATAAACAAAGCATAATCATAATCAAATATAAATAACAATCTAGTATGTGATTTAGGGAAACTCGTATCAAATCTGAATCAAGTTGTGCAATCCCGTGACCACATGAATTATACCTTTCTTCGCACAATGTCTGTCGAGATCTTGAAGTCGGAATGTCGAGTCTGACAATAATAACTCTGAAAGGCAATGTAGACATACATTTTATCAATATACATCTCAAGCAACTCCTATACAAATCAATACTTGGTTTTGATACAATTCGACGGCATAACGGCGTAGTCTCGCGATACCGATAACTCAAACAATAATAGTCTCTTATCAAAACCCAATGTAACATGCTCAATTCTTCCCATCCAATTCGATGTACATGCTGGAATTTCGAAATAATAGCACACGACATCCGTAATTCGATCCGGTAGCGAATATATCAAGTTCAACATATCAAGAACATAATATAAAGCTCAACTCTGAATTTCTTTCAACATGCATATTTTGAAACATGCTGCAAGGTAATAAAAAGTATACCCTTTTGAAGCTTATGATGCAAGGAACAAGAATCTATGCTTGAATCAAACTTTGGATGGTTAAATCTTGCACAATCTTGCCTTTAAACCTTGAAGAAGCTTGAAGATAGTGAAGGGATTCTCGATTCAGTCTGCTGGAGTGGAAAAATGAAGACTCAGCACACAATATATATATATACCCTGCCACGTGTCAACTAAAGAAACAAAGGTGGCATTTTCGCATGCAGCACCGCGGGTGCGGTCCTCTTGCACCGCGGGTGCGCTTAGCTCTCGGCCTCCTCTTCATTTCCAGCAATTCGACGACCGCGGGTGCGCTGGGTTTTTCACCGCGGGTGCGGTGTCTCTTCGGCCTGCATCACTAAATTCTGAATACGGCACCGCGGGTGCGGTATGGCTTCGGCCAAACTTCATAATTCTGATATTTTTGACCGCGGGTGAACTCCTACTCTAGGCACGGGTGCGGTCTATTCAATTTCAAAATTCTGATTTTTATGTCATGCATTCTCATATCTTCACATCTAACATCAATGACAACTGATAATTCTCGAGCCTTACACTAGGACTATTGTTTCTGGTCGCGATATTAAATTCTTGAGTTACTTTTGGAAGATTTTATGGGCTAAACTTGGCACAAAATTGTTGTTTTCTACTACTTGTCATCCTCAAACGGATGGACAAACTGAAGTTGTCAATAGAACTTTGAGAACACTTTTGCGTGCTATTCATAAAAAGAACTTGGATTGACATTTCTATGGACTTTATTTTGGGGTTGCCTAGGACTAAGAAGGGGAGGGATTCTATTTTTGTTGTTGTGGATAGATTCTCTAAGATGACACATTTTATAGCTTGTCATAAAACCGATGATGCTTCAAACATGCCGGATTTGTTCTTTAGAGAAGTCGTTAGGTTGCATGGCATGCCTATGACTATTGTTTCTGATCGCGATGTTATATTCTTTAGTTACTTTTGGAATACTTTATGGGCTAAACTTGGCACAAAATTGTTGTTTTCTACTACTTGTCATCCTCAAACGGATGGACAAACTGAAGTCGTCAATAGAACTTTGGGAACCGTTTTGCCTGATATTCTTAAAAAGAACTTGGATTGACATTTGTATGGACTTTATTTTCGGGTTGCCTAGGACTAAGAAGGGATGGATTCTATTTTTGTTGTTGTGGATAGATTCTCTAAGATGGCACATTTTATAGCTTCTCATAAAACCGATGATGCCTCAAACATTGCGGATTTGTTCTTTAGAGAAGTCGCTAGGTTGCATGGCATGCCTAGAACTATTGTTTCTGGTCGCGATGTTAAATTCTTGAGTTACTTTCGGAAGAATTTATGGGCTAAACTTGGCACAAAATTGTTGTTTTCTACTACTTGTCATCCTCAAACGGATGGACAAACTGAAGTTGTCAACAGAACTTTGGGAACACTTTTGCGTGCTTTTCTTAAAAAGAACTTGGATTGACATTTGTATGGACTTTATTTTAGGGTTGCCTAGGACAAAGAAGGGGAAGGATTCTATTTTTGGTTGTTGTGGATAGATTCTCTAAGATGGCACATTTTATAACTTGTCATAAAACCGATGATGCTTCAAACATTGCGGATTTGTTCTTTAGAGAAGTCGTTAGGTTGCATGGCATGCCTAGGACTATTATTTCTGGTCGCGATGTTAAATTATTGAGTTACTTTTGAAGAATTTATGGGCTAAACTTGGCACAAAATTGTTGTTTTCTACTACTTGTCATCCTCAAACGGATGGACAAACTGAAGTTGTCAACAGAACTTTGGGAACACTTTTGCGTGCTATTCTTAAAAAGAACTTGGATTGACATTTGTATGGACTTTATTTTAGGGTTGCCTAGGACTAAGAAGGGGAGGGATTCTATTTTTGTTGTTGTGGATAGATTCTCTAAGATGGCACATTTTATAGCTTGTCATAAAACCGATGATGCCTCAAACATTGCGGATTTGTTCTTTAGAGAAGTCGCTAGGTTGCATGGCATGCCTAGAACTATTGTTTCTGGTCGCGATGTTAAATTCTTGAGTTACTTTCGGAAGAATTTATGGCTAAACTTGGCACGATATTGTTGTTTTCTACTACTGGTCATCCTCAAACGGATGGACAAACTGAAGTTGTCAATAGAACTTTGGGAACACTTTTGCGTGCTATTCTTAAAAAGAACTTGGATTGACCTTTCTATGGACTTTATTTTGGGGTTGCCTAGGACTAAGAAGGGGAGGGATTCTATTTTTGTTGTTGTGGATAGATTCTCTAAGATGGCACATTTTATAACTTGTCATAAAACTGATGATGCTTCAAACATTGCGGATTTGTTCTTTAGAGTAGTCGTTAGGTTGCATGGCATGCCTAGGACTATTGTTTCTGGTCGCGATGTTAAATTCTTGAGTTACTTTTGGAAGAATTTATGGGCTAAACTTGGCATGAAATTGTTGTTTTCTACTACTTGTCATCCTCAAACGGATGGACAAACTGAAGTTGTCAATAGAACTTTGGGAACACTTTTGCGTGCTATTCTTAAGAAGAACTTTGATTTACCTTTCTATAGACTTTATTTTGGGGTTGTCTAGGACTAAGAAGGGGAGGGATTCTATTTTTGTTGTTGTGGATAGATTCTCTAAGATGGCACATTTTATAGTTTGTCATAAAACCGATGATGCTTCAAACAATGCGGATTTGTTCTTTAGAGAAGTCGTTAGGTTGCATTGCATGCCTAGGACTATTGTTTCTGGTCGCGATGTTAAATTCTTGAGTTACTTTTGGAAGAATTTATGGGCTAAACTTGGCACGAAATTGTTGTTTTCTACTACTTGTCATTCTCAAACGGATGGACAAACTGAAGTTGTCAATAGAACTTTGGGAACACTTTTGCGTTCTATTCTTAAGAAGAACTTTGATTTACCTTTCTATGGACTTTATTTAGGGGTTGTCTAGGACTAAGAATGTGGGACCCGGACGCTAATCAAGTTCTTAATCATCATTGGGACTAATTAATCAATTTATAAAACCAGGTCTAAAAATTTTTCTTTTTAAATTGCGGAACGTAGTGAAATAAAACATATATACATCTCAGTATATAAAATACAAATCCTGTATTACAAAGCATTTATTCAAACTAGAGTTTAACATCTAATATCAAGTGTTCAAACCCTATCTCAGATCAAAGTCCGAAGTCTCCACTCTAACTCGATCTCTCCTCATCTCCTCGACCCTGAACCTGTTCCACCTGTTGTCAAGTACACATACAGACAAGACAACAGCCGGATAAACCGGTTAGAATAACTCCCAGTATAAATCAATGAAACATACAATCATACAACAAATATAAAGCATGTAATCAGGTATCAACAATATGTAACAATCTGAAACATAATCAATAACCCACTGTCAACAATACTCGTAGCTACAAAATTCAGACTAGACTCAATCTTAGTCTAGGGATCCCGGTTCCAGACGTCGGTCTGCATATATCGACTAACAGTAATAGAAAAGACTCCAGTTCTATCCACGCCGATATAGTATCGATTACGAGTAATAGAAAAGACTCCAGTTCTATCCACACCGATACAGTATCGATTAACAGTAATAGACGAAACCTTATTCTATTCACATTGATATATTATCGATTACCAGTAATAGAGCAAGCCCTGATTCTATTCACATTGATATGATATCGATTACCAGTAATAGAACAAAGTCTGATTCTATCCACATCGATATAACATCGATTAACAGTAATAGAAGGAACGATGAATCTATCCACATCGATATAATACCAATCAACAGTAATAGAATAAGCTATACATCTATCCACATCGATGTAATATCAACTAACAGTAATAGAAAGAGTTATCAGTCTACCCACATCGATAATCCATCATCTAATGACAGACTTTGGCACTACCGCCAATACACCATCTTATGACATCGTGCAATGTGCCCGTGGCGATCTCACCACTAACGGCACTTCTGTCATAAGATTACTCTTCTAATACCTGTAATCTATAACTCAAGAAAACAATTATATCAATCAATCAATGCAAATATCAATGCAATAAAGTACAGTATGTGATTTAGGGAAACCCAAGTCTAAACCGACTCAAGTCCATCTCCCCATACCACATTGACTTATACCTTTGTCTTCATGATCTGACGAAGACGAAGACTCCATTTCACGTCTGTCCATGTCAATCTGAATTCACAATATCGAATAGACTGTGTCAATATACAGCTCAGTTCAAAGCCTGTTCTGATTAATATCGAATCAAGACACAATCCAATTTATATCGACAATATCACGATATAATCACAATCAATACTGAGTCTGATCAATATCAATTCATTGATGTTTCGACGGTATGACAATACAATTTCAGTAACCCCGTCAATCCCAACATCACAGATATAATACCAGAGCTCATAATCCATATCGATACTAGTTATAATCTCAATAACAATACATATCTGATATGAATTCTCAGTCACATCGACTCCGAAAAGCATAACAATTACATAAACAGTCCGTTCTTTAATCTGACTTCGATTCTATGATGTCTAACATGACAAGAACATCATACATGAATCCTATTCAATTCTGACAATAGTCTAATTTCAAAACATGTCAAAACGTAGCAAAACTTACGTCCAGTTGTAGCCTACGTTGATAGGAACTCGGTACTGAAGTCGGATTTAAAATCAGACGGACGGATTTCTCACAAAAGGCGTAAGGATTTTTCACTCTTTTCCCTGACCCTTTTTCTCGGTTTCCTTCTTTATGAATTATGAGGGATTTAACAAATATATACGTATATATATCAATTTTCTCGGTTAAAGAAACGTGGCTTGTTGTCATGCATTTTGGTCGGCGCTCGGGCGGTAAGAAAATACCGCTCGAGCGCGGCAGTCTCTGTCCAAGAATTCTCCAAATGCACTTTGGCGCTCGGGCGGTCACAAACTACCGCCCGGGCGCCACATCTTCTGTCCAAGACGTGTTGCTATTGAACTTTGGCGCTCGAGCGGTCATTTCTTACCGCTCGGGCGCCACTTGTTCTGTCCAACAATTCGCACCCTTCACATAACATCTTATTTCGTGTCCCGATTAATCCTTTCATAATCATATCAAATTTATAACTCAATAATTACAGATTACCAGGATTAAATTTCCGGGCATTACATTTCTCCCCCTCTAAGATATGATTTCGTCCCCGAAATCACAAACCCTCAACTCGTGTTATACAGATAGTCAGGTCATATCTCAAATCAGATATAAGAAGGAGACATATCGAAACGACAATAATCTCATATCAACGAAATCACTCGTGATAGAATCAACCTCAGAACCATGGCTATACAATATCCGTATATGCCAATCTCCAGTTCATAACAAATCAGTATTTGCATCTGCTACCAAATTTGTTAATCCTATCCAAAGATATATTCAATCTTCGGCTTCAAATACCAACAGTCATCGTCCGACATTGGCTTAATAGTCTATGTATTCTGAGCTATCCTCGTTCCTTCTGAATCAGTTTCATTTTTCTTATCAGATTTCTGATCGTATCAAATCTGATCTCAGGTATTATCGCAATATCATCCTCATTCAAAGGAAATCCGCAGTTCTCACTGCATAATACCTTGCCTACTCCTATTTCGATATTCATCTAATAGCTATTATCGTGCAATAGTTCAAAAGTGACAATGAATCATGTCAACTAATGCTATAATTCAGCACTACATTTCCTGGATATCCTCCAGTATCAGGATAGTTCACTCCGACTATCCGTCAATCCATAAATCATAGATGAAAAATCATGTCATACCCTCAGCCAAAAGTATAAAATCAAACGAAAATCACAGTCTGATAAAATCAATTTTGGCATTCAATACAATCTGACTCCTTTTCTGACATCTCTCTCAATCGTCTGGTCATATTTGTACGCCATCCTGTACCATATAACCTATACAGATTTGAACAATCGTTCAATCATAACCACTATCTTGGCAAGATTACAGTAGTGTCATCACACAATCCATAGAAATGTACTCCCATTTCTATTTAGAAATCAATAATCAAGATTAGTAATCTAAAAGTTTCTATCTGTCTGTCTTCATCTGTCAGCGATTTAGACATTTCAATACAAATTCTGACATAACTGATTTTCATCTGTTTACTTCAAAACTCTCTAATCGAATTATCACACATTTCCTGTAACTAGAATAGTACTGAATCTACTACTGTGTGTATCTGACAATACCTGCCATTTCCAATTCGAACATCTGACATAAACAAATCAGCTAATAAGATAATTTAAAGAAAAATACCTACATGGTATTCGGTTCTGACTATCAAAATCAAATTCTGGACAGTCTAATCAAACTTCTGAACTGCTTTAATATTCAAAATCAGTTCTGACTCGACTGAACTGTATGTAAGCTCAACGGTTCATAACAATCGGTATCAAACACGGACTCAGAATGATAACAATATCGGATCAAATTCAAAATATCAATACGCAACACTGATTTAATAACTGCATAGAATGCAAATTTCTGACATTGCGAAAATTCTGCCATATTCAATGTCGTTCTCAGCCACTGATCATGGTCTCACTGGCTATACTCAATCAGCATACTATCTTCAAATATTACAGATTCTGATCCCGATTCATATCCGAACACTTCTGTATACAACAATCTCAGTTCCCAGAATATTCAATACAATTTTCAACTGTTCAATTCAATCGGTCATATGCTACGAATATATCAAAATATTATAGATAACACGAGCATACCTCATCAGAATATCTCTGAACACAGGATTTACCAACCCATAATTGGAACTGAAATACTTTACAGAGAAACATACAATCAGATGTAACTCTAACTCTTCAGGCAATAAATCTTTCAACTAATATCTCAATTTTCTCAATTCAATCAGTATCAGTCTATAAGAAATTCTAAAATGAAACCAATACCTGGAATCAAATCAAGGCTGAAATCATTCTCCCAGATACAGGACAACCCTGAAATCTCATCTGAAAGACTATAACAAACTTTCTGCTACTAGTGAATCCATTTATGATAGGCTCAGCTTCAGTAATCAATGTATATACGAGGAATTACTCCATTCCTTTCGATAATCATCGAATCATATATAATACGGATATCAAGGAATTCAAAATCAAGAATCCTTACCGTATATCATTCATTCTTTGGCCATTTTAGGTCCAAATCTTACCATTTCTTGGCAAGACTCTATAATTGTAAGGCTCGAGATGTATTAATCTTCATCTAGGCGATATTCGATAGTGGGAGAGTGCATGACATTGCATGAGAAACACTAAGTAAAATGAGGGTAGGAAAGACATGAGAAAAGATGTGAAAGGTGAAGAATAAATGTAAAAGGCCGAAGCTATGGCGCATATGCACGAAGGAATGCGCGCATATGCATGGAAATTTCAGTAGCCTTGGCGCACATGCGCGAAGAAATGCGCGCACATGCGCGAGCAGGCCAGTGGCATTGGCGCATATGCGCGAGAGTAGTGGCGCATATGCGCGGAGCGTCCAGAACCATTGGCGCATATGCGCGAGTTTAGTGGGTGCTAAATTTGCCGAGACAGTAGGTTCGGCGCATATGCGCGAGTAATGCCGCGCATATGCGCGAGACGTGTAATGCAAAGGATTAGCCATGTGTCTTGAATCATGCAAGATATATATACAAGTGTCTCGATTCTTTCTTCATTTTTTCAGTAGGATTCGATATTTTCAGAGAGAAAAGCTTCCAAAGTTTCTCCTTCACTTATAATGGTGATTTTGCAAGATTTAGCAATCCAAACTTTGATCCGACTTCGGTTTTGAACTCCTCTCTTCATTATCTACAAAGTGATGTAAGTCTATTCGATTTCAGTAAGTTTTGAAATTCAGATATTGGGGAAATGAGAATATGATAGTTATATTGTGTTCTTGGCATATTGAGCATGATATATTTGTAAACGGATCAAAGAAAGGATATCATATGCATTTCCTATGAATTTCAGTATGATTTATGAATTGTTGGGATAGGATTTATTGTGTTTTGGATGGATATTGTATTGGGTTATGAATTAGAATGATTGAGAATGAGATAATGTTGATATCTGTTAAGATTTGATTGACCGGTATCGAGAATCACGTCGTTATGCCGTCAAATTGTATTGAGATCACGTAGTGACTTGGTTAAGTGTTGATTAGATTAAAGATTGATAGATTGTGTATCGACATTTCCATTTCAGATTCAGTTTGGCGACCGTGACAGCGATTCTACGACGAAAGGTATAAATCATGTTTGTTTGGGAAGCCACAACTCAAATAAGACATTATTTGAGTTTCCCAAACCAAACCACATACTATAGATGATTGTATTTAATTATATCATGTTTATAAATTGTGTATAGAATTATATTCAATGTTGTAACATGATTATGCTTTGATTATAAGAATTGTATTCAAGCATGTAAGATTATTATAATATTCAGATATGAATATGAGTATGCTTTGTTTACAGATTGATAGTCATTGCATTTAAGATAGGAGAGTCGTTGACAGCCATTGTCAACTATCTAGATGTTCGGTGTATCTCAGCTTAGGAGCAGCCCTGACTCATATTGCAGCCATAGATACACCTCAGACCGAAGTCTAGGAATAAGACGTACAGTCACCCCGAGTGGGAGGGTAGGTGACAGCCATTGACGTATTATTCATACGGGATCCCTAGAGTTCTAGTCGAGTCGAGTTCAGACATGGTTTGATTCGCATTGCATTGCATGTGCATATGATGTCATTCATGATAGCATGATTCACGTTTAATTGATTATATGCATGTATACATGTTTATACTGGGATTTGTTCTCACCGGAGTTTCCGGCTGTTGTTATGTCTGTATGTGTGCATAACAACAGGTGGGGCAGGATCTGGGTCACGCAGAGGATGAGAGACGGACATAGCGTGGTGATCTCGGGCTTAGCAGAAAAACTAGTAGTTGTACTTTTGGCATGTACTATATTTAATTACTAGTTGTCGAATATGGTTTGGAACCAGACATATTTGTATCTTATGGTTGTATATTATGTTGTTGAATAACATAGAATCTTTTTGTGTTAGCTTTCATTTGAGTTAATGTAAAAGCGAAAATTTGACCCACTTTTTATATTAATGATCCATTTAAATCCCAAAGAAAGAGTTAGAGCCCGGGTCCCCACAACAGGTGGTATCAGAGCCGTAGGTTCTGTAGACTGAGATAGAGTAGAATGAGCGGGGTAGATTGAGTCATCTTCCTTGCTTATGATGTGCTAACATGTTTATTGCTTTCATTATTACATGTTGTTTATTATCTGATTGATTACAGCGTGTAATAAACTAAATCAGAACCTATTCTAGATCAGAGGTAAATGATCAGAGGAGGACTGAAACAGTTGTATAGCTTGTATACTAAATTGTTTGAATATCAGATACATGCCTCCTCGAAGAGCAGCAGTTCCTCTACGACCATTAGCGCCAGAACAGGGGAGCACATCCGGAGATCCTATGGATGTTACGGCGACCCCTATGGAGACGTTACTGAAGCGATTCCAGTCATTCCGACCACCGAACTTAAAGGGTACAGAAAATGCAATTGAATGCGAAAGCTGGTTGGAGGATATCGAGATGTTATTCGAGTCTCTAGGGTACAGTGACGAGAAGCGAGTGAAGCTCATTGGCCATCAACTGCAAGACATTGCTAAACATTGGTGGTTGAATATCAAAAGAGCACTAAAACAACGTGGCACTGAGATTACATGGAAAGTGTTCAAGACCGAGTTCTATCAGCGATTCTTTCCTGTATCCTACCGTAAAGATAAAGGCGCTGAATTTGCAAACCTGAGGCAAGGGCAATTGAACATTGAAGAGTACGTTGCTAAATTTTCTTCTTTGCTTCGCTTTGCACCCCATGTTTCAGGAAATGATGAGGCCATGGCAGATCAGTTTATAAATGGCCTGAATCCAGATATCTTTACGTTGGTTAATACTGGGAGACCCGATAATTTCTCGGATGCATTGAATCGTGCCAAAGGAGCTGAAGCAGGATTGCTTAGGCAACGGAGTGCTCCGTACGTTGCACCGAGTCCGAGACCGCCACTACCTCCATCTCAAGTTGCTTCTCCTCGATTCGAAAGTGGTGGTAGCAGTAGTGGACGCAAAGATCAGTTGAAAGCAAAGGGCAAACAGTTTAAAAGGGCAGGGAGCAGTTCTTCGAGCTCCAGCGGGTCAAGACAGAGAGGTTTTGGCCAGAATTTAGAGGTGACGAGTGGATATTGCGGTACTTGTGGAGGTAAGCATGCCACATAACAATGTCAGGGAGTATTGGGTAAATGTAATATATGTAAGCAACCGGGACATTATGCCAAGGTCTGTCCTCAGAAAAGTGGTGCATCGAGATTTCAGGCTGCAGGGTCGTCTGCCTCAGTGACTCAGCCTGAGAGGCAAGCTTCATCGGTCCATTCCTTTCAGCCACCACCAGCACAGAACCAGCCTCGAGCCAGAGGTGGACAGCCAGGGAGTCAGCCTCAGAGACAACAAGCTCAGGTGTTTGCCTTGACTGAAGAGCAAGCACAGGATGCCTTAGATGATGTCATTGCAGGTAACTGTTCCCTTTGCGGTTATCCTGCTTATATATTGATAGATACAGGTGCATCGCATACATTCATATCAGAACGATTTGCGTTATCGCAATCCTTACTTGTTGAGTCTTTGTTAGATGTCGTGTCTATTACTTCTCCGTTAGGCAGTGGTTTGATATCAGTCACTACGGTTAGACATTGTATCTTACAGTTTGAGGGTCATGAACTTGATCTAGATTGTATAGTACTTGGACTAGCTGACTTTGATTGTATAGTGGGGATCGATATGTTAACAAAGTACAGAGCCACAGTGGATTGTTTCCACAAGATTGTCAGATTCAGACCAGAAATGGCAGAAGAGTGGAAATTCTATGGAAAGGGTTCCAGATCTCGGATTCCCTTGATTTCAGCTTTGTCTATGAATAAGTTGCTGCAGAAAGGAGCACATGGGTTCCTTGTGTACGCTGTAGATGTTCAGAAATCTAGCCCTACATTGGCATATTTGGCAGTAGTACGGGAATTTGCAGATGTGTTTCCAGAGGAGATTCCAGGGTTACCTCCGGTGCGAGAGGTAGATTTTAGTATTGATTTGATTCCAGGTACCACTCCTATTTCGAGAGCTCCGTATAGGATGGCACCGATAGAGTTGAAAGAATTAAAGGCACAATTGGAAGATTTGCTAACCAAGGGATATATCAGACCTAGTGTATCTCCTTGGGGCGCTCCGGTACTTTTTGTGCGAAAGAAAGATGGAGCGATGCGGTTGTGTATAGATTACCGGCAATTGAATAAGGCAACGATCAAGAATAAATATCCTTTGCCTAGAATTGATGATCTATTTGATCAGTTGCAGAGATCCTCTGTGTATTCTAAGATTGACTTGCGATCCGGATATCATCAAATCAGAGTTCGAGATGTAGACATACCAAAGACAGCATTTCGAACCAGGTATGGGCATTACGAATTTATTGTCATGCCTTTTGGTTTAACAAATGCTCCTGCGGTATTTATGGGATTGATGAATCAAATCTTTCAGAGGTATTTGGATGATTTTGTTATTGTCTTTATCGACGACATTCTGGTGTATTCTAAGAACAGAACTGAGCATGCAGAACATCTCAGGATTGTGTTGCAGACACTGAGAAATGAGAGATTGTATGCCAAATTGTCAAAGAGTGAGTTTTGGTTGAATCGAGTTGTCTTTTTGGGACATATCATATCTGGAGATGATATTTCTGTAGATCCGAGTAAAGTGAAAGCTGTGATTAATTGGCCGAGACCGACTTCTGTGCCAGAGATACGCAGTTTCATGGGTCTAGCAGGATACTATAGACGATTCATCCAAGACTTCTCCCGTATTGCCAAGCCAATCACCCAATTGACACAGAAGAATGCGCCATTCATATGGTCTGAGGAATGTGAGTCTAGCTTTCTAGAATTGAAGAAAAAGTTGACCAGTGCACCTGTCTTGATGATTCCTTCAGGTACGGGTGATTTCGTTGTATATTGTGATGCCTCTCACAGAGGTTTGGGATGTATTCTTATGCAGCGAGGTCATGTGGTCGCATATGCCTCAAGACAGTTGAAGACTCACGAGACTCGATACCCCATTCATGATCTTGAATTGGCGGCTATCGTATTTGCACTGAAGATTTGGCGTCATTATCTTTATGGCGAGAAATTCGAGATCTATTCCGACCATAAAAGCCTCAAGTACCTGTTTTCTCAGTCAGATTTGAATATGAGACAGCGTAGATGGCTTGATCTGTTAAAAGATTTTGATTGCGAGATCAAATATTATCCGGGGAAGTCAAATGCAGCGGCAGACGCCTTGAGTCGAAAGGTATGTGCCTTATCCTTATCGACGTTAGGTGTTACCAAACTCGTGGAAAATTGATGTTTCTCTGGATTAGAATTTGATACAGACAGGAGGCCACTACGACTTACTGCTATTCAAGTTGAGCCTGATTTGATCAGGAGGATCAAAGAAGCCCAACGAACCGATCAGAATGTGCAAAGATCGATTCAGAAGGTCAGAGCAGGACATGTATCAGAATATCAGGTACGTGATCATGTTTTATACATCAATAACCGCCTCGTAGTGCCAGATGTTTCAGACTTGAGACATCAGATTATGTCCGAAGCTCACTGCAGTCGGTTCAGCATCCATCCTGGTGGCAGGAAGATGTACAATGATCTGAAGACCCAGTTCTGGTGGAAGCAGATGAAGTCAGACATCGCAGAGTATGTGTCTAAATGCTTGAACTGCCAACAGGTGAAGGCCGAGAGGAAGAAGCCCGGAGGGTTACTTCAGAGTTTGTCTATTCCTGAATGGAAATGGGACCACATTTCCATGGATTTTGTGACGAAGTTACCCCGATCTTCCCGAGGCTGTGATGCGATTTGGGTCGTTATCGACAGATTGACCAAATCAGCTTGTTTCATCCCGTACCGAATGACTTACCGACACGATCAGATGGCGGAGATATATGTTCGAGAGGTAGTCAGATTACATGGAGTGCCGAAGTCAATCGTATCAGATCGTGATCCCCGATTTACTTCACACTTCTGGCACAGTCTACAGCAGGCTTTGGGTACGACATTGCACCTGAGTACTGCGTATCATCCTCAGACAGATGGACAGTCAGAGCGGACTATCCAGACGTTAGAGGATATGTTGAGAGCCGTGGTGCTAGATTTTGGCACTAGCTGGCAAGATTCCTTACCTCTTTGTGAATTCTCTTACAATAATAGCTATCAAACGAGCATTGAGATGGCACCGTTTGAAGCTTTATATGGTAAGAAGTGCAGATCTCCGCTATACTGGGATGACATTGTAGAAGTACCGGAACTTGGACCAGATATGATCCGTGACATGACAGAGAAAGTGAAAGTCATTCAGAAGAGGATGAAAACGGCGCAAGACAGGCAAGCGAAATACGCCAACATCAGACGTAGACCGTTAGTATTTGAGCAAGGAGACAGGGTGTTTCTAAAGATTTCCCCATTCAGAGGCGTTGTCAGATTTGGCAAGCGTGGAAAGTTGTCTCCTAGATACGTTGGTCCTTACGAGATTCTAGAGAAGATTGGCGATCGAGCATATCGACTGGCTCTTCCTCCTTCTCTATCTTGGATACATGACGTCTTTCATGTATCGATGTTGCGTAAATACATGCCTGATGTTTCTCATGTCATTCGTCCTGACGAAGCTGAACTTGATCAGACTTTGAGCTATGTGGAACAACCGATACAGATTCTTGACCGGAAGGAAAAGAAGCTAAGAACGAAGACTATTCCTCTAGTGAAAGTCCAATGGAGTCGTCATGGCATTGAAGAAGCGACTTGGGAAACGGAAGCAGATATGCAACAGAAACATCCCGAGTTGTTTACATGATGTAAGTAATTTTTAGTCTTGATTACATTACTTGTCATGTATGTTTAATAATTGCCTACGATTTCGAGGACGAAATCATTTCTTAGAGGGGGAGAAATGTAAGGCTCGAGATTTATTAATCTTCATCTAGGCGATATTCGATAGTGGGAGAGTGCATGACATTGCATGAGAAACACTAAGTAAAATGAGGGTAGGAAAGACATGAGAAAAGATGTGAAAGGTGAAGAATAAATGTAAAAGGCCGAAGCTATGGCGCATATGCACGAAGGAATGCGCGCATATGCATGGAAATTTCAGTAGCCTTGGCGCACATGCGCGAAGAAATGCGCGCACATGCGCGAGCAGGCCAGTGGCATTGACGCATATGCGCGAGAGTAGTGGCGCATATGCGCGGAGCGTCCAGAACCATTGGCGCATATGCGCGAGTTTAGTGGGTGCTAAATTTGCCGAGACAGTAGCTTCGGCGCATATGCGCGAGTAATGCCGCGCATATGCGCGAGACGTGTAATGCAAAGGATTAGCCATGTGTCTTGAATCATGCAAGATATATATACAAGTGTCTCGATTCTTTCTTCATTTTTTCAGTAGGATTCGATATTTTCAGAGAGAAAAGCTTCCAAAGTTTCTCCTTCACTTATAATGGTGATTTTGCAAGATTTAGCAATCCAGACTTTGATCCGACTTCGGTTTTGAACTCCTCTCTTCATTATCTACAAAGTGATGTAAGTCTATTCGATTTCAGTAAGTTTTGAAATTCAGATATTGGGGAAATGAGAATATGATAGTTATATTGTGTTCTTGGCATATTGAGCATGATATATTTGTAAACGGATCAAAGAAAGGATATCATATGCATTTCCTATGAATTTCAGTATGATTTATGAATTGTTGGGATAGGATTTATTGTGTTTTGGATGGATATTGTATTGGGTTATGAATTAGAATGATTGAGAATGAGATAATGTTGATATCTGTTAAGATTTGATTGACCGGTATCGAGAATCACGTCGTTATGCCGTCAAATTGTATTGAGATCACGTAGTGACTTGGTTAAGTGTTGATTAGATTAAAGATTGATAGATTGTGTATCGACATTTCCATTTCAGATTCAGTTTGGCGACCGTGACAGTGATTCTACGACGAAAGGTATAAATCATGTTTGTTTGGGAAGCCACAACTCAAATAAGACATTAGTTGAGTTTCCCAAACCAAACCACATACTATAGATGATTGTATTTAATTATATCATGTTTATAAATTGTGTATAGAATTATATTCAATGTTGTAACATGATTATGCTTTGATTATAAGAATTGTATTCAAGCATGTAAGATTATTATAATATTCAGATATGAATATGAGTATGCTTTGTTTACAGATTGATAGTCATTGCATTTAAGATAGGAGAGTCGTTGACAGCCATTGTCAACTATCTAGATGTTCGGTGTATCTCAGCTTAGGAGCAGCCCTGACTCCTATTGCAACCATAGATACAGCTCAGACCGAAGTCTAGGAATAAGACGTACAGTCACCCCGAGTGGGAGGGTAGGTGACAGCCATTGACGTCTTATTCATACGGGATCCCTAGAGTTCTAGTCGAGTCGAGTCCAGACATGGTTTGATTCGCATTGCATTGCATGTGCATATGATGTCATTCATGATAGCATGATTCACGTTTAATTGATTATATGCATGTATACATGTTTATACTGGGATTTGTTCTCACCGGAGTTTCCGGCTGTTGTTATGTCTGTATGTGTGCATAACAACAGGTGGGGCAGGATCTGGGTCACGCAGAGGATTTGAGACGGACATAGCGTGGTGATCTCGGGCTTAGCAGAAAAACTAGTAGTTGTACTTTTGGCATGTACTATATTTAATTACTAGTTGTCGAATATGGTTTGGAACCAGACATATTTGTATCTTATGGTTGTATATTATGTTGTTGAATAACATAGAATCTTTTTGTGTTAGCTTTCATTTGAGTTAATGTAAAAGCGAAAATTTGACCCACTTTTTATATTAATGATCCATTTAAATCCCAAAGAAAGAGTTAGAGCCCGGGTCCCCACAATAATAGCTCTGTACTTGTTCGATATATCAATATCAATCACGCAGTCATCATCAGACAATACCAGTACAAGCCAGTCTAATTCAATCTTATTCTCAACTTACTGCAATATACAATATATTACAGAATATCACTGATATCAAATTCTTTCCCCAAAACGGTAAGGAATCAATACTACAGTAATTACAGACTCAACAGGTACAACGTATATCAATGCAACTCAGTCAAAGATAATCGTAAAGAATGCATTAGTATATATCAATACCTATGCAATCTAGTCATAAAAGACCAGTTATCTGTTACAATCTCATCAAGTCTGTCCTGGGTCTGTCTCCTGGTCTTTACAACCAGATGGTTCTGCTCCATAAGATCTCCGGAAGCTTTTAGCAAAATGTCCTTGCTGTTTACAAATGCGGCAGTTGCCAAACACTCCTCGGCACTGTTCTGTGGAATGTCTTCCCCTGCAATTTCTGCAATAAATGCCAGTATAACTCGGACTAGAACCGCTAGAGCTAGATGAACCGCTCCCAAATTTTTTGAATTGCTTCTTTTGAACTTTCAACATCTCTTTCTTTCCTCCACTACCGCTGCCCATCTCGATTCTGGAAGGCAGTTGTTGTGGTATCGGTGTTGGAAGAACATATGAAGCTTCTTTTTGTCTCATTAGAACGATTTCTGCTCTTCTGGCTCGATTAAGAGTATCAGCAAAATTACTCGGTTGTTTTACAGTCACCAAGGTGCGTATTTCCGGATTCAAGCCCTTGATAAACTGATCAGCTACAGCTGTATCATTTCTAGCCACTTGCGGACCAAACTGTAATACGGTGAAGAAATGGGCCAAATATTCCTCGATCTTCAATTGACCCTGCCTCAAATTTGCAAATTCTGCACTTTTATCTTCTCGATATGATAAAGGTACAAACCTTTGATAAAATTCAACCTTGAAAAGTTTCCACGTAATCATGAAACCACGCTGTACTATGGCTTCCCGATTTACCAGCCACCAACTCCTAGCGACTTCCCGTAGTTGATTCCCAACCAGTTTAATTCTGCACTCGTCTGTGAATCCCAGAAATTCAAACAGCATTTCGATCTCCTCCAGCCAAGTCTCACAATCAGCTGGTGTCTCAACACCCCTCAAAATCGGTGGTTGAAATGAATGAAATCTTATCATCTGTGTTTCCATCAGAGTTTCAGACACATCCATCTGATCATACGATGTACTACCCAGTTCTGGAATCCTTCTAGGAGGAATATCTGATAATCACAGACGTTAGTAGTAACAGGAGACAAATCCGTCTCAATCCCAATCCTGATCAGCTTACCTCTGATCAAGAATTGGTTCTGATCCAGTTTCAAATAATACATATTACCAAATCAGCTCAGATATTCATGTAACATGTAGTTTAATACACAGTAACAACATACTGAAATCTTAGCAGATACAATGTTATTTCAACATTATATGCATTTCTATGCCATATAAATCCAGGCAATAAAACATAATATCATGCTAGCATACATATAAATCATCAGTATATGAAATCACATGCTAGCAATCACATGCAGGGAAAGAAAACTCAATCTACCCCGCTCACTAACTTTTATCTCAGTGCTAAGGAACCTACAATTCAAGGACCTACGGCTCTGATACCACCTGTTGTGGGGACCCGGACGCTAATCAAGTTCTTAATCATCATTGGGACTAATTAATCAATTTATAAAACCGGGTCTAAAAATTTTTCTTTTTAAATTGCGGAACGTAGTGAAATAAAACATATATACATCTCAGTATATAAAATACAAATCCTGTATTACAAAGCATTTATTCAAACTAGAGTTTAACATCTAATATCAAGTGTTCAAACCCTATCTCAGATCAAAGTCCGAAGTCTCCACTCTAACTCGATCTCTCCTCATCTCCTCGACCCTGAACCTGTCCCACCTGTTGTCAAGTACACATACAGACAAGAAAACAGCCGGATAAACCAGTGAGAATAACTCCCAGTATAAATCAATGAAACATACAATCATATAACAAATATAAAGCATGTAATCAGGTATCAACAATATGTAACAATCTGAAACATAATCAATAACCCACTGTCAACAATACTCGTAGCTACCAAATTCAGACTAGACTCAATCCTAGTCTAGGGATCCCGGTTCCAGACGTCGGTCTGCATATATCGACTAACAGTAATAGAAAAGACTCAAGTTCTATCCACGCCGATATAGTATCGATTACCAGTAATAGAAAAGACTCCAGTTCTATCCACACCGATACAATATCGATTAACAGTAATAGACGAAACCCTTATTCTATTCACATTGATATATTATCGATTACCAGTAATAGAGCAAGCCCTGATTCTATTCACATTGATATGATATCGATTACCAGTAATAGAACAAAGTCCGATTCTATCCACATCGATATAACATCGATTAACAGTAATAGAAGGAACGATGAATCTATCCACATCGATATAATACCAATCAACAGTAATAGAATAAGCTATACATCTATCCACATCGATGTAATATCAACTAACAGTAATAGAAGAAGTTATCAGTCTACCCACATCGATAATCCATCATCTAATGACAGACTTTGGCACTACCGCCAATACACCATCTTATGACATCGTGCAATGTGCCCGTGGCGATCCCACCACTAACGGCACTTCTGTCATAAGATTACTCTTCTGATACCTGTAATCTATAACTCAAGAAAACAAGTATATCAATCAATCAATGCAAATATCAATGCAATAAAGTACAGTATGTGATTTAGGGAAACCCAAGTCTAAACCGACTCAAGTCCATCTCCCCATACCACATTGACTTATACCTTTGTCTTCATGATCTGACGAAGACGAAGACTCCATTTCACGTCTGTCCATGTCAATCTGAATTCACAATATCGAATAGACTGTGTCAATATACAGCTCAGTTCAAAGCCTGTTCTGATTAATATCGAATCAAGACACAATCCAATTTATATCGACAATATCACGATATAATCACAATCAATACTGAGTCTGATCAATATCAATTCATTGATGTTTCGACGGTATGACAATACAATTTCAGTAACCCCGTCAATCCCAACATCACAGATATAATACCAGAGCTCATAATCCATATCGATAATAGTTATAATCTCAATAACAATACATATCTGATATGAATTCTCAGTCACATCGACTCCGAAAAGCATAACAATTACATAAACAGTCCGTTCTTTAATCTGACTTCGATTCTATGATGTCTAACATGACAAGAACATCATACATGAATCCTATTCAATTCTGACAATAGTCTAATTTCAAAACATGTCAAAACATAGCAAAACTTACGCCCAGTTGTAGCCTACGTTGATAGGAACTCGGTACTGAAGTCGGATTTAAAATCAGACGGACGGATTTCTCACAAATGGCGTAAGGATTTTTCACTCTTTTCCCTGACCCTTTTTCTCGGTTTCCTTCTTTATGAATTATGAGGGATTTAACAAATATATACGTATATATATCAATTTGCTCGGTTAAAGAAACGTGGCTTGTTGTCATGCATTTTGGTCGGCGCTCGGGCGGTAAGAAAATACCGCTCGAGCGCGGCACTCTCCGTCCAAGAATTCTCCGAATGCACTTTGGCGCTCGGAAGGTCCCAAACTACCGCCCGGGCGCCACATCTTCTGTCCAAGACGTGTTGCTATTGAACTTTGGCGCCCGAGCGGTCATTTCTTACCGCTCGGGCGCCACTTGTTCTGTCCAACAATTCGCACCCTTCACATAACATCTTATTTCGTGTCCCGATTAATCCTTTCATAATCATATCAAATTTATAACTCAATAATTACAGATTACCAGGATTAAATTTCCGGGCAGTACAAAGAAGGGGAGGGATTCTATTTTTGTTGGTGTGGATAGATTCTCTAAGATGGCACATTTTATAGCTTGTCATAAAACCGATGATGCTTCAAACATTGCGGATTTTTTTTTTATAGAAGTCGTTAGGTTGCATGGCATGCCTAGGACTATTGTTTCTGGTCGCGATGTTAAATTCTTGAGTTACTTTTGGAAGACTTTATGGGCTAAACTTGGCACAAAATTGTTGTTTTCTACTACTTGTCATCCTCAAGCGGATGGACAAACTGAAGTTGTCAATAGAACTTTGGGAAGACTTTTGCGTGCTATTCTTAAATAGAACTTGGATTGACATTTCTATTGACTTTATTTTGGGGTTGCCTAGGATTAAGAAGGGGAGGGATTCTATTTTTGTTGTTGTGGATAGATTCTCTAAGATGGCACATTTTATAGCTTGTCATAAAACAGTTGATGCTTCAAACATCGCGGATTTGTTATTTAGAGAAGTCGCTAGGTTGCATGGCATGCCTAGGACTATTGTTTCTGGTCGCGATGTTAAATTCTTGAGTTACTTTTGGAAGAATTTATGGGCTAAACTTGGCACGAAATTGTTGTTTTCTACTACTTGTCATTCTCAAACGGATGGACAAACTGAAGTTGTCAATAGAACTTTGGGAACACTTTTGCGTGCTATTCCTAAAAAGAACTTGGATTGACTTTTCTATGAACTTTATTTTGGGCTTGCCTAGGACTAAGAAGAGGAGTGATTCTATTTTTGTTGTTGTGGATAGATTTTCTAAGATGGCACGTTTTATAGCTTGTCATAAAACCGATGATGCTTCAAACATTGCGGATTTGTTCTTTATAGAAGTCGTTAGGTTGCATGGCATGCCTAGGACTATTGTTTTTGGTCGCGATGTTAAATTCTTGAGTTACTTTTGGAAGACTTTATGGGCTAAACTTGGCACAAAATTGTAGTTTTCTATTACTTGTCATCCTCAAGCGGATGGACAAACTGAAGTTGTCAATAGAACTTTGGGAACACTTTTGCGTGCTATTCTTAAATAGAACTTGGATTGACATTTCTATGGACTTTATTTTGGGGTTGCCTAGGACTAAGAAGGGGAGGGATTCTATTTTTGTTGTTGTGGATAGATTCTCTAAGATGGCACATTTTAAAACCGATGATGCTTCAAACATTGCGGATTTGTTCTTTAGAGAAGTTGTTAGGTTGCATTGCATGCCTAGGACTATTGTTTTTGGTCGCGATGTTAAATTCTTTAGTTACTTTTGGAAGAATTTATGGGCTAAACTTGGCACAAAATTGTTGTTTTCTACTACTTGTCATCCTCAAACGGATGGACAAACTTAAGTTGTCAATAGAACTTTGGGAACACTTTTGCGTGCTATTCTTAAAAAGAATTTGGATTGAAATTTGTATGGACTTTATTTTGGGGTTGTCGAGGACTAAGAAGGGGAGGGATTCTATTTTTGTTGTTGTGGATAGATTATCTAAGATGGCACATTTTATATCTTGTCATAAAACCGATGATGCCTCAAAAATTGCGGATTTGTTCTTTAGAGAAGTCGTTAGGTTGCATTGCATGCCTAGGAATATTGTTTCTGGTCGCGATGTTAAATTCAAAGTTACTTTCGGAATACTTTATGGGCTAAACTTGGCACAAAATTGTTGTTTTCTACTACTTGTCATCCTCAAACGGATGGACAAACTGAAGTTGTCAACAGAACTTTGGGAACACTTTTGCGTGCTATTCTTAAAAAGAACTTGGATTGACATTTGTATGGACTTTATTTTGGGGTTGCCTAGGTCTCAGAAGGGGAGAGATTCTATTTTTGTTGTTGTGGATAGATTCTCTTAGATGGCACATTTTATAGCTTGTCATAAAACCGATGATGCCTCAAACATTGCGGATTTGTTCTTTAGAGAAGTTGCTAGGTTGCATGGCATGCCTAGAACTATTGTTTCTGGTCGCGATGTTAAATTCTTGAGTTACTTTTGTGTGGGGACCCGGGCTCTAATACTTTTCTTTGGGATTAAAACGGATCATTAATATAAAAAGTGGGTCAAATTTTTGCTTTTAACATTAATTCTACTGTTATATAACTCAAGCATACACCATAGATATTAACAACATAATCTATAACAAAAGATACAAATATGTCTGGTTCCAAACCATATTCGACAACTAGTAATTAAATATAGTACATGCCAAAAGTACAACTACTAGTTCTTCTGCTATGCCCGAGATCACCACGCTATGTCCATCTCTCATCCTCTGCGTGACCCAGATCCTGCCCCACCTGTTGTTATGCACACATACAGACATAACAACAGCCGGAAAACCGGTGAGAACAAATCCCATTATAAACATGTATACATGCATATAATCAATTAAACATGAAACATGCTATCATGAATGACATCATATGCACATGCAATGCAATAAGAATCAAACCATGTCTGGACTCGACTCGACTCGACTAGAACTCTAGGGATCCCGGTGTGAATAAGACATCACTACCTACCCTCCAATCGGGGTAATGAACGTCTCATTCCTAGACTACGGTCTGAGCTGTATCAACGGCGGCAATAAGAGTAATACCTACTCCTATGCTGAGATACACCGAAACGTCTAGTTATTTGACAATGCCTGTCAAAGACTCTCCTATCTTAGATGCAATGAATATCAATATGTAAACAAAGTATAATCATATTCATATCTGAATATCACACTGATCATACATGCTTGAATACAATTCTGAAATCAAAGCATAAACATGTTAAAAGATTGAATATAATGCTATACACAATTCATAAACATGTTACAATATATCTAATCATACTCGTATGTGATTTTGGTTGGGAAACTCAAATAATATCTTATTTGAGTTACATCTCCCCAAACAAAACATGACTTATACCTTTCGCCGTACAATATCTGTCAATGCCAAATTCTCGATGTCAAAGTCGTCGACACCAATCTGAAATAGCAATGTAATATGTGTTTCATCAATTCCTAACCCAATCAAGACATATACTATCAATTCACTAGTATATTTCAACACCATTGACGGCATAACGGTGTATTTCTTGATACCGGTCAATCCAATTCTCACTAATAAACATTGTATCATTCTAAACTCATGATTATTCTCCCAAACATAAGATAATACTCAGATCTTGTATAATCTTAGCTCTAAACATGCTGGAAAAGAGTAATAATCGTATCCAACATCCGTTATTCGATCCGGTTGCGTTTCTACGATAACAATTCTCTCAAGAACACATATATATAAGCATATCAGCATTTCCCCAATATGTAATTCTCAAAACATGCTGGAATTGAACAATACTTACATCACTTTGTAGCTAACAATGAGAGGAGCTCAAATCTATATTTAGATTTTAGTTTGGATATGTAACAGTGACACAATCTTGATTCTAGGATGAAATCACCTTACCCTTTCTCCTAAGCTTCCTCGGTTGTTCCTCTGATGAAATGGCCAAAGAAAGGCCAACTTATATATATACCTTGCATGCCTACACACACATGGCAAATCCTTTGCATTACACGTCTCGCGCATATGCGCGGCATTACTCGCGCATGTGCGCGAGACCTACTGTCTCGGCAATTCAACACCTCGCGCATATGCGCCACTCAACTCGCGCATATGCGCCACTGCTTCTGAATGCGCCGCGCATGTGCGCCACTACTCTCGCGCATATGCGCCAATGTTTCTCCGACCGCGCATATGCGCGGCTAAACTCGCGCATGTGCGCCATAGCTGCTGGAAGGATCGCGCATATGCGCGCATTATCTCGCGCACGTGCGCCAAAGCTACTGGAATTTACGCGCAGGTGCGCGCATATCTTCGCGCCTGTGCGCTGGAGCTTCGACCTTTCTCATCTCTTTTGTACATTTTGCCTTCTTTTTAAATCCAATAAAATACATCTATAATCATCTTAATTCTTAACAAATTTGTCTGATTATGATAACTAAATCTTCGAGCCTTACATTTTGGAAGACTTTATGGCCTAAACTTGGCACGAAATTGTTGTTTTCTACTACTTGTCATCCTCAAACGGATGGACAAACTGAAGTTGTCAATAGAACTTTGGGAACACTTGCGTGCTATTCTTAAAAAGAACTTGGATTGACATTTCTATGGACTTTATTTTGGGGTTGCCTAGGACTAAGAAGGGGAGGGATTCTTTTTTGTTGTTGTGGATAGATTCTCTAAGATGGCACCGTTTGAAGCTTTGTATGGCAAGAGGTGCAGATCTCCGCTATATTGGGATGATGTTTCAGAAGTACCAGAACTTGGGCCGGATATGATTCGTGACATGACTGAGAAGGTAAAGGTTATTCAGAAAAGAATGAAGACAGCACAGGATAGGCAAGCAAAGTACGCCAATATCAGACGTAGACCGTTAGTATTTGAGGTAGGAGATAGGGTATTCTTGAAAATTTCTCCTTTTAGAGGCGTTGTGCGATTTGGCAAACGTGGGAAGCTATCTCCTCGATACATTGGTCCGTACGAGATTCTTGAAAAGATTGGCGATCGAGCTTATCGACTTGCTCTTCCTCCTTCTTTATCCGGAATACATGACGTATTTCATGTATCAATGTTACGCAGATATATGCCAGATGTTTCTCATGTTATTCAACCGAACGAAGCTGAACTTGATCAAACCTTGAGCTATATAGAACGACCGATACAGATTCTTGATCGAAAGGACAAACAGCTCAGAACGAAGACCATTCCACTTGTGAAAGTTCAGTGGAGTCGACATGGCATTGAGGAAGCGACGTGGGAAACGGAAGAAAACATGAGGCAGAAACACCCCGAGTTATTTATATGATATGAGTATGTATTCAGTTTTAGATTATCAAACTGTTTTAGATACTTTGTATGGTTACTTCAGTTCGAGGACGAACTTCTGTCTTAGAGGGGGAGAAATGTAATGCCCAGAGCAATGATTGACATGAACGAATTCATAGATATGTTGTGAAGATTGTACATAACCATAAGAAATAAGAAATGATATCTATTGAGATTAGATTGACCGATATCGAGAATGTTGGATTATTTATATTTCGGTGAGACCGGAAGGACCGAACCAGGATCGGATCGTCCGATGCGTTCGGATCGTCCGTTCGGCGTTCGGAGCGTCCGAGCCAGGTGGCTGGACACATGGATGGCATGCAGAGTTCGGATCGACCGATCGTAGTTCGGATCATCCGAGACAGTTGGCTAGAGACGTGGAAGACATGCAGGATTCGGAACGTCCGAAGTGAGTTCGGAGCGTCCGAAGTGTGTCAGATCGGAGCGTCCGAAGTGGATCGGATCTTCCGATCATTGTCTATAAATAGAGGCGCGAGATTTCATTTGATTAGTAAGTGTTAAAGAAACATTTCCTAGAAAGTGTTAGACATTCTATTGCAGATTCATCTTCACGACTGTAACAGCAATTCTACGACGAAAGGTATAATACATGTTTTGTTTTGGGGAATCACGACTCAAATGAGATCACATTTGAGTTTCCCAACCAAAACCACAAACGAGTTTTATTGTTTATATCTTGATATAGGTATTATTATTATAGATTTGTTTATAGATCTTGTATGCAAATCTCGCTATGCTTTGTTTACAGATCATGTTACATTGCATTAGATGTTTATTAGAACTTGTATTCAATTCTTATTATGCTTTGTTTACAGATCATGTTACATTGCATTAGATGATTATGCTTGTTTACAGATTTTGTATTCATGCATTAAGATAGGACAGTCTGGAGATCAGGCAGACTTCTAGATGTTCGGTTCTATCCCAGCTTAGGGGAAGATCACCGCCCCTTTGTAGACGTGGATACAGATCAGGCCGAAGTCTAGGAATAAGACGTACCGTCACCCCGATTGGGAGGGTAGGTGATAGATCGTCTTATTCACACCGGGATCCCTAGAGTTTTAGTCGAGTCGCATCTAGACATGATTAGGCTCGCATTTCATGATTTTATATGAATGACATTCATATCAGCATGTTTCATGTTTTATAGTATTTATATGCATGTTCACATGTTTATACTGGGATGTGTTCTCACCGGTTTTCCGGCTGTTGTTATGTCTGTATGTGTGCATAACAACAGGTGGGGCAGGATTTGGGTCGAGACAGAGATGATCGTGTTAGCGTGGAGATCTCGGGCCTAGCAGACGGACCAGTAGTTGTCTTTTGTTATGTACTGTATTTTATTACTGGTTAGTTGAGGATATACGGAACAGGACATAGATTTTATGTTTGTATGTTGTAAATTAAATAAAGAACTTGTGCTTGTCTAGTTACATTTTGATTTAAATATAAAAGCGAAAAATTGACCCACATTTTAGAATAACAATCCATTTAATCCCAAGAAAAAGATTTAGAGCCCGGGTCCCCACAGCCAATCTTCTCAAGAATCTCGTAAGGACCAATGTATCGAGGAGATAGTTTCCCGCGTTTACCAAATCGAACCACGCCTCTGAATGGAGAAATCTTTAAGAATACTCTATCTCCCGCCTCGAATACTAACGGTCTACGTCTGATATTGGCATACTTTGCTTGTCGATCTTGTGCTGTCTTCATCCTCTTCTGAATGAGTTTCACCTTCTATGTCATGTCACGAATCATATCTGGCCCAAGTTCTGGTACCTCTGAAATATCATCCCAATATAGCGGAGATCTGCACTTCTTGCCATACAAAGCTTCAAACGGTGCCATCTCGATGCTCGTCTGATAGCTATTATTGTAAGAAAATTCGCAAAGAGGTAGGGACTCTTGCCAACCAATGCAAAATCTAGCACGACGGCTCTCAACATATCCTCTAATGTCTGGATAGTCCGTTCTGACTGTCCGTCTGTCTGAGGATGATAAGCAGTACTCAGGTGTAATGTCGTACCTAAGGCCTGTTGTAAACTGTGCCAGAAGTGAGAAGTGAATCGTGGATCACGATCTGATACGATAGACTTCGGCACTCCATGCAATCTGACTACCTCACGAATATAAATCTCCGCCATCTGATCCTGTCTATACGTCATTCTGTATGGAATGAAACAAGCGGATTTGGTCAATCTGTCAATAATAACCCAAATCGCATCACAGCCTCGGGAAGATCGTGGTAACTTCGTCACGAAATCCATGGAAATGTGGTCCCATTTCCATTCTGGAATAGATAAACTCTGAAGTAACCCTCCCGGCTTCTTTCTTTCCGCTTTTACCTGTTGGCAGTTCAAACACTTAGACACATATTCGGCAATGTCTGACTTCATTTGTTTCCACCAGAACTGTGTCTTCAAGTCATTGTACATCTTCCTGCCACCCGGATGAATGCTGAACCGACTACAATGTGCCTCTGTCAGAATCTGCTGTCTCAAATCTGCAACATCTGGCACAACTAGACGGTTATTCACGTACAACACATGATCTCGTACCTGATATTCTGATACATGCCCTGATCGGTTCTTTGTGCTTCTTTGATCCTCATGATCAAGTCCGGTTCAACTTGAATAGCAGCAATCCGTAGTGGCCTCTTATCTGTATCAAATGCTAATCCAGAGAGACAGCAACTTTCAACTAACTTTGTAACACCTATCGTCGATAAGGACAAGGAACATACCCTTCGACTCAAGGCATCTGCTGCTGCATTTGACTTTCCGGGATAGTATTTGATTTCACAATCAAAGTCTTTCAGAAGATCTAGCCATCTACGCTGCCTCATATTCAATTCTGATTGATAAAATAGGTACTTTAAGCTCTTGTGATCGGAAAATATCTCAAATTTTTCGCCGTAGAGATAATGACGCCAAATCTTTAATGCAAATACGATAGCCGCCAATTCCAGATCATGAATGGGGTATCGGATCTCATGTGGCTTCAATTGTCTCGAGGCGTATGCGATCACATGGCCTCGCTGCATAAGAACACATCCCAAACCTCTATGAGAAGCATCACAATATACAACGAAATCACCCGCACCTGAAGGTATCGTCAGTACTGGAGCACTGGTCAGCCTTTTCTTCAACTCTAGAAAGCTAGACTCGCACTCCTCTGACCAAACAAATGGTGCATTCTTTTGCGTCAATTGAGTTATTGGCTTGGCAATGCTGGAGAAATCCTTGATAAATCTTCTATAGTATCCGGCTAGGCCCATGAAACTGCGTATTTCTGGTACAGAAGTCGGTCTTGACCAACTGATCACAGCTTCAACTTTACTCGGATCTACAGAAATACCATCTCCAGATATAATGTGTCCCAAGAATACGACTCGGTTCAACCAAAACTCACACTTTGACAATTTAGCATACAGTCGCTCGTTTCTCAATGTCTGCAAAACAATTCTGAGATGCTCTGCATGCTCATTTCTGTTCTTCGAATACACCAAAATATCATCTATGAAAACGATCACAAATTCATCCAAATATCTCTGAAACACTTGGTTCATCAAGCCCATAAATACCGCAGGAGCATTTGTTAACCCAAAAGGCATAACAATAAATTCGTAATGCCCATACCTGGTTCGAAATGCTGTCTTCGGTATATCTACATCTCGAACTCGAAGCTGATGATATCCGGATCGCAAGTCAATCTTAGAATACACAGAGGATCCCTGCAACTGATCAAATAGGTTATCGATCCTAGGCAAAGGATATTTATTCTTGATCGTTGCCTTGTTCAGTTGCCTGTAATCAATACACAAACGCATCGAACCATCTTTCTTCCGCACAAACAGCACCGGAGCGCCCCAAGGAGATACACTAGGTCTGATATATCCCTTGGTCAGAAGATCTTCTAACTGTGCTTTCAGTTCTTTTAGTTCGATGGGTGCCATCCTATACGGAGCTCTCGAAATACGGACGGTACCTGGTGTAAGATCAATACTAAAGTCTACCTAACGAACCGGAGGTAATCCTGGGATCTCATCTGGAAAAATATCAGCAAATTCCCGCACTACTGGTATATCTGCCAACGCCGGGCTCGACTTCTGCATATCTACAGCATAAATAAAGAAACCCTCTGCTCCTTTTTGCAATAATCTGTTCATAGTAAGAGCCGAAATCAAGGGAATCCGAGATCTGGAACCCTTCCCGTAGAATTTCCACTCGTCTGTCATCTCAGGTCTGAATCTGACAATCTTGTGGAAACAATCCACGGTAGCTCTGTATTTTGTTAACATGTCAATTCCAACAATACAATCAAAATCATCTAACCCGAGTACTATGCAATCTAGATCAATTTCATGACCCTCAAACCGTAAGATGCAATGTCTAACCGTGGTCACAGCTATCAAACCACTTCCCAACGGAGAAGTAATAGACACGACATCTAGTAACGACTCAACAGGCAGAGAATGCAATAATGCAAATCGTTCTGATATGAATGTATGCGATGCACCCGTATCTATCAATATATAAGCAGGATAACCGCAAAGGAAACAGTTACCTGCAATGACATCATCTGGGGCATCCTGTGCTAGCTCTTCAGTTAAGGCAAACACCTGAGCCTGTTGTCTCTGAGGCTGACTCCCTGGCTGGCCACCTCTAGCTCGAGGCTGGGTCTGTGCTGGTGGCGGCTGAAATGAGTGAACAGATGAAGCTTGCCTCTCAGGCTGAGTCACGGAGGCAGACGATCCTGCAGCCTGGAATCTCGATGCACCGCTTCTCTGAGGACAGACCTTGGCATAATGCCCCTGTTGTTTGCATACGTTACACCTGCCCACTACACCTTGACATTGTTCTGTGGCATGCTTACCTCCACAAGTACTGCAATATCCACTTGCCACCTCTAGATTCTGGCCCAAGCCTCTCTGTCTTGACCCGCTGGAGCTCGAAGAACTGCTCCCTGCCCTCTTAAACTGTTTACCCTTTGCTTTCAACTGATCTTTGCGTCCGCTACTGCTACCACCACTTTCGAATCGGGGAGAAGGAGTTTGGGATGGAGGTAATGGCGGTCTCGGACTCGGAGCAACATACGGAACACTCTGTTGCCTAAGCAATCCTGGTTCTGCTCCTTTGGCACGGTTCAATGCTTCAGCGAAATTATTAGGTCTCCCAGTATTGACCAGTGTAAAGACATCAGGATTTAAGCCATTTATAAACTGATCTGCCATGGCCTCATCATTGCCTGAAACGTGAGGTGCAAAGCGAAGCAAAGAAGAAAATTTAGCAACGTACTCTTCAATGTTCAATTGCCCTTGCCTCAGGTTTGCAAATTCAGCGCCTTTATCTTTACGGTAGGATACAGGGAAGAATCGCTGATAGAACTCAGTCTTGAACACTTTCCATGTAACCTCGGTGCCACGCTGTTCTAGTACTCTCCTTATATTCACCCACCAATACTTAGCCACATCTTGTAGTTGATGGCCAATGAGTTTCACTCGTTTCTCGTCACTATATTCCAGAGACTCGAATAACATCTCAATGTCCTCAAGCCAACTTTCACACTCAATGGCATTCTCGGTACCTTTTAATGTGGGAGGTCGAAAGGATTGGAATCGCTTCAGCAACGTCTCCATAGGGGTCGCCGTAACATCCATAGGATCTCCGGATGTGCTCCCCTGTTCTGGCGCTGCTGGTCGTAGAGGTACGGCTGCTCTTCTAGGAGGCATATCTAATGAACCAACGGATTAGTAAACATGATATACTACTGTCTCAGCCATCCTCTAGTCAGTTACCTCTGATCTAGAATCGGTTCTGATTCAGTCTTAACCAATACATACTGTAATCAATCAAATAACAAACAACATGTAACAAGTAAAGCAATAAACATGCTAGCACATCATAGATCAAGGAAGAAGACTCGATCTACCCCGCTCATTCTATTCTATCTCAATCTATAGAACCTATGGCTCTGATACCACCTGTTGTGGGGACCCGGGCTCTAATTCTTTTCTTTGGGATTAAAACGGATCATTAATATAAAAAGTGGGTCAAATTTTTGCTTTTAACATTAATTCTAATGTTATATAACTCAAGCATACACCATAGATATTAACAACATAATCTATAACAAAAGATACAAATATGTCTGGTTCCAAACCATATTCGACAACTAGTAATTAAATACAGTACATGCCAAAAGTACAACTACTAGTTCTTCTGCTATGCCCGAGATCACCACGCTATGTCCATCTCTCATCCTCTGCGTGACCCAGATCCTGCCCCACCTATTGTTATGCACACATACAGACATAACAACAGCCGGAAAACCGGTGAGAACAAATCCCAGTATAAACATGTATACATGCATATAATCAATTAAACATGAAACATGCTATCATGAATGATATCATATGCACATGCAATGCAATACGAATCAAACCATGTCTGGACTCGACTCGACTCGACTAGAACTCTAGGGATCCCGGTGTGAATAAGAAGTCAATACCTACCCTCCAATCGGGGTAATGAACGTCTCATTCCTAGATTTCGGTCTGAGCTGTATCAACGGCGGCAATAAGAGTAATACCTACTCCTATGCTGAGATACACCGAAACGTCTAGTTATTTGACAATGCCTGTCAAAGACTCTCCTATCTTAGATGCAATGAATATCAATATGTAAACAAAGTATAATCATATTCATATCTGAATATCACACTGATCATACATGCTTGAATACAATTCTGAAATCAAAGCATAAACATGTTAAAAGATTGAATATAATGCTATACACAATTCATAAACATGTTACAATATATCTAATCATACTCGTATGTGATTTTGGTTGGGAAACTCAAATAATATCTTATTTGAGTTACATCTCCCCAAACAAAACATGACTTATACCTTTCGCCGTACAATATCTGTCAATGCCAAATTCTCGATGTCAAAGTCGTCGACACCAATCTGAAATAGCAATGTAATATGTGTTTCATCAATTCCTAACCCAATCAAGACATATACTATCAATTCACTAGTATATTTCAACACCATTGACGGCATAACGGTGTATTTCTTGATACCGGTCAATCCAATTCTCACTAATCAACATTGTATCATTCTAAACTCATGATTATTCTCCCAAACATAAGATAATACTCAGATCTTGTATAATCTTAGCTCTAAACATGCTGGAAAAGAGTAATAATCGTATCCAACATCCGTTATTCGATCCGGTTGCGTTTCTACGATAACAATTCTCTCAAGAACACATATATATAAGCATATCAGCATTTCCCCAATATGTAATTCTCAAAACATGCTGGAATTGAACAATACTTACATCACTTTGTAGCTAACAATGAGAGGAGCTCAAATCTATATTTAGATTTTAGTTTGGATATGTAACAGTGACACAATCTTGATTCTAGGATGAAATCACCTTACCCTTTCTCCTAAGCTTCCTCGGTTGTTCCTCTGATGAAATGGCCAAAGAAAGGCCAACTTATATATATACCTTGCATGCCTACACACACATGGCAAATCCTTTGCATTACACGTCTCGCGCATATGCGCGGCATTACTCGCGCATGTGCGCGAGACCTACTGTCTCGGCAATTCAACACCTCGCGCATATGCGCCACTCAACTCGCGCATATGCGCCACTGCTTCTGAATGCGCCGTGCATGTGCGCCACTACTCTCGCGCATATGCGCCAATGTTTCTGGACCGACCGCGCATATGCGCGGCTAAACTCGCGCATGTGCGCCATAGCTGCTGGAAGGATCGCGCATATGCGTGCATTATCTCGCGCACGTGCGCCGAAGCTACTGGAATTTACGCGCATGTGCGCGCATATCTTCGCGCATGTGCGCTGGAGCTTCGACCTTTCTCATCTCTTTTGTACATTTTGCCTTCTTTTTAAATCCAATAAAATACATCTATAATCATCTTAATTCTTAACAAATTTGTCTGATTATGATAACTAAATCTTCGAGCCTTACATTTTGGAAGACTTTATGGCCTAAACTTGGCACGAAATTGTTGTTTTCTACTACTTGTCATCCTCAAACGGATGGACAAACTGAAGTTGTCAATAGAACTTTGGGAACACTTGCGTGCTATTCTTAAAAAGAACTTGGATTGACATTTCTATGGACTTTATTTTGGGGTTGCCTAGGACTAAGAAGGGGAGGGATTCTTTTTTTGTTGTTGTGGATAGATTCTCTAAGATGGCACATTTTATAACTTGTCATAAATCGATGATGCTTCAAACATTGCGGATTTGTCTTAAGAGTAGTCGTTAGGTTGCATGGCATGCCTAGGACTATTGTTTCTGGTCGCGATGTTAAATTCTTAAGTTACTTTTGGAAGAATTTATGGGCTAAACTTGGCACGAAATTGTTCTTTTCTACTACTTGTCATCCTCAAACGGATGGACAAACTGAAGTTGTCAATAGAACTTTGGGAACACTTTTGCGTGCTATTTTTAAGAAGAACTTTGATTTACCATTCTATGGACTTTATTTTGGGGTTGTCTAGGACTAAGAATGGGAGGGATTCTATTTTTGTTGTTGTGGATAGATTCTCTAAGATGGCACATTTTATAGCTTGTCATAAAACCAATGATGCTTCAAACATTGCGGATTTTTTCTTTATAGAAGTCGTTAGGTTGCATGGCATGCCTAGGACTATTGTTTCTGGTCGCGATGTTAAATTCTTGAGTTACTTTTGGAAGACTTTATGGGCTAAACTTGGCACAAAATTGTTGTTTTCTACTACTTGTCATCCTCAAGCGGATGGACAAACTGAAGTTGTCAATAGAACTTTGGGAACACTTTTGCGTGCTATTCTTAAAAAGAACTTGGATTGACATTTCTATGGACTTTATTTTGGGGTTGCCTAGGACTAAGAAGGGGAGGGATTCTATTTTTGTTGTTGTGGATAGATTCTCTAAGATGGCACATTTTATAGCATGTCATAAAACCGATGATGCTTCAAACATTGCGGATTTGTTCTTTAGAGAAGTCGCTAGGTTGCATGGCATTCCTAGAACTATTGTTTCTGGTCGCGATATTAAATTCTTGAGTAACTTTTGGAAGACTTTATGGGCTAAACTTGGCACGAAATTGTTGTTTTCTACTACTCGTCATCCTCAAACGGATGGACAAACTTAAGTTGTCAATAGAACTTTGGGAACACTTTTGCGTGCTATTCTTAAAAAGAATTTGGATTGACATTTGTATGGACTTTATTTTGGGGTTGTCTAGGACTAAGAAGGGGAGGGATTCTATTTTTGTTGTTGTGGATAGATTCTCTAAGATGGCACATTTTATATCTTGTCATAAAACCGATGATGCCTCAAACATTGCGGATTTGTTCTTTAGAGAAGTCGCTAGGTTGCATGGCATGCCTAGAACTATTATTTATGGTCGCGATGTTAAATTCTTGAGTTACTTTCGGAAGACTTTATGGGCTAAACTTGGCACGAAATTGTTGTTTTCTACTACTTGTCATCCTCAAACGGATGGACAAACTGAAGTTGTCAACATAACTTTGGGAACACTTTTGCGTGCTATTCTTAAAAAGAACTTGGATTGACATTTTTATGGACTTTATTTTTGGGTTGCCTAGGTCTAAGAAGGGGAGAGATGTTAGAGTAGGTGCCCGTCGAGCCAAGTGTTGGTCGAGTGTTCACAATGAAACTCTATGTATAAGCAATCTTTATTTTAGTAATATTTGATATTATTATTTTGGCACATCTTTATCTGTATACCCATGCTAGTTGCATAGATAAAGCCCTTGAATATACAAATAGTAGAAAGAATATGAGATGCTCAAATGATGAGTATCATGAAACTCATATTTGTAATACTGTATATTCTAAACGGTTCCTAGTCGATTCAGCCGCCACTAAGAAGGATATAGGCCGCTCGAGTTCGAGACTAGTATCTGCGATGTGAGTACCATGTTTCATTGGTAGGGGACCTTGTGATGTCCGAACATGCAGATAGGTGATCCTTGTAGAGTGCACTGAACAACCCTCCATAAAAGGACTTTCCAAGTGGTTCTCACTTATCGAGTGGAAATGTCCTAGTTTATGGTTGTACAGAATTAGTCCTTATGACCCGGGACAACATTGAGACTCTATGTGCTAGAATTACACTTTGACTTGTTTACCGAGTCTTATGGGGTCATCAGGTGGCAAGGTTGGGTGTTCTGTCGAAACACATAGGAGTCGATGCATTGTAGTCGGGGATTCACCGCTTACCTTCGGGTATGGATATCCTATGTGTTATCATGTGTATGTAGATCGAAATCTCTGGCCAGAGTATGGTTGTAATTATGAAATGTGTTTCATAGATTACACCATCGATGCAACTACGACATGACACATAGTATCGATTCATTGACAACTCTCGATAAACCAATGGATGTCGAATCAATCGGGATATATGAGTTGAAGGGACCGTACTGTACGCTAACCATAATTGAATGGTTCTTGCAGGCACTATCATTTGATACCTAGGGAATCATGTAAGCGATGCTGCTAGGCGTTTAACATGATTGGTTGGGTACTATCAGACTTGAGTTCTGACGTTCTTGTTATCAAGGTGTTGATAAGTAAGAATGGAGCAATTGGGGTATGCTCATATAAGGACATGTTTAGTCCGAATCACATGGAGATGTGAACCCACGGCTAGTCGTATCAATGAACCATTGAGGGCCACACAAGTACTAGCTTTCTAGATCCCGTTGAGAAGTAAAAATAGTTCAATGTGTTGAACGGCTTATAAAGGAGTTTATAAGCGTAAGGAAAAAAAATTAGAAGTATGACTTCTATAAAGGAGAAAATAGTTCAATGTGTTGAACGACTTATAAATGAGTTTATAAGTGTAAAGAAAAATAGAAGTATGACTTCTATGAGAGAAATGTAAATTTTGATTTATGGAAGTGTTCCTAAAATTAAAATTTGGCCAAGTGAATAATGTATTTGAAAATTGTGATTTTCATAAACATTATTATGGACTAAATTAAATTAATTCAAGTGTTGAATTAATTAGACACTAGTGGACCTAGTAGAGTCCAAATAATTAAATTAATTCAAGTGTTGAATTAATTAAATAATATTGAGTCTTGTAGAGCTCAATTAAAATAATTATTTAACTAGTGGGACTTAGGTAAATTCAAGTAATGTTTAAATAGTCTCAAATATGTTTGAGATAATTAAATTTAGTCCAAAGTTTTTAATTTGATTAAAAACTATATTATATGCATGCATGGGAGGTGAAGGGTTGGGGATTACTTTTTATTAAAATAATGCAAGGCATGCACCTTTTGCTTTTTGCTTTTCTCACAACCAAGACAAGAAAATTAACTCATTCTCCTTCCCCTCCAACATGAGATGGCCGAAAATCTTCTCTCCCAATTCTCTCCATTTTTCTTCATTTTCTTTTTCTTCAATTTGTTGAGGAACACTACAGTTCTCTTTGAAAAATCCTCTTAGTTTTCTAGTGCAAATTAAGAGGGGATCTACCTAGTTGGTGGTGGGCCTAATTTGAAGGAAAGATTCAAGGACTTGGAGGAGGAGCTTGTAGATCTTCATGCCTTGAAGAGCTTTGTTGTTTGACAACAAAGTTGGAGCCACAATCAATCTTTTAAAGATTGATAGGTAAAAAATTCTAAAACATCCTATGAATGTGTTTTTATTGTAAATATTGCACAATACTGTAATGCCCGGAAATTTAATCCTGTTAATCCGTAATTATTGATTTATAATTTGATATGATTATGAAAGGATTAATCGGGACATGAAATACAAGTACGTGTGAAAAGTGTGTGTATTTGTGCGAAGGACTCACGCACATGCGCGGACCAATGCGCGCACATGCGCGCATCGAACAGTGGGCTTCGCGCATATGCGCGGGTGATTGCGCGCATATGCGCGAAGGGGACAGTAGCCCCCCTAAATTTTGATTGGCCCCGCGCATATGCGCCGATAGTGTGCGCCCATATGCGCGAGGCAGTGTGCAAGACACGCGCGGAGATTTTGTTCTCGCGCATATGCGCCGCAATAAATCGCGCATATGCGCGAGACGTGCAATAGGCACACTCGGCCACTTGGCTCATTGCATGTGCGAGATATATATATATATACACATGCAAAATGAATCTTCAGAAATGAAATAGGAAGGAAAACGAGAATCCAGGGAAAGCTTCGACTTTTGTTAGAAGAATTCAACCGTGCGATCAATCCGTCCGTCTGAATCATAATCCGACTTCGGTACTGTTATCCTATCGACGTAGGCTACACTTTGACGTAAATTTTGCTACGTTTTGACATGCTTTGAAATTATGCTATTGTCATAATTAAATAGGATTCATATATGATGTTCTTGACATGTTAGACATCATTGAATCGAAGTCAGATTAAGAAATAGACTGATTATGGAATTGTTATGATTTTCCGATTATAATCGGTTGATACCGGACAGATTTGAATTGTGGATTGATTATAGATTATGTTGGATATGGGTTATAGATTGTAACTATTATCTGGTGAATTGGTATTGACGGGAATATTGGGATTGTACAGTTATGCCGTCAATTTTGAATTAAATCCAGATTTATCAGATTATTATGGAATTGACTGGTATATTGATATGAGATTATTGATATTGTCAGTACCAGACAGGCTGTGAGTTCAGGACTTTGACTGAGCCAGAAATCGACGAAAGAAAGGTATAAGTCAATGTGATATTGGGAGATGGACTTGAGTCGGTTTGGACTTGGGTTTCCCTAAATCACATACTTTACTTTATTGCATTGATATTTGCATTGAATTGATGATATACTTGTTCTCTTGATTTTAGATGACAGGTAGTAGACGATTTATCTTGTGACAGAAGTGCCGGATAGTGGTGGTATCGCCACGACACATTGCACGATGTCTCAAGATAGGTTATTAAAGATAGAACTGCAGTCCATGACGGATAGGTCAGGACACCGGATGTTTGGTTATATCGAGTAATAGGAAATGGGAATTCGTCTATTACGGAATTTGATATAAGAATACCAGGATATTGGTTATATCGAGTAATAGGAATACGGTTCCTTCTATTGCGGAATTCGATATAGGAATACCATATCTGGAAACCGGGATCCCTAGACTAGGATTGAGTCTAGTCTTAAATGATGTAGCTACGAGTATCGTCGATTCTTGTTTATGTTTCGGATTATGATACATATTTATGTTACCTGATTACATGCTTTATATTTGTTTATATGATTGCATGTTTCATTGATTTATACTGGGAGTATATTCTCACCGGTTTATCCGGCTGTTGTCTTGTCTGTATGTGTACATGACAACAGGTGGGACAGGATCAGGGTCCAGGAGATGAGGAGAGATCGTGATTAGAGTGGAGGCTCCGGACTTGGATTAGAGATAGGGTTGAACACTTGACATTAGTTGTTAAACCTTAGTTTATTTTGAATGCATGCAGTACAGGACTTGTATTGTATTTTATACTGATATGTATATGAGTTTGATGTCACTACGTTCCGCATAAAAAAAAAATATATATTAGACCCTGTTTTAATTGATTAATTAGTCCCAATTATGATTGAGAACTTGATTAGCGTCCGGGTCCCCACAACAGGTGGTATCAGAGCGATAGATCCTTGAGATTGAGATAGGAGATAGTGAGCGGGGTAGAATGTGTTTTCTTTCCTGCTTTTGATTGCTAGCATGATTCCTGTTTTAATATATGCTACCTGAATTATCTGATATTTATATGGTATTGTATATTATTGGAATGGATCAGCTGTAAGATGATCCGAGGATGCTTGAAACATGATTATTGTTGGAATTGCTAACCCTTTTGGTTATCAGATATGCCTCCAAGGAGAATGTCAGAACAGGGGAGTACCTCGAATCCTCCCATGGATGTGACACCTACAGCAATGGAGAAATTGCTGAAAAGGTTTCAGTCATTTCATCCACCGACTTTGAAAGGAACGGAGAACTCCGTGGAATGTGAAAGTTGGTTGGACGACATTGAATCACTGTTTGAATCTTTGGAGTATACTGAGGAAAAGAGGCGAAACTGATAATACACCAGTTGCATGACGTTGCTAAACACTGGTGGATCACGACTAGAAAGGCATTGGAACAGAGAGGTACGGCCATTACCTGGAATGTGTTTAAGACTGAATTTTATCTACGGTTCTTTCCAGTTTCTTATAGGAAGGACAAGGGAGCTGTAATAGCCGAGCCCGGTGTACGGTACGATTTAAGTTTCGTTTGTTATTTGGGATATTTGATTAGATGTTCAGAGTTGTATTTTTGGGCTATAGTATTGTTAGTTTTATTGTCATGAGGTGTTAGTTGATGTTGGTTGTTCGTTTCAGAGTTTCGGATCGATTCTAGTTGCATGGGAATAGTGCTTGGTCGTGGCTTGAGTGCACCCGCGCTCTTAACTGGAGTGCCCCCGCGGTGTACTGTGCAGTTTTTGTGTTGGAGGGCCGTAGCATCACCGCACCCGCGGTGATGCAGTGACCGCACCCGCGGTGTGTAGCGCACCCGCGGTGCTTGCAGTGCCGCACCCGCGGTGTCTGTGGTTCAGGAATTTTGTGGACTGCCGAAAGCTCAGCGCACCCGCGGCCTTTGTGTTGGCGCACCCGCGGTGATGAACAGTAGAGGTATGGTCGAGATTTATAGTACCTTTTTGATGGATTTGACTTCATTCTTTCCTCTTTTCATTTCGAAATTCTCTCCATTTCAAGGGTTTTCAGTCATTTCTTTCCTTTCCTATCTTCGATTCAGGTGTTTGTTTGGAATTTCGACTTGAGTTCGACGTTCTCCTTGGTGCTAGGAAGCTTGGGTAAGCTTTTGGTGCGATTCTGTTAAGGTTGTAAATTAAGAGTTGTTTAGGTTGGTTGTTTATGTGGATTTATGGATTATTTAGCTTGTAATCTTGGATATTTAGTTGATATTGGTGTTATTTGTGGATTATTTGTTGTAGGTGGTGATCAAGAGCTAAGTTGAGGTGTTTGTTGTGGTTTGTAAGTGGAAATTCATTCCTTTTGCTCACATGATTATATATGTATGTGTTTCAAAGAGTTTATTGTGTTATTCCCTTTCATTTGATCCATAGTATGTATTGTTATATGTATTGGAGGCATTGTATGTCTCATTATTGATTAAAGGGAATACAAAGAGATATATAGAGTTCAAAGTGATTGTTAAAACCAGAGAAGAGTTTAAATGTTTTCGGATTGATAAATACATAGTCAGAGATTGCATGCAATATTAGATGATCATCGCCTATAGGCTTATATCCCTCAGAGTTATCGGTATTTATATCGATTTGGGATACGAGCACCCCAGAGCAGAGATACTATTGATATCAATCCCCAGAGCAAAAGAGAAATACCATCATATTTTATATGCTATTGCTATGTTATTGATATTCAGAGTTTACAGTTCAGAGTTGATGGTATTTATGATTTCAAAGAGATGTTTTACAGAGTTATTGTTCATTGTTATATAAGAGTTCCACTTGCTGAGATTTATTCTCATTTCAGTTATTTTCATGTGATGCAGATCAGAGTGGTGCCTCGGGACGTTGACTGTAGATCCGGAGTCATATGCATACACCGTTGGAAGGAGGATTTTGGCATGATCATAGGAATGATGTTTTGTTTTTGTTATGTCATTTAAATGATCATGTATTTATTTTGTAAAGATATTTGATGAAATGTATTTTGAAACTCCTTCCGTATATTTTAAAGAGAAAATTTTATTTCCGCTGCGTATTTATTTTAAAAGAGGATCGGGGTGTCACATTTAGTGGTATCAGAGCGGTGTTTTCTTCGGACCAATGCATATGACTTCGTCTACTTTCAACTGTCCGGGTATGTTTTCTTTGCATCTATCTATTGTTTTGTATTGATTGGTGTCTTGTGAGCATTGTAGAGTAGAGGATGCCTCCTAAGCGTAAGGCGTCAGAGGGGGAGGATAGTTCGTCCTCGAGAGTTGTCGACGAGTTCGGCAAGTTACTGAAGGAGCAGGCTAAGGTTCACAGTGAGCAGATCCAGCAGTTGCTTAGACTGCAAGGAGCAGGCCAGGGCAGAGGCCAAGGTAGGGGGCAGGTTGCTCCAGTAGCAGTTGGTTCTGATGCTATCTTTTCTGCGTTTAAGAGGATGGATCCACCCGAGTTTCCAGGCAGCTCCGATCCTTTAGCTGCAGTAGAGTGGGTCAAGGCTTTGGAGGCGATTTTTGATCATCTCCACTATGAGGACAGAGACCGTATCAGTTGTGCTGTTTTCATGCTGGTTAAAGCTGCACGTTTGTGGTGGAATGCGACCAAGGTTGGCATTGATGTTTCTACTTTGAAGTGGTCTGAGTTTACTGAGCTTTTCTACGACAAGTACTTTCCTGATGCACTGCGAGCGAGGAAGGTTACAGAGTTCTTGGAGCTTCGTCAGGGGAGCTTGAATGTGGACGAGTATATTCTCAGGTTCGAGGAGGGTTGCCTATTTGCTCCGTACATTGCTACTAGTGATAAAGATAAAGGCGCTCACTTCATTCGAGGCCTTAGAGCGGAGATCAGGCGTGATATCAATATGTCCAAGGCTGTGACTTTCAAGGAGATTGTGTCCAAGGCGTTGCTAGCAGAGAAGGATATCGCCAGGGAGAGACAGGCGAGGCACCAGGCTAGTGTTCAAAGAGGCCAGAGTTCAGGTCAGCGTGGCAGAGATCGATTCAAAGGGAAGGTCAAGGTGGATCAGAGTCCTAGGCCACCTTCAGCGCCAGTTGCTCCGTCTGATTCTGAGAGATCTTTGTGTCCCAAGTGTGGCAGACCTCATCGTGGAGAGTGTAGATTTGGCACTCGTTCTTGCTATCGTTGTGGCATGCCAGGCCATATTTCCAGAGATTGTCCTAAGGGAGCTAGCCAGGAGAAGGTGCAGGGTCGTATCTTTTCGATGACTAAGGAAGGTATTAATCGTAATTCTTCTGTAATCTCTAGTTCCATTTTAATTTCAGGCAGAGTAGCTACTACTTTGATTGATACTGGTGCTACTCATTCTTTTATGTCTGAATTGTTTTTGAGATCTTTGGGTATAGTTCCTTCTGTTATTCCCCTTCAGCTTAGTGTTGTTTTGCCTTCGGGAGATGTTTTGTGCCCCGTTCGTTTTGTTGATCGAGAGGTCTTTGCTGATTTGATTGTGATCCCGATGGTTGCCTTTGATGTTATTCTTGGCATGGATTGGCTGTCGACCTATCGTGCTGTTATTGATTGCGTTGCTAAGACGTTGACTTTTGCAGATGATGGCCAGGGAGGAGTTCTCGCCAGCTCAGGTACTTCGCTGGTCCTTCCTTTTATTTCGTGTCTTGATGCTGAGAGGCTATTGTGTAGAGGTTGTGATGTTTTTCTAGCATCTGTTGTGGATATGGATAGACTGATTAAGTTGAATATTGATGATATTGATGTGGTGAGGGAGTTTGCGGATGTGTTTGAGGATGATGTTCCGGGTTTGCCGCCGGATAGGGATGTAGAGTTTGTTATTGATCTTGCTCCAGGTACGGTTCCTATTTCTAAGGCTCCGTATAGGATGGCTCCTACCGAGATGAAAGAGTTGAAGACGCAGTTGCAGGATCTTCTAGATAAGGGTTTTATTCGTCCGAGTTCTTCGCCTTGGGGAGCTCCGGTTCTATTTGTTAAGAAGAAGGACGGGTCTTTGCGTCTGTGTATCGATTACAGAGAGCTCAACAAAGTGACGATCAAGAACAAGTATCCGTTGCCACGGATTGACGATCTATTTGACCAACTCCAGGGTGCCACTGTTTTCTCGAAGATTGATCTTCGGTCTGGCTACTATCAGTTGAAGGTTAGGGAGTCTGATATCCCTAAGACGGCTTTCAGGACCAGGTATGGTCACTATGAGTTTCTCGTGATGTCTTTTGGTTTGACCAATGCCCCTTCTGTTTTCATGGACCTGATGAACCGTGTGTTCAAGCCGTATTTGGATAGCTTCGTCATTGTCTTTATCGACGATATCTTGATCTATTCCAAGACCAGAGAGCTTCATTCAGAGCATCTCAGAGTTGTTCTCCAGTTGCTGAGAGAGCGGAGGTTGTTTGCTAAGTTGAAGAAGTGTGAGTTTTGGCTGGATCAGATTTCTTTTCTAGGCCATGTCGTTTCGAGGGATGGCATTGCTGTTGATCCGATGAAGATAGAGGCGATTCAGAAGTGGCCTATTCCTACGACTGTTTCAGAGGTACGCAGTTTCCTTGGTTTGGCGGGTTATTATCGTCGTTTCATTTCGGATTTTTCCAAGATTGCCCTGCCATTGTCCAATCTGACAAGGAAGACTGTGAAGTTCGAGTGGTCTATAGATTGCCAGAGCGCGTTTCAGGAGTTGAAGGATAGATTGACGTCAGCTCCTATTCTCGCATTGCCCAGTGGTTCAGAGGATTTTGTGGTCTTTACCGATGCGTCGAAGAAGGGTCTCGGTGCAGTGTTGATGCAGAGAGGTAAGGTCATTGCCTATGCTTCTCGCCAGTTGAAGGATTATGAGAAGAATTATCCGACGCACGATTTGGAGCTAGCAGCTGTGGTTTTCGCCCTTAAGATTTGGAGACATTATCTGTATGGCGAAAAGTGTGAGATCTTCACAGACCACAAGAGTTTGAAGTATCTGTTCTCGCAGAAAGAGCTCAATATGCGACAGAGGAGGTGGTTAGAGCTTGTCAAGGATTACGATGTGACTATCAGTTATCACCCAGGGAAGGCGAATGTTGTGGCTGATGCTTTAAGCCGCAAGTCGAGTGTTTCATTGAGTTCTTTGATTCAGAGACCGTTGCTGATGGATTTGCAGAGAGAGGATATTGATCTGGTGATTCCAGGCACCATTGCTCGTCTTTCAGCGTTAGTTATTCGATCTTCATTGACGGACAGGATCCGTAGAGAGCAGTCGACTGATGTTCAGTTGACAGAGTTGAGAGATAGAGCAGAGATTAGAGGTAATTCAGAGTTCGCCTTGAATGGTGATGGTTTGGTGACTTTCAGAGGTCGTATTTGCGTTCCTGTTGGCGATGATATTCGTAGAGATATTCTGACAGAGGCTCATACCGCGCCGTATTCGATTCATCCAGGCAGTACGAAGATGTATCAGGATCTTCGTCGACTCTACTGGTGGCCAGGTATGAAGAAGGATGTTGCCGTGTTCATTTCTCAGTGCCTTACTTGTCAGCAGGTGAAGATTGAGCACCAGAGACCTGCTGGGACATTGTTGTCGTTGCCGATTCCTCAGTGGAAGTGGGAGCATATTACGATGGATTTCGTGACTGGTCTTCCCAGAGTGCGGAGAGGTTTCAATTCTATTTGGGTTATCGTTGATCGATTGACTAAGTCAGCGCACTTTCTTCCAGTCAAGACGACGTATTCGATGAACCAGTATGCCGAGGACTACATAGCAGAGATTGTCAGACTTCATGGTGTCCCTGTGTCGATCGTGTCTGATCGTGACCCCAGATTTACTTCAGAGTTTTGAAAGAGTTTGCACAGAGCTATGGGTTCGCGATTAGCGTTCAGTACAGCCTATCATCCTCAGAGTGATGGTCAGTCAGAGAGAGTCATTCAGATTCTTGAGGATATGCTCAGAGCTTGTACTATTGACTTTCCAGGTAGCTGGGATTCTTTGTTGCCTTTGGTTGAGTTCACTTACAATAATAGCTACCAGGCGACGATTGGAATGGCACCGTATGAGGCACTTTATGGCAGGAAGTGCAGGTCTCCCTTGTATTGGGACGAGGTTGGTGAGAGGAAGATGTTGGGACCAGAGTTGGTCCAGCAGACTGCTGATGTTGTTGCTGTTATCAGAGAAAGGATGAAGACTGCCCAGTCCAGACAGAAGAGCTATGCAGATGTTCGTCGCAGACCTTTGCAGTTCGAGGTTGGCGACCACGTGTTTCTGAAGATAGCACCTCTCAAGGGTGTGATGCGATTTGGCAAGAAGGGCAAGTTGAGTTCAAGATTTATTGGTCCATTCGAGATATTGGACAGAGTTGGCGATCGAGCCTACAGATTAGCCCTACCTCCAGATCTTGACAGAGTTCATAATGTGTTTCACGTTTCGATGCTCAGGAAGTATGTTACAGATCCTTCCCATGTTCTACGCCATGAGCCATTGGACTTGACGCCGAATTTGACATATCAAGAAATTCCGATTCAGATTCTGGATCGCACAGTTAGAGTTCTGAGGAACAAAGAGATCGGCATTGTCAAAGTTCTTTGGAGGAACCATTTGTTAGAGGAGGCTACGTGGGAACCAGAGGATGAGATGAGAGAGAAGTATCCTGAGTTGTTCGTGCCGTGACGTCAATTTCGCGGACGAAATTCCCTTAAGGGGGGGAGATTGTAATAGCCGAGCCCGGTGTACGGTACGATTTAAGTTTCGTTTGTTATTTGGGATATTTGATTAGATGTTCAGAGTTGTATTTTTGGGCTATAGTATTGTTAGTTTTATTGTCTTGAGGTGTTAGTTGATGTTGGTTGTTCGTTTCAGAGTTTCGGATCGATTCTAGTTGCATGGGAATAGTGCTTGGCCGTGGCTTGAGTGCACCCGCGCTCTTAACTGGAGTGCCCCCGCGGTGTACTGTGCAGTTTTTGTGTTGGAGGGCCGTAGCATCACCGCACCCGCGGTGATGCAGTGACCGCACCCGCGGTGTGTAGCGCACCCGCGGTGCTTGCAGTGCCGCACCCGCGGTGTCTGTGGTTCAGGAATTTTGTGGACTGCCGAAAGCTCAGCGCACCCGCGGCCTTTGTGTTGGCGCACCCGCGGTGATGAACAGTAGAGGTATGGTCGAGATTTATAGTACCTTTTTGATGGATTTGACTTCATTCTTTCCTCTTTTCATTTCGAAATTCTCTCCATTTCAAGGGTTTTCAGTCATTTCTTTCCTTTCCTATCTTCGATTCAGGCGTTTGTTTGGAATTTCGACTTGAGTTCGACGTTCTCCTTGGTGCTAGGAAGCTTGGGTAAGCTTTTGGTGCGATTCTGTTAAGGTTGTAAATTAAGAGTTGTTTAGGTTGGTTGTTTATGTGGATTTATGGATTATTTAGCTTGTAATCTTGGATATTTAGTTGATATTGGTGTTATTTGTGGATTATTTGTTGTAGGTGGTGATCAAGAGCTAAGTTGAGGTGTTTGTTGTGGTTTGTAAGTGGAAATTCATTCCTTTTGCTCACATGATTATATATGTATGTGTTTCAAAGAGTTTATTGTGTTATTCCCTTTCATTTGATCCATAGTATGTATTGTTATATGTATTGGAGGCATTGTATGTCTCATTATTGATTAAAGGGAATACAAAGAGATATATAGAGTTCAAAGTGATTATTAAAACCAGAGAAGAGTTTAAATGTTTTCGGATTGATAAATACATAGTCAGAAATTGCATGCAATATTAGATGATCATCGCCTATAGGCTTATATCCCTCAGAGTTATCGGTATTTATATCGATTTGGGATACGAGCACCCCAGAGCAGAGATACTATTGATATCAATCCCCAGAGCAAAAGAGAAATACCATCATATTTTATATGCTATTGCTATGTTATTGATATTCAGAGTTTACAGTTCAGAGTTGATGGTATTTATGATTTCAAAGAGATGTTTTACAGAGTTATTGTTCATTGTTATATAAGAGTTCCACTTGCTGAGATTTATTCTCATTTCAGTTATTTTCATGTGATGCAGATCAGAGTGGTGCCTCGGGACGTTGACTGTAGATCGGGAGTCATATGCATACACCGTTGGAAGGAGGATTTTGGCATGATCATAGGAATGATGTTTTGTTTTTGTTATGTCATTTAAATGATCATGTATTTATTTTGTAAAGATATTTGATGAAATGTATTTTGAAACTCCTTCCGTATATTTTAAAGAGAAAATTTTATTTCCGCTGCGTATTTATTTTAAAAGAGGATCGGGGTTTCACAGGAGCCGAGTTTGCAAACCTGAAACAAGGCCAGTTGAACATTGAGGATTATGTGGCTAAGTTTTCTACTCTGCTCCGATTTGCCTCTCATGTGGCAGGAAGTGATGAGGCCATTGCAGACCAGTTCATAAATGGTCTAAATCCTGAAATTTTTACTCTGGTGAATACTGGGAGGCCCAACTACTTCACTGATGCCCTAAAAAGAGCCAAGGGAGCCGAGGCAGGCCTGATGAGGCAGAGAGAGGCTTCATTTGTGCTTCCAGCACCGGGACCACAACCACCTCCTCGATTTGAAGGTGGCAGCAGCAGTAGTACCGGGAAGAAGGATTTCTTGAAGGCTAGAGGAAAGCAATTCAAGAAATCAGGGACTACTTCGTCCAGTTCGAGTGGCTCTAGACAGATCGGGCAGAGCCAGAGCTATGCAGGACCGTACTGTGGTACTTGTGGAGGGAGACATTCCACAGATCAGTGCCGAGGAGTAGTTGGCAGCTGTCGTATCTGTAGACAGCAGGGACACTTTGCCCGAGTGTGTCCACAGCGAGGTGCCCAGGGATCACAGGCAGCTGAGTCATCTGGATCAGTGGCTCAGGCAGGTAGACGACCATCTGCCGTTCATTCCTTCCAGCCAGCACCGCCTACTCAGTCACAGCAGAGGCCAGGAGGTAGCCAGACATTGAGCCAGCCTCCGAGACAGCAGGCCAGAGTTTTTGCTTTGACCGAGGAGCAGGCACAGGATGCCCCTGATGATGTAGTTGCAGGTAACTGTTTTATTTCTGGTTATCCTGCTTATGTATTGATTGATACTGGTGCATCACATACTTTTATGTCTGAGCGATTTGCTTTAATGCATTCATTGCCTGTTGAGTCCTTAGCTACTGTAGTATCTGTCACGTCTCCGTTAGGAACAGGTTTGATATCAGTGAAATCTGTGAAATCGTGTATACTGCAGTACGACGTGCATACGATTGATTTAGACTGTATTGTGCTTGGTTTATCTGATTTTGATTGCATTATCGTATCGATATGTTGACCAAGTACCGAGCTACAGTCGATTGTTTCCACAAGATAGTTCGATTCAGACCTGAGATGACTAAGGAGTGGAAATTTTATGGTAAGGGTTCTAGAGCTAGAATTCCTTTGATATCTGCAATAAATATGACTCGATTATTGCATAAGGGAGCGGATGGATTCCTGGTATATTCAGTTGATTTACTGAAGACGAGCCCATCATTGGCGGATTTGCCAGTGGTGTGTGAGTTCGCTGATGTCTTTCCAGATGAGATTCCTGGATTGCCTCCGATTCGATAGATAGACTTCAGCATTGAGTTAATGCCAGGAACAGTCCCGATTTCGAGAGCTCCATACCGGATGGCACCAATCGAATTGAAAGAATTGAAGGAACAGTTGGAGGATTTACTGGCCAAGGGATATATTAGACCGAGTGTATCTCCTTGGGGAGCTCCAGTACTGTTCGTGAGAAAGAAAGATGGGTCGATGAGACTTTGTATCGACTACCGGCAGCTGAACAAGGCAACGGTAAAGAATAAATACCCCTTGCCTCGTATTGATGATTTGTTTGATCAGTTGCAAGGTTCATCTGTGTATTCCAAGATCGATCTGAGATCTGGATACCACCAACTGAGAGTCAGGGACTCTGATATCTCCAAGACAGCATTCAGAACAAGGTATGGACATTATGAGTTTATTGTCATGTCTTTTGGTTTGACGAATGCACCGGCGGTATTTATGGGATTGATGAACCGCGTCTTTCAAAAATACTTGGATGATTTTGTGATCATATTCATTGATGATATATTGATTTTTTCGAAGAATATGATTGAGCATGCTTATCATCTGAGGACTGTGTTGAGAATTCTGAGGACTGAGAAACTGTATGCTAAATTGTCGAAATGCGAGTTCTGGTTGTAACAGGTGATATTTCTGGGTCATATTATATCCGGAAATGGTATTGCAGTTGATCCCAGTAAGGTTGAGGCAGTGATTTCTTGGCCGAGACCTACATCTGTACCCGAGATTCGCAGTTTTATGGGTTTGGCAGGATATTATCGCCGATTTATCCAAGATTTTTCGGGTATTGCCAAACCGATTACGCAGTTAACTCAAAAGAATGCTCCCTTTGTTTGGTCAGAAGACTGTGAATCCAGTTTTCTGGAATTGAAAAAGAGATTAACCAGTGCCCCTGTGTTAACGATTCCTTCAGGCCCTGGTGGATTTGTGGTTGATTGTGATGCATCTCACCGAGGATTGGGAAGTGTTCTGATGCAACGGGGGCATGTGATTGCTTATGCCTCAAGACAGCTTAAACCACATGAAACTCGCTATCCAATTCATGACCTTGAGTTGGCAGCCATTGTCTTTGCTTTGAAGATATGGCGACATTATCTGTACGGCGAGAAATTTGAAATCTATTCTGATCATAAAAGCTTGAAATATCTGTTTTCACAATCTGAATTGAATATGAGACAGCGAAGATGGCTGGATTTACTGAAAGACTTTGATTGTGAAATTAAATATTATCCAGGAAAGTCGAATGCAGCAGCAGATGCGCTGAGTCGAAAGGTATGTGCACTATCCTTATCGACGATGGGTGTATCGAATTTGATAAAGGACTGCTGTTTGTTTGGATTAGCTTTTGAAACCGATTGTCTACCTCTAAGATTATATACTATTCAAGCTGAACCAGAGCTACTTTTGAAAATTAAAGAAGCTCAGAAAGTTGATCAGAAGGTACAGAATTTGATTGCAATGGTCAGAGCTGGACATCGATCAGAGTATCAGGTTCGTGATAATGTCTTGTATGTGAATAATCGTATTGTTGTGCCAAATGTTTCGGAGTTGAGACAACGAATACTATCAGAAGCGCACAACAGTCGTTTTAGCATTCATCCTGGTGGTCGGAAAATGTATAATGATTTAAAGACACAGTATTGGTGGAAACAAATGAAATCTGATGTGACTGAATTTGTACCCAAGTGTCTGAATTGCCAACAGGTGAAAGCTGAGAGAAAGAAACCAGGAGGATTGTTTAGAGTTTGTCCATTCCTGAATGGAAATGGGATCACATTTCCATGGATTTTGTGACACAGTTGCCGAGATCCTCCCGAGGTTGTGATGCGATTTGGGTCGTGATTGATCGACTGACCAAATCTGCATGTTTTATTCCATACAAGATGACGTACCGATATGATCAGATGGCCGATATCTATGTCCGAGAAGTGATTAGATTGCATGGAGTGCCGAAGTCGATTGTTTCAGACCGTGATCCTCGATTTACATTGCACTTCTGGCAGAGTTTGCAGCAAGCTCTTAGTACGAAGTTACATCTAAGTACTGCATATCATCCACAGACTGACGGACAGTCAGAGCGTACGATACAGACCTTGGAAGATATGTTGAGAGCTGTAGTGCTTGATTTTAGCACTGGATGGCAAGATGCATTGCCACTTTGTGAATTTTCATACAACAATAGCTATCAAACAAGTATTGAGATGGCACCATTTGAGGCGTTGTACGGAAAGAAATGTCGGTCCCCACTATACTGGGATGATATCTCTGAAGTTCCTGCGACTGGACCGGATATGATCAGAGATATGACAGATAAAGTGAAGCTAATTCAGAAGAAAATGAAGGCAGCTCAGGACAGACAAGCCAAATATGCCAACCTCAGACGACGACCGTTGGTATTTGAGGCTGGAGACCGAGTATTCCTGAAGATTTCTCCTTTCAGAAGTGTGGTCATATTCGGCAAGAAAGGGAAATTGTCTCCAAGATATGTGGGTCCTTATGCGATTCTTGAGAAGATAGGAGATCGTGCCTATCGACTCGCCTTACCGCCTTCATTATCTGGAAAACATGATGTCTTTCATGTATCGATGCTGCGGAAATATCTCCCTGATGATTCTCACGTGATTCAGCCAGACGAGACCGAGCTGGATGAGACATTGAGTTTTGTTGAGAAACCGATCCGAATTATCGATCGTAAAGAAAAACAGCTCAGAACAAAGATGATTCCTCTTGTGAAAATTCAATGGACTCGTCATGGCACTGAAGAAGCTACGTGGGAGACTGAATCTGATATGAGGCAGGAATTCCCAGCATTGTTTCACTGATGTAAATTCCTGATACAGTTCTGTGTATATATACTCCTTTTTGATATGATTGGATGCTTGTGATTTCGAGGACGAAATCGTATCTTAGGGGGGGAGAAATGTAATGCCCGGAAATTTAATCCTGTTAATCCGTAATTATTGATTTATAATTTGATATGATTATGAAAGGATTAATCGGGACATGAAATACAAGTACGTGTGAAAAGTGTGTGTATTTGTGCGAAGGACTCACGCACATGCGCGGACCAATGCGCGCACATGCGCGCATCGAACAGTGGGCTTCGCGCATATGCGCGGGTGATTGCGCGCATATGCGCGAAGGGGACAGTAGCCCCCCTAAATTTTGATTGGCCCCGCGCATATGCGCCGATAGTGTGCGCGCATATGCGCGAGGCAGTGTGCAAGACACGCGCGGAGATTTTGTTCTCGCGCATATGCGCCGCAATAAATCGCGCATATGCGCGAGACGTGCAATAGGCACACTCGGCCACTTGGCTCATTGCATGTGCGAGATATATATATATATATATACACATGTAAAATGAATCTTCAGAAATGAAATAGGAAGGAAAACGAGAATCCAGGGAAAGCTTCGACTTTTGTTAGAAGAATTCAACCGTGCGATCAATCCGTCCGTCTGAATCATAATCCGACTTCGGTACTGTTATCCTATCGACGTAGGCTACACTTTGACGTAAATTTTGCTACGTTTTGACATGCTTTGAAATTATGCTATTGTCAGAATTAAATAGGATTCATATATGATGTTCTTGACATGTTAGACATCATAGAATCGAAGTTAGATTAAGAAATAGACTGATTATGGAATTGTTATGATTTTCTGATTATAATCGGTTGATACCGGACAGATTTGAATTGTGGATTGATTATAGATTATATTGGATATGGGTTATAGATTGTAACTATTATCTGGTGAATTGGTATTGACGGGAATATTGGGATTGTACAGTTATGCCGTCAATTTTGAATTAAATCCAGATTTATCAGATTATTATGGAATTGACTGGTATATTGATATGAGATTATTGATATTGTCAGTACCAGACAGGCTGTGAGTTCAGGACTTTGACTGAGCCAGAAATCGACGAAATAAAGGTATAAGTTAATGTGGTATTGGGAGATGGACTTGAGTCGGTTTGGACTTGGGTTTCCCTAAATCACATACTTTACTTTATTGCATTGATATTTGCATTGAATTGATGATATACTTGTTCTCTTGATTTTAGATAACAGGTAGTAGACGATTTATCTTGTGACAGAAGTGCCGGATAGTGGTGGTATCGCCACGGCACATTGCACGATGTCTCAAGATAGGTTATTAAAGATAGAACTGCAGTCCATGACGGATAGGTCAGGATACCGGATGTTTGGTTATATCGAGTAATAGGAAATGGGAATTCGTCTATTACGGAATTCGATATAGGAATACCAGGATATTGGTTATATCGAGTAATAGGAATACGGTTCCTTCTATTACGGAATTCGATATAGGAATACCATATCTGGAAACCGGGATCCCTAGACTAGGATTGAGTCTAGTCTTAAATGATGTAGCTACGAGTATCGTCGATTCTTGTTTATGTTTCGGATTATGATACATATTTATGTTACCTGATTACATGCTTTATATTTGTTTATATGATTGCATGTTTCATTGATTTATACTGGGAGTATATTCTCACCGGTTTATCCGGCTGTTGTCTTGTCTGTATGTGTACATGACAACAGGTGGGACAGGATCAGGGTCCAGGAGATGAGGAGAGATCGTGATTAGAGTGGAGGCTCCGGACTTGGATTAGAGATAGGGTTGAACACTTGACATTAGTTGTTAAACCTTAGTTTATTTTGAATGCATGCAGTACAGGACTTGTATTGTATTTTATACTGATATGTATATGAGTTTGATGTCACTACGTTCCGCATAAAAAAAAAAAATAAAAAATTACACCCTGTTTTAATTGATTAATTAGTCCTAATTATGATTGAGAACTTGATTAGCGTCCGGGTCCCCACAAATACTATGGTGGCCGAAAATTTTCCTCAAAAATTCGATTTTTGTGCTTCCGTTGCGCTTCCGGCCACCGTAACCGGTCCGCTTTCAAGTGGTATCAGAGCTTAGGTTACGGTTTTTTGTGTAATATTTACATAATATTATGTTGAGATCGATTTCTAACCGCTTGAGAAATATTTCTTGCAAAGATACACAAGGGCCGAAATTTTTGTAGCAAAACAAAAAAAAATATATATATTTTTCGGGCAGCTCGAGAGGCTGCCCGAGGGGCTGCCCGAGAATTTCGGGCAGCAAGGGGCAGCCCGAGGGGCTGCCCGAAATGTTACAGTTTTTAAAAATAAAAAAAAAAATTTGTGTTGCCGGAATCCGGCGACGGAGCTCCAGCGACGGCGATGACGACTAGGTTTTCCAAAAGTGTTATGGACAATCTTAGTTTCATGGGCCTTGTGTTGTTGGGCCATTAGATGGTCAACATATTTTGTGAAATTTAAATGGGCCAAAGTATTTTTGGTGAAAAATGAGTTTTGGGCCCTTAAGTTTAAATTTACAATTGTTGCATATATTTTCTCATAAAATAAATAATTGAAGTGGGACTTTAATTATTTATAGTAAATTGTGATTTACAAGAAATTCGATTATAAATAAATTAATTTGAAAGTACACAAAGGTGTTTGTATACTTTGTTAATTTAATTTATAATTGTGGCGGTTAGTGATTGGATCAAGATATATAATATTGGATCAATTAATTATAGTGATAATTAATTGATGGTGTATGATATGTGATATTGTGCATGAAGGATGATCAAAAGCCCAAGCCCAATTTGCTAGGTGTATGCTAGGATATTTGATGTTGAATGATTGTAATAATTATCAATTTATAAAGTGGGCTTGGTTTATGGCCCGTTCCCACCCCATGAGATGTATCCCTATGTGCCATGGATATTTATTTGTAAATATTAGAATAGTGGATGATCAAGATTGGAAGATGGTTACCATGATGATTATGAAGATCGAAGACATGTAAATATTGGAAGCAAATGTAATAGTTGCATTGCATCCCGTGCATTTACCCTAGTATTGGACCTAGGCCCGTGTTTATCTCACACGGGCCATTAGTTTTGGGGCGATTGATCATCCTTGTATTGTTTTCTATTTATAATATATGCATGATATGTTATAAATAATGAGTATGTGCGTTATTATTATTATAATAACAAAGTTGCATGAATCCGGTAAACATACGATCAAACATGGCGAGCTTTTAAAATAAAATTAATGATGAGACCTTTCAAAATTAAAAACCCTCATTTTGAATAAGATTCAAAATTAATATCAAGTCCGAAAAGGGGAATTATAAATTTGTTTATAATTTCCTTGTCTTCCATCGACAATGGGTGCATGATGAACGCTACCCGTACTTGGGGCTCGGCTCATATTATTGGGGGGGCCCTGGGTGCCGGAAAGCTGTGACATCCATTGACATAGTGTTGTGAACTACGTGGAACTCCCATGATTTCGGCTCATATTATTGAGGGAACTCATGGCGACCGTCCATTAAGGTTCAATATCGATGGGTTAGGCTTGACACGTAAAGATGAACGACGTCATATTATTGGGTCCTAATCAAACGTGAGACAAAAGTATACGTAGAGGGTTGCATGGCGATGCATTTGGAACTACCTTTTAGGAATTGTGATGGCCGATATTATTCGTGATCACAATTCGCTAATTGGACCTTACGTACCTTCTGAGGAAAGAGTTTCCCGTTTTCACTAGAGGGTAGTGAAAGATGTCAAAACAGTGGGAGCAAATATTTATGAAGTAAAAGTCCAAACTTCATATCTTACTAAATATTTAAAATAGTCATCAACATTTATCTGTTTTTACTTTTCAGTACAAATCGACAATGTCTTCGATGCGCAATTCGATATCTGTAATACTCGACAAACACATATTAACTGGACCTAATTACCTCACTTGGCTAAGAAATTTGAAAATAGTCTTGAATTCGGAAAGGGTAACATATACACTGACTCAGTCGCCCCCTGTTGAGGCTCCGACTGACTGCACTCCTGAGGAATTGCAGGCTTACAAGGAATGGTGTGACCATGACTTGATAGCCAGGTGTTATATGCTGACTTCTATGAATGATGAGCTGCAAAGGCGTTTTGAGGGTGCAAAGAATGCTGCTGACATTCATTTGCACCTCAAGGAGCTCTTTGGAGAGCAAACGCGTCCTCTCAGGCATGCTACCGTCAAGGAGCTGATCACTTTGCGCATGCGAGATGGGGCCTCGGTCCATGAGCATGGCCTAAAGGTGATCGGGCTCGTGGACAAGCTCGTTGGCATGGATTTGATCTTGCCTTCGGAGTTGACCACCGACGTGTTGGTGTTATCGCTGCCTAGCTCATTTGATCCTTTTGTGGTGAACTTCAACATAAACAAGATGGAACCGACCCTTGAGGAGTTGGTAAACATGCTTGTTACGTTTGAATCCACCATCAAGAAAGAGAAGTTGGTTCTTTATGTGGGTTTTTCATCTGGTACGAAGATTGATCCACATGGGAAGGGAAAGAAGAGTTCTTTCCAACGTCCCAAGAAGAACGTGCCCTTGTTGAGGCAATCTCCGAATCCCGTTGAGGCAGCCAGACCAGTTAAGGCTGACAAGACTGATGATGTATGTCATCACTGCAAGAAGCTTGGACATTGGAGGCGTAATTGCAAAGAATATCTTGCCCAGAAAAGTTCTGGAAACGGTATGTTCTAAATTGAAGTAAACATTTCAATTAACTCTACTTCTTGGGTATTAGATACCGGTTATGACTCACATATCTGTAATGGGTTACAGTTGATGGGAAGAAGTAGGAAGCTTAAGGAAGGTGTGACCTTCTTGAGGATGGGCAATGGAGCAAGAGTTGCTTCCAAGGCTATTGAAAATGTTTACTTATTATTGAACAATAGTTTAAGTTAATTTTATGAGATGTTTTGTTTGTACCTAATTTTGTAACAAACATTGTTTCCATTTTTATGGTGATAAAAATGGATATTCTTGTTTATTTTGCAAAGGTGTTTGCAACATTTACATGAATGAATGTTTGATTGGTACTGGTAAAATTGAAAACGATCTCTATAACTTAAAATTAAAAGATATTCCACTAAATGTCCATTCAAAGGCATACACCATATGAGATATGGATGGGTAAGCCTCCTAAGTATTCTTATCTTAGAATATGGGGTGCCCTGCTTATGAAGCAGGTAGTGGGAGATAAATTGGATAGTCGATCCATTTTATGCTAATTTATGGGATATCCAATGAATTCGATTGGATACTACTACTATCATCCCCAAGAAACAAAAGTGTTTGTTTCTATGAATGCGACCTTTTTACAAGGGAATTTCTATTGGATAGAAAAAGGGAGATGATAGAACTCGAAGAGGTTCGAGAGACACCCACAATTGAAGAACCCACACCCGAAGAGCCAAGAGAGGAGATACAAGCTCCTAGAAGATCCGAGAGAGTCTCGAGACCACCTATGAGGTATGGTCAGCTTCTTGAAGAGGGCCATGATGAGCCTAACCATGGATGTGATCCAAGGACCTTCAAGGAAGCGTTATCTGATGCCGATTCATCCAAATGGATTGAAGCGATGGAATCTGAGATGAATTCCATGCATTCGAACCAAGTGTGGAATCTCGTGGATCCACCTGAGGGAATTGTTCCCACAGGGTGTAAATGGATTTACAAGAGGAAACTTGGGGCGGATGGGAAGGTATTGACCTTCAAGGCGCGATTGGTGGCAAAAGGATATACTCAAAGACAAGGAGTTGACTTTGAGGAAACCTTTTCACCTGTTTCAATGTTCAAGTCTATAAGGATATTGCTAGCCATGGCTGCATAGTATGACTATGAGATATGGCATATGGATGTCAATACAGCCTTTCTTAATGGGGATATTAAGGAAGTGATTTACATGTCTCAAACCTGGAGGGTTTACATCTGTCGGAAGTGAGCATATGGTATGCAAACTTCAGAGATCTATTTATGGTCTAAAGCAGGCATCTAGGAGTTGGAACCTTAGATTCGATAGTACAATCAAAGAGTTGATTTACTAAGAATCCTGAGGAACCCTATGTGTATAAGAAGGTCAGTGGGAGTGTTGTGACATTCCTGGTGTTGTATGTTGATGACATTCTACTCATTGGGAATGATGTAGGAATGTTGCAATCAACTAAGATATGGTTAGCGAGTAAGTTCTCGATGCACGACTTGGGTGAAGCATCTTTTGTATTGAGAATACAGATATATAGAGATAGATCGAGAAGATTGCTTGGTCTCACCCAGTCCACATATATTGATACCATCGTGAAGCCGTTCTCGATGGATGAGTCCAAGGGAGGACATCTACCAATGTGTCATGGCGTGTCCCTATCCAAGTCTGTCTCCCAAGACTGATGCAGAGATAGTGGCGATGACACGCATTCCGTATGCTTAGGCAATTGGTAGCATCATGTATGGGATGATATCTACACGTCTTGACGTGGATTTCGCACTAAGTATAGTGAGTAGATATCAATCGAACCTTGGTCTTCCACACCTGAAAGCTGTGAAAGACATCCTCAAGTAGTTGAGAAGGACCAATAAGTTGTTCTTGGTCTATGGGGTGGAGAACTGAGATTGGAAGGCTATACCGACTCTAGCTTCCAAAGCGATATCGATGACTCGAAGTCAACCTCTGGGTTTTTATTCATGCTCAATGGTGCTGATGTCTCTTGGAAGAGTTCCAAGCAAGACAATATTACGGATTCCAGCACAGAGGCTGAATACATTGCTGCATCAGATACAGCAAGGGATGCTGTTTGGATAAGGAATTTCTTCTAAGAGTTAGACGTCATTCCTAATGGAGTTGCTCCTATCCCGGTGTTGTGTGACAACACGGGAGCTTTAGCTCAAGCAAAGGAGCCAATGTCTCATCAGAAGTCCAAACATGTATTGAGAAAGTACAACATCCTCGGAGAGATTGTGGGAAAAGGAGAAGTGTCGATTGACACAGTCGGCTCCGCAGACAATGTTGTTGATCCACTAGCTAAGCCTTTACCTGGACCATTATTCGACAAGCATCGCGAATCAATGGGTTTAAAGCATATGGGTAGTTGGCTCTAGTGCAAGTGGGAGATTGTTAGAGTAGGTGCCCGTCGAGCCAAGTGTTGGCCGAGTGTTCACAATGAAACTCTATGTATAAGCAATCTTTATTTTAGTAATATTTGATATTATTATTTTGGCACATCTTTATCTGTATACCCATGCTAGTTGCATAGATAAAGCCCTTGAATATACAAATAGTAGAAAGAATATGAGATGCTCATATGATGAGTATCATGAAACTCATATTTGTAATACTGTATATTCTAAACGGTTCTTAGTCGATTCAGCCGCCACTAAGAAGGATATAGGCCGCTCGAGTTCGAGACTAGTATCTGCGATGTGAGTACCATGTTTCATTGGTAGGGGACATTGTGATGTCCGAACATGCAGATAGGTGCTCCTTGTAGAGTGCACTGAACAACCCTCCATAAAAGGACTTTCCAAGTGGTTCTCACTTATCGAGTGGAAATGTCCTAGTTTATGGTTGTACAGAATTAGTCCTTATGACCCGGGACAAGATTGAGACTCTATGTGCTATAATTACACTTTGACTTGTTTACCGAGTCTTATGGGGTCATCAGGTGGCAAGGTTGGGTGTTCTGTCGAAACACATAGGAGTCGATGCATTGTAGTCGGGGATTCACCGCTTACCTTCGGGTATGGATATCCTATGTGTTATCATGTGTATGTAGATCGAAATCTCTGGCCAGAGTATGGTTGTAATTATGAAATGTGTTTCGTAGATTACACCATCGATGCAACTACGACATGACACATAGTATCGATTCATTGACAACTCTCGATAAACCAATTGTGGGGACCCGGGCTCTAATTATTTTTCTTGGGATTAAATGGATCATTATTCTAAACCGTGGGTCAATTTTTCGCTTTTACATTTAATCAAATGTAACTAAACAAGCATAAGTTTTTTATTTAATTTACAACGTACAAGCATAATATACATGTCTTATTCTTATACAACTAGTGTTTAATCAAACCAACTACTATCTATAAATAGGACAAGACTAATAAAAAGACCACTAGTCCTCTGCTGCGCCCGTAGTCACCACGCTATCATGATCATCTCTGTCTCGACCCAGATCCTGCCCCACCTGTTGTTATGCACACATACAGACATAACAACAGCCGGAAAACCGGTGAGAACGAATCCCAGTATAAACATGTATACATGCATTAAAACAATCTAAACACATGAAACATGCTAATATGAATATCATTCATATATAATCATGCAATGCGAATCTAATCATGTCTAGACTCGACTCGACTAGAACTCTAGGGATCCCGTGGTGAATAAGACAATCTATCACCTACCCTCCCAATCGGGGTGACGGTATGTCTTATTCCTAGACTTCGGCCTGATCTGTATCCACATCTACAATAGGGGCGGTGATCTTCCCCTAAGCTGTGATATCGCCGAACATCTAGAAGTCTGGATGATCTCGCAGACTTTCCTATCTTAATGCATGAATACACAATCTGTAAACAAGCATAATCATCTGAACATGATTTGCATACAAGTTCTATAAGAGAAATCGATCTATAACAATCATAATCATATCAAGACATAGATAATAAAACAAGTATGTGATTTTGGTTGGGAAACTCAAATGTGATCTTATTTGAGTCGTAATTCCCCAAACAAAACATGTACTATACCTTTCGTCGCACAATTGCTGGCATAGTCGTCAAGACGAATCTGAAATGGAAATGTCGATACACAATCTATCAATCTTTAATCTAATCAACACCTATCCAAGTCAATACTTTGTTTCGGTACAATTTGACGGCATAACGACGTAATTCTCGATGCCGGTCAATCAAATTCTCAACACATATCAACATAGATTATATCCTCAATTCATAATCATCACAATATCTAAGTCAAGATCTCAAAATCTGCATATTTAATTCTAAACATGCTGGAAAATAATAACTATATCATATGGCATCCGATAATCGATCCGTTTACGGTTCTACAATATCTACCATCTCAAGAACATAATATAGAGTTCAATTCTTCATTTTCCCAGCACATAATTATCAAAACATGCTGGAATTGAATGAAACTTACATTACTTTGTAGCTAACAATGAGAGGAGTTCAAAACCGAGATCGGATTTAAATTTGGATATGTAAATCTTGCACAAGCTAATCTCCAAGTGAAAGAATCTTCCCTCTCCTTTATTCCTCACTTTCTCTCGGTCATCAGCTGAGTGAGGGGGGAAATCAAGACACATCTATATATATATTGCATGGTTTAGGACAAATGGCTTGTTCTTTGATGTACACGTCTCGCGCATATGCGCGGCATTACTCGCGCATGTGCGCGAGACCTACGGTCTCAACAATTTAACAGCTCGCGCATATGCGCCATTCTTTCCGCGCATATGCGCCCAAGCTTCTGGACAGACCGCGCATATGCGCCGATGCTACAGTAATTCTCATGCATATGCGCGCACTTTCTTCGCGCATCTGCGCCGATGCTACTGTAATTCTCATGCATATGCGCGCATTTCTTCGCGCATATGCGCCATAGCTTCGGCCCTTTACATTTATTCTTCACCTTTCACATCTTTTCTCATGTCTTTCCTACCCTCATTTTACTTAGTGTTTCTCATGCAATGTCATGCACTCTCACATTTTCAAATATCGCATAGATGAGGATTAATAAATCTCGAGCCTTACACCAATGGTTGTCGAATCGATCGGGATATATGAGTTGAAGGGACCGTACTGTACGCTAACCATAATTGAATGGTTCTTGCAGGCACTATCATTTGATACCTAGGGAATCGTGTAAGCGATCTGCTAGGCGTTTAACATGATTGGTTGGGTACTATCAGACTTGAGTTCTGACGTTCTTGTTATCAAGGTGTTGATAAGTAAGAATGGAGCAATTGGGGTATGCTCATATAAGGACATGTTTAGTCCGAATCACATGGAGATGTGAACCCACGGCTAGTCGTATCAATGAACTATTGAGGGCCACACAAGTACTAGCTTTCTAGATCCCGTTGAGAAGTAAAAATAGTTCACTGTGTTGAACGGCTTATAAAGGAGTTTATAAGCGTAAGGAAAATTAGAAGTATGACTTCTATAAAGGAGAAAATAGTTCAATGTGTTGAACGACTTATAAATGAGTTTATAAGTGTAAAGAAAAATAGAAGTATGACTTCTATGAGAGAAATGTATAATTTTGTTTATGGAAGTGTTTCCTAAAATTAAAATTTGGCCAAGTGAATAATATATTTGAAAATTGTGATTTTCATAAACATTATTATGGACTAAATTAAATTAATTCAAATGTTGAATTAATTAGATACTAGTGGACCTAGTAGAGTCCAAATAATTAAATTAATTCAAGTGTTGAATTAATTAAATAATATTGAGTCTTGTAGAGCCCAATTAAAATAATTATTTAACTAGTGGGACTTGGGTAAATTCAAGTAATGTTTAAATAGTCTCAAATATGTTTGAGATAATTAAATTTAGTCCAAAGTTTTTAATTTGATTAAAACTATATTATATGTATGCATGGGAGGTCAAGGGTTGGAGATTACTTTTTATTAAAATAATGCAAGGCATGCACCTTTGCTTTTTGCTTTTCTCACAACCAAGACAAGAAAATTAACTCATTCTCCTTCCCCTCCAACATGAGATGGCCGAAAATCTTCTCTCCCACTTCTCTCCATTTTTCTTCATTTTCTTGTTCTTCAATTTGTTGAGGAACACTACACTTCTCTTTGAAAAATCCTCTTAGTTTTCTAGTGCAAATTAAGAGGGGATCTACCTAGTTGGTGGTGGGCCTAATTTGAAGGAAAGATTCAAGGACTTGGAGGAGGAGCTTGTAGATCTTCATGCCTTGAAGAGCTTTGTTGTTTGACAACAAAGTTGGAGCCACAATCAATCTTTTAAAGATTGATAGGTAAAAAATTCTATAACACCCTATGAATGTGTTTTTATTGTAATATTGCACAATACTATGGTGGCCGAAAATTTTCCTCAAAAATTCGATTTTTGTGCTTCCGTTGCGCTTCCGGCCACCGTAACCGGTCCACTTTCAAGAGATTCTATTTTTGTTGTTGTGGATAGATTCTCTTAGATGGCACATTTATAGCTGTCATAAAACCGATGATGCCCAAACATTGCGGATTTGTTCTTTAGAGAAGTTTGCTAGGTTGCATGGGCATGCCTAGAAACTATTGTTTCTGGTCGCGATGTTAATTCTTGAGTTACTTGGACAGACTTTATGGCTAACTTGGCACGAAATTGTTGTTTTCTACTACTTGTCATCTCAAACGGATAGGACAACATGAAGTTGTCAATAGAACTTTGGGAACACTTGCGTGCTATTCTTAAAAAGAACTTGGATTGACATTTCTATGGACTTTATTTTTGGGGTTGCCTAGGACTAAGAAGGGGAGGGATTCTATTTTTTTGTTGTGGAATAGATTCTCTAAGATGGCACATTTATAACTTGTCATAAACGATGATGCTTTCAAACATTGCGGATTTGTTCTTAAGAGTAGTCGTTAGGTTGCATGGCATGCCTAGGACTATTGTTTCTGGTCGCGATGTTAAATTCTTGAGTTACTTTTGGAAGAATTTATGGGCTAAACTTGGCACGAAATTGTTGTTTTCTACTACTTGTCATCCTCAAACGGATGGACAAACTGAAGTTGTCAATAGAACTTTGGGAACACTTTTGCGTGCTATTCTTAAGAAGAACTTTGATTTACCATTCTATGGACTTTATTTGGGGTTGTCTAGGACTAAGAATGGAGGGATTCTATTTTTGTTGTTGTGGATAGATTCTCTAAGATGGCACATTTTATAGCTTTGTCCCACTTCTTTTTTTCCCTGAGAGGGGGGGGTCTGGCGCGAGAGGAGAGGGAGACGATCCCGTTGAGGATGACAGTATTAAAAACAACAATTTTCGTGCCAAGTTTAGCCCATAAATTCTTCCAAGTAACCAAGAATTTAACATCGCGACCAGAAACAATAGTCCTAGGCATGCCATGCACCCTAACACGACTCTAAAGAACAAATCCCCAATGTTTGAAGCATCACTCGGTTTTATGACAAGTTATAAAATGTGCCATCTAGATATCTAGATCCCACAACAACAAAAATAGAATCCCTCCCCTTCTTGTCCTAGGCAACCCCAAAATAAAGTCCATAGAAAATGTCATCCAAGTTCTATTTTAAGAATAGCACGCAAAAGTGTTCCAAAGTTCTATTGACAACTTCAGTTGTCCATCCTTTGAGATACAAGTAGTAGGAAACAACAATTTTGTGCCAGTTTAGCCCATAACAGTCTTCCAAAAGTACTCAAGAATTTAACATCGCGACAAGAAACATAGTCTAGGCATGCCCGCAACATAGCGCTTCTCTAAAGAACAAATCCGCATGTTTGAAGATCATCGGTTTTATGACAGCATAAAATGTGCCATCTTAGAGAATCTTCCACAAAACAAAATAGAATCCCTCCCCTTCTAGTCCTAGGCAACCCCAAAATAAAGTCCATAGAATGTCAATCCAAGTTCTATTTAAGAATAGCACCAAAAGTGTTCCCAAAGTTCTATTGACAACTTCAGTTTGTCCATCCGTTGAGGATGACAAGTAGTAGAAACAACAATTTTGTGCCAAGTTTAGCCCATAAAGTCTTCCAAAAGTAACTCAAGAATTTACATCCGCGACCAGAACAATATCCTAGGCATGCCATGCAACCTAACTCCTTCTATAAAGAAAAAATCCGCAATGTTGAAGCATCACGGTTTATGGACA